>NC_064634.1:450778275-451092858 GCF_023864275.1 Schistocerca cancellata | reverse complement strand
CAATGCCGATTTATATTGACGAGTGTAACGTTTCGTTCAGTCTGTTTTTTGGCACTTTCCTGGGGGTTAGTGTTAGACTCCGATGCACCACAGCAGATTTTCTGTTACCCTTCGACCATCACATTGACGATGAAACACAGAAATTGAATCCGGATTCAATACAAAATTCGCAATGCCGATTTCTGTCCACAGGAGTTCGGTTTAGAAGAGTTTGTATTTTGGCTCTTCCCTGGGGGCTCAGTGTTGGACTCCGATGCACCACAGCAGGTTTACTGTTACCCTTCGACCATCACATTGACGATGATACACAGATATTCCATCCGGATCAATACAAAATTCACAATGCCGATTTCTGTCCACAGGAGTACCGTTTCGAAGAGTATGTGCTTTGGCTCTTCCCTGGGGGCGCAGTGTTAGACTCCGATGCACCACAGCAGCTTTACTGTTACCCTTCGACCATCACATTGACGATGAAACACTGAAATTGCATCCGCTTTCAACACAAAATTTGCAATGCCGATTTATATTGACGAGAGTAACGTTTCGGGGAGACTGTTATTTGGCTCTTCCCTGGGGGCTCAGTGTGAGCCTCCGATGCACCACAGCAGGTTTACTAAAACCCATCGACCATGACATTGACGATGAAACACAGAAATTGCATCCAGATCAATACAAAATTCACAATGCCGATTTTGTCCACAGGAGTACCGTTTCGAAGAGTAAGTACTTTGGCTCTTTCCTGGGGGCCCAGTGTTAGACTCCGATGCACGACAGCAGTTTTACTGTTACCCTTCGGCCATCACATTCACGATGAAACACAGAAATTGCATCGGGAATGCATACAAAATTCACAATGCCGATATCTGTCCACAGGAATACCGTTTCTAAGAGGATGTACTTTGTCTCTTCCCTGGGGGCTCAGTGTGAGACTCCGATGCACCACAGCAGGTTTACTGTTACACTTCGACCATGAAATTGACGATGAAACTCAGAAATTGCATGCGGATGAATACAAAATTCACAATGCCGATTTCTGTCCTCAGGAGTACCGTTTCCAAGGGTATGTATTTTTGGATCTTCCCTGGGGGCCCAGTGTTAGACCACGATGCACCACAGCAGGTTAACTGTTACCCTTCGACCATCACATTGACGATGAAACACAGAAATTGCATCCGGATTCAATACAAAATTCGCAATGCCGATTTATATTGACGAGAGTAACGTTTCGGGGAGTCTGTTTTTTGGCTCTTCTCTGGGGGCTCAGTGTTAGACTCCGATGCACCACTGCTGGTTTACTGTTACCCTTCGACCATCACGTTGACGATGAAACACAGAAATTGCATCCGGATCAATACAAAATTCACAATGCCGTTTTCCGTTCACAGGAGAAAGATTTAGAAGAGTATGTACATTGGCTCTTCCCTGGGGGCTCAGTGTTGGACTCCGATGCATCACAGCAGGTTTACTGTTACCCTTCGACCATGACATTGAACATGAGGCACAGAAATTGCATCCAGATCAATACAAAATTCACAATGCCGATTTCTGTCCTCAGGAGTACCGTTTCCAAGAGTTGTACTCTGAATCTTCCCTGGGGGCCCAGTGTTAGTCTACGATGCACCACAGCAGGTTAACTGTTACCCTTCGACCATCACATTGACGATGAAACACAATAATTGCATCCGGATTCAATACAAAATTCGCAATGCCGATTTATATTGACGAGAGTACCGTTTCGGGGAGTCTGTTTTTTGGCACTTCCCTGGGGGCTCAGTGTTAGACTCCGATGCAACACGGCAGGTTTACTGTTACCCTTCGACCATCAAATTGACGATGAAACACAGAAAATGCATCCGGATCAATACAAAATTCACATTGCCGATTTCTGTTCACAGGAGAACGATTTAGAAGAGTATGTATTTTGGCTCTTCCCTGGGGACCCAGTGTTAGACTCCGATGCACCACAGCAGGTTTACTGTTACCCTTCGACCATCACATTGACGATGAACCACAGAAATTGCATCCGGTTTCAATACAAAATTTTCAATGACGATTTATATTGACGAGAGTAACGTTTCGGGGAGTCTATTTTTTGGCTCTTCCCTGGGGGCTCAGTGTGAGACTCCGATGCACCACAGCAGGTTTACTGTCGACCATCACATTGACGATGAAACTCAGAAATTGCATGCGGATGAATACGAAATTCAGAATGCCGATTTCTTTCCTCAGGAGTACCGTTTCGAAATGTACTTTGGCTCTTGCCTGGTGGCCCAGTGTTAGACTCCGATGCATCACAGCAGGTTTAGTGTTACCCTTCGACCATCACATTGACGATGAAACACAGAAATTGCATCCGGATTCAATACAAAATTCGCAATGCCGATTTCTGTCCACAGGAATACGGTTTAGAAGAGTTTGTACTTTGGCTCTTCCCCGGGGGATCAGTGTTGGACTACGATGCACCACAGCAGGTTTACTGTTACCCTTCGACCATCACATTGACGATGAAACACAGAAATCGCATCGGGAATCAATACGAAATTCACAATGCCGATGTCTGTACACAGGAGTACCGTTTCGAAGATTATGTACTTTGGCCCTTCCCTGGGGGTCAGTGTTTGACTCCGATGCACCACAGCAGGTTTGCTGTTACCCTAAGACTATCACATTGACGATGAAGCACAGAAATTGCATTCGGTTGCAATACAAAATTCGCAATGCCGATTTCTGTTCACAGGAGAACGGTTTAGAAAAGTATGTACTTTGGCTCTTTCCTGGGGGCTCAGTGTTGGACTCCGATGCACCACAGCAGGTTTACTGTTACCCTTCGACCATCACATTGACGATGTAACACAGAAATTGCATCGGGAATGCATACAAAATTCACAATGCCGATATCTGTCCACAGGAGTACCGTTTCAAAGAGGATGTACTTTGGCTCTTCCCTGGGGGCTCAGTGTTTGACTCCGATGCACCACAGCAGGTTTACTGTTGCCCTTCGATCATTACATTGACGATGAAACACAGAAATTGTATCCGGTTTCAATACAAAATTTGCACTTCCGATTTATATTGACGAGGGTAACGTTTCGGGGAGTCTGTTTTTTGGCTCTTCTCTGGGGGCTCAGTGTTAGACTCCGATGCACCACTGCTGGTTTACTGTTACCCTTCGACCATCACATTGACGATGAAACACAGAAATTGCATCCGGATCAATACAAAATTCACAATGCCGTTTTCCGTTCACAGGAGAAATATTTAGAAGAGTATGTACATTGGCTCTTCCCTGGGGGCTCAGTGTTGGACTCCGATGCACCACTGCTGGTTTACTGTTACCCTTCGTCCATCACATTGACGATGAAACACAGAAATTGCATCCGGATTCAATACAAAATTCGCAATGCCGAATTCTGTTCACAGGAGAACGATTTAGAAGAGTATGAACTTTGGCTCTTCCCTGGGGGCTCAGTGTTGGACTCCGATGCACCACAGCAGGTTTACTGTTACCCTTCGACCATCACATTGACGATGAAACATAGAAATTGCATCGGGAATGCATACGAAATTCACAATGCCGATATCTGTCCACAGGAGTACCGTTTCAAAGAGGCTCTTCCCTGGGGGTTCAGTGTTAGACTTCGATGCACCACAGCAGGTTTACTGTTACCCTTCGATCATTACATTGACGATGAAACACAGAAATTGCATCCGGTTTCAATACAAAATTTGCACTTCCTATTTATATTGACGAGAGTAACGTTTCGGGGAGTCTGTTTTTTGGCTATTCTCTGGGGGCTCAGTGTTAGACTCCGATGCACCACTGCAGGTTTACTGTTACCCTTGACCATCACATTGACGATGAAACACAGAAATTGCATCCGGATCAATACAAAATTCACAATGCCGATTTTTTATCACAGGAGAAAGATTTAGAAGAGTATGTACATTGGCTCTTCCCTGGGGGCTCAGTGTTGGACTCCGATGCACCACAGCAGGTTTACTGTTACCCTTCGACCATCACATTGACGATGAAACACAGAAATTGTATCCGGATCAATACAAAATCCTCAATGCCGATTTCTATCCACAGGAGCCCCGTTTCGAAGAGTATGTACTTTGGCTCTTCCCTGGGGGCCCAGTGTTAGAATCCGATGCACCACAGCAGGTTTACTGTAACCTTCGACCATCACATTGACGATGAAACCTAGAAATTGCATCTGGATTCAATACAAAATTCTCAATGCCGATTTCTATTGACGAGAGCAACGTTTCGGGGAGTCTGTTATTTGGCTCTTCCCTGTGGGCTCAGTGTTCGACACCGATGTCCCACAGCACGTTTACTGTTACCCTTCGGCCATCACATTGACGATGAAACACAGAAATTGCATCCGGATTCATTACAAAATTCGCAATGCCAATTTATATTGACGAGAGTAACGTTTCGTTGAGTCTGTTTTTTGGCTCTTTCCTGGGGGTCAGTGTTAGACTCCGATGCACCACAGCAGGTTTACTGTTAACCTTCGACCATCACATTGACGACGAAACACAGAAATTGCATCGGGAATCAATACAAAATTCTCAATGCCGATTTCTGTACACAGGAGTACCGTTTCGAAGATTACGTACTTTGGCTCTTCCCTGGGGGTCAGTGTTAGACTCCGATGCACCACAGCAGGTTTACTGTTACCCTTAGACTATCACATTGACGATGAAACACAGAAATTGCATCCGGATGCAATACAAAATTCGCATTGCCGATTTCTGTTCACAGGAGAACGATTTAGAAGAGAATCGGTAATTGTAAAAACAACACATGTCCACTTTTTGGCAAAAATTAGATATATGCAGAGAGGCCTTCAGGATACTTAGATGCAACATCTATGTAAAAATCACACTTGTCCTACACAATTTAATGCTTTTCCAGGCATACAGTTTTTCGTGTTCTTTGCAGTAACAACATCAGTCCAGGACTTACGTTATTATTGCAAGAAATGGCAGATGGCAGCACCAAACGAACATACTCGGATCTTTTTCCATGTAGTGAATATAATGCATGCCAGATGGCAGCATATCTGACGCCTGTGACCTAATTACCTGTGTGCATTGTTGTAGCAGCTGCGTGTACATTGCCGTTTAGTTTTGTTTATAGAACACGTTTCTTTGGATTATCTATGCACAATGTCGAAGAAGAGAGGTGCGCAACCGGAACTATATAAAAGAAATGTCATAAAAGCTGCCAGAACGAAGGGAATTGGTTACGTGAATCACAGTGGAAGAGAAATTAATGCTGTAAAAATAGGACCTGACTGTGGGTGAGTTCAAAGGCTATGTGAATTAATCTCCTGTCTGTGTATTTTTTACTTCTTAGAGGTTCCCATCTGTTCTAAGTTTTATGGTACGTAAATATCATATGGATAATTTACTCTATCAATAAAAAATAACTGATTTTACGTAAATAATTTTTTTGCAACTCTTTTACAATTCCTGACATTGGTATTCGTGTATTAATATGTTTCAGATGTAAGAAACTGTGTTTGAAGAGGATCTCTGAACATGAACAGATAGATATATTCACTAAATTTCACGATTTTGAGAGTAAGAACACACAAGATGGTTACCTTGTAGGGCTGATCGAAAAAGAAGACGTGGTACGCAGAAGACCCCGGAAAAGTGATGGCCAGCCTAAGCCAAGATCACTAAATTATCGATATCACGTGGTAACTGGAGATGCTGGGCAGGTCGAAGTGTGCAAAAAGGCATTTTGTAGTCTTTTTGGCCTTACAAATGAACGTGTGCGACGAATTTGTAACTGTGTGAAAAATAATGTTCGCCCATGTGACAGTAGAGGACGTACTACTTCAACCAATGCAACACCACAGGAAATCCTATCGATAATTGAGGAGCATATTAAAACATTCCCTACGAAAATCTCACATTATTCAAGCAAAGAAATGTATTACTTAAATCCTGAATTATCTGTAAAAAGTATGTACGAACTGTTCATGAAGTTATATCCTCATACCAGAGTGTCATATGTAATTTACTTAAGGGTTTTCAATGAGCGTTTTAACTTACGCTTTGGGCGGCCGCAGGTCGATACTTGCTGCTCCTGTGAGTCACTTTCAGTGAAGATTAAGAGTCCATCATTGAACGATACTGCAAAGTGAGTGGCTGTAGCGGAACTCATGGTACATAAAAGAAGAAGCAAAAAATTCTATTTAAAGATGGATGCTGTTAAGGAGAAGTGTGCCGAAAATGAGCATGTGGTAGCATTGTGTTTCGATTATATGCAAAATCTGCAGTTGCCTAAGCTCCCAGTGCAGGAAGCTTTTTATTTACGGCAAATTAACGTTAATGCATTCTGTATTACAGACGTAAAGAGCAACAAATCCAAGGTATATATGTATCACGAAGGTACTGCCCACAAAGGACCTAACGAAGTATGCTCGTTTTTGGTTGATTACATCAACACAGATATACCTGATAGTGCTACTGAATTACACCTGTTCTCGGATGGGCGCCTGCACAAAATAAGAACAACACAGTGGTTAGGGTAATGAACTGCCTTGTAAGTTATGGCAGATTCAAAGATGTATTCCAGTATTTTCCTGTGTGTGGACATTCATTTTTACGATGTGATCGTACATTTGCTTCCATAAAGAGGGTGATAAGAAGAAAAGACAGAATATATTCTTTGTATGAGTATGTTCAATGTATGGTGACATCATCCAAAAAACAAAATATTAATGTAAAGCTTGTTACCTAGGAAGAGATTTTGGGTTACAAAAAATGGTGGCTCAAATTTTATAAGCGATCCTGTTTGTCTGACGACAGTTATGGGACGAATGTGGACAAAAGCAGTAAAGTGAAATTCACAGTGTCCTCATTTATGAGCTTCCATCACAGTGAAATGCTTCCAGGTAAAGTTGACTGTTACTATCATATTGATGGTCTCATAAAACACCGCTTTTCATTGCGACATTCATTACAGGCAGAACCAAAATTGCCTGCAGAAACTGCATATAATAACAAAGTTGCAATCGATGTCAAAAAATTGAAAGATGTGGGACAATTAATGCAATATATTCCCGATGAGCACAAAGCCTTTTATCTGGAATTGACTGAGTGGCCTTCTGTGGACACTCCTGAAGATGATTCATAATACATTTTTGGTATAAAATAACCTGTATAGTGTAGTGTTAATCCTTCATTGTCCTGTTAAGTGAAAAAAGAAAATTAATTCCTAATGTCACGATTTACATCGTCATATCTTTAGTCTTTCCATACAGTGTGTGCATACATTAACAATTTTTTTCAATTTCTCTGTAAAACAATATTAGACAATGTACAAGTAATATTGTATATTAAATTTATACAATGAAGTAATTTTTGATAACATAAACAAATGTTGATGTTAAAATGTCAGTCCAAAATGTTCATCCTGCAATAACAACATAAGTCCGTACAATTAAAAAAAATCGTACATGCAAAGTTATTACATTTAAAGTACTTTGTTTTATTGTTAAAGCTTCCCTAACATACACAGTCAATATTAAAATTAATGGATTTATCCTTCTGTCCATTATTTAGCCTGTATACAGTTTTTTGCTTCTCCTGAAAAATTTACTTTTTTGGACTAATGTTGTTTTTACAATTACTGATTCGTATGTACTTTGGCTCTTCCCTGGGGGCTCAGTGTTGGACTCCGATGCACCACAGCAGGTTTACTGTTACCCTTCGACCATCACATTGACTATGAAACACAGAAATTGCATCGGGAATGCATACAAAATTCACAATGCCGATTTTTGTCCACAGGAGTACAGTTTCAAAGAGGATGTACTTTGGCTCTTCCCTGGGGGCTCAGTGTTAGACTCCGATGCACCACAGCAGGTTTACTGTTACCCTTCGATCATTACATTGACGATGAAACACAGAAATTGCATCCGGTTTCAACACAAAATTTGCACTTACGATTTATATTGACGAGAGTAACGTTTCGGGGAGTCTGTTCTTTCGCTCTTCCCTCGGGGCTCAGTGTGAGACTCTGATGCACCACAGCAGGTTTACTGTAACACTTCGACCACGACATTGACGATGAAACACAGAAATTGCATCCGGATCAATACAAAATTCACAATGCCGATTATTCCACAGGAGTACCGATTCGAAGAGTAAGTACTTTGGCTTTTTCCTGGGGGCACAGTGTTATACTCCGATGCACCTCAGCAGTTTTATTGTTACCCTTCGGCCATCACATTGACGATGAAACACAGAAATTGCATCCGGTTTCAATACAAAATTTGCAATGTCGATTTAAATTGACGAGAGTAACGTTTCTGGGAGTTTGTTTTTTGACTCTACCCTGGGGGCTCAGTGTGAGACTCCGATGCACCAAAGCAGGTTTACTGTAACACTTCGACCATGGCATTGACGATGAAACACAGAAATTCCATCCGGATCAATACAAAATTCACAATGCCGATTTCTGTCCACAGGAGTACCGTTTCGCAGAGTATGTACTTTGGCTCTTCCCTGGGGGCCCAGTGATAAACTCCGATACACCATAGCAGCTTTACTGTTACAATTCGACCATCACATTGACGATGAAACACAGAAATTACATGCAGTTTCAACACAAAATTTGCAATGCCGATTTATATTGACGAGAGTAACGTTTCAGGGAGTCTGTTATTTGGCTCTTACCTGGGGGCTCAGTGTGAGACTCCGATACACCACAGCAGGTTTACTGTAACCCTTCGACCATCACATTGACGATGAAACACAGAAATTGCATCCGGTTTCAATACAAACTTTGCAATGACGATTTATATTGACGAGAGTAACGTTTCAAGGAGTCTGTTTTTCGGCTCTTCCCTGGGGGCTCAGTGTGACACTCCGATGCACCACAGCAGGTTTACTGTTACACTTCGACCATGAAATTGACGATGAAACTCAGAAATTGCATGCGGATGAATACAAAATTCACAATGCCGATTTCTGTCCTCAGGAGTACCGTTTCCAAGGGTATGTATTTTTGGATCTTCCCTGGGGGCCCAGTGTTAGACTACGATGCACCACAGCAGGTTAACTGTTACCCTTCGACCATCACATTGACGATGAAACACATAAATTGCATCCGGTTTCAATACAAAATTTGCAATGACGATTTATATTGACGAGAGTAACGTTTCGGGGAGTCTGTTTTTTGGCTCTTCTCTGGGGGCTCAGTGTTAGACTCCGATGCACCACTGCAGGTTTACTGTTACCCTTCGACCATCAAATTGACGATGAAACACAGAAATTGCATCCGGATCAATACATAATTCACAATGCCGATTTCTGTTCACAGGAGAACGATTTAGAAGAGTATGTATTTTGGCTCTTCCCTGGGGGCCCAGTGTTATACTCCGATGCACCACAGCAGGTTTACTGTTACCCTTCGACCATCACATTGACGATGAACCACAGAAATTGCATCCGGTTTCAATACAAAATTTGCAATGACGATTTATATTGACGAGAGTAACGTTTCGGGGAGTCTGTTTTTTGGCTCTTCCCTGGGGGCTCAGTGTAAGACTCCGATGCACCACAGCAGGTTTACTGTTACCCTTCGGCCATGAAATTGACGATGAGACTAAGAAATTGAATGTGGATGAATACAAAATTCAGAATGCCGATTTCCTTCCTCAGGAGTACCGTTTCGAAATGTACTTTGGCTCTTGCCTGGTGGCCCAGTGTTAGACTCCGATGCATCACAGCAGGTTTAGTGTTACCCTTCGACCATCACATTGACGATGAAACACAGCAATTGCATCCGGATTCAATACAAAATTCGCAATGCCGATTTCTGTCCACAGGAGTACGGTTTAGAAGAGTTTGTACTTTGGCTCTTCCCCGGGGGATCAGTGTTGGACTACGATGCACCACAGCAGGTTTACTGTTACCCTTCGACCATCACATTGACGATGAAACACAGAAATCGCATCGGGAATCAATACGAAATTCACAATACCGATTTCTGTACTTAGCAGTACCTCTTCGAAGATTATGTACTTTGGCCCTTCTCTGGGGGTCAGTGTTAGACTCCGATGCACCACAGCAGGTTTGCTGTTACCCTAAGACTATCACATTGACGATGAAACACAGAAATTGCATTCGGTTGCAATACAAAATTCGTAATGCAGATTTCTGTTCACAGGAGAACGATTTAGAAGAGTATGTACTTTGGCTCTTTCCTGGGGGCTCAGTGTTGGACTCCGATGCACCAGAGCAGGTTTACTGTTGCCCTTCGATCATTACATTGACGATGAAACACAGAAATTGTATCCGGTTTCAATACAAAATTTGCACTTCCGATTTATATTGACGAGAGTAACGTTTCGGGGAGTCTGTTTTTTGGCTCTTCTCTGGGGGCTCAGTGTTAGACTCCGATGCACCACTGCAGGTTTACTGTTACCCTTCGACCATCACATTGACGATGAAACACAGAAATTGCATCCGGATCAATACAAAATTCACAATGCCGATTTCTGTCCACAGCAGTACCGCTTGAACGAGGATGTACTTTGGCTCTTCCCTGGGGGCTCAATGTTAGACTCCGATGCACCACAGCAGGTTTACTGTTACCCTTCGTTCATTACATTGAGGATGAATCACAGAAATTGCATCCGGTTTTAACACAAAATTTGCACATCCGATTTATATTGGCGAGAATAACGTTTCGGGGATTCTGTTTTTTGGCTCTTCCCTGGGGGCTCAGTGTGAGACTCTGATGCACCACAGCAGGTTCACTGTAACCCCTCGACCACGACATTGACGATGAAACACAGTAATTGCATCCGGATCAGTACAAAATTCACAATGCCGATTTTATCCACAGGAGTACCGTTTCGAAGAGTAAGTACATTAGCTCTTTCCTGGGTTCCCAGTGTTAGACTCCGAGCACCACAGCAGTTTTACTGTTACCCTTCGGCCATCACATTGACGATGAAACACAGAAATTGCATCCGGTATCAATACAAAATTTGCAATGCCGATTTATATTGACGAGAGTAACGTTTCTGGGATTTTGTTTTTTGACTCTTCCCTGGGGGCTCTGTGTGAGACTCCGATGCACCAAAGCAGGTTTACTGTAACCCTTCGACCATGACATTGACGATGAAACACAGAAATTCCATCGGGATCAATACAAAATTCACAATGCCGATTTCTGTCCACAGGAGTACCGTTTCGAAGAGTATGTACTTTGGCTCTTCCCTGGGGCCCAGTGTTAGACTCCGATGCACCACAGCAGGTTTAGCTGTAACCCTTCGACCATCACATTGACGATGAAACACATAAATTGCATCCGGACCAATACAAACTTCACAATGCCGATTTCTGTAAACAGGAGTACCGTATCGAAGAGTATGTAATTTGGCTCTTCCCTGGGGGCCCAGTGTTAGAATCCGATGCACCACAGCAGGTTAACTGTAACCCTTCGACCATCATATTGACGATGAAACACAGAAATTGTATCCGGTTTCAATACAAAATTTGCAATGCCGATTTATATCAACGAGAGTAACGTTTCCGGGAGCCTGTTCTTTGGCTCTCCCCTGGGGGCTCAAAGTCAGACTCCGATGCACCACAGCAGGTTTACTGTTACCCTTCGACCACGACATTGACGATGAAACACAGAAAATGCATCCGGATCAATACAAAATTCACAATGCCGATTTCTGTCCTCAGGAGTACCGTTTCGAAGAGTATGTACTTTGGCTCTTCCCTGGGGGCCCAGTGTTAGAATCCAATGCACCACAGCAGGTTTACTGTTACCCTTCGACTATCACATTGACGATGAAGCACAGAAATTGCATACGGTTTCAATACTAAATTCGCAATGACGGTTTATATTGTCGAAAGTAACGTTTCGGGGAGCCTTTTCTTTGGCTCTTCCCTGTGGGCTCAGTGTTAGACTCCGATGCAACACGGCAGGTTTACTGTTACCCTTCGACCATCACATTGACGATGAAACACAGAAATTGCATCCGGATCAATACTAAATTCACAACGCCTATTTCTGTGCACAGGAGTACCGTTTAGAAGAGTATTTACTTTGGCTCTTCCCTGGGGGCCCAGTGTTAGACTCCGATGCACCACAGCAGGTTTACTGTTACCCTTCGTCTATGACATTGACGATGAAACCCAGAAATTGCAACCGGTTTCAATACAAAATTCGCAATGCCGATTTATTTTGACAAGAGTTACGTTTCCTGGAGTCTCATTTTTGGGTCTTCCATGGGGCTCAGTGTGAGACTCCGATGCAACCCAGCAGGTTAACTGTTACCCTTCGACCATCACATTGACGATGAAACACAGAAATTGCATCCGGTTTCAATACTAAATTCGCAATGCCGATTTATATTGACAAGAGTAACCTTTGTTGGAGTCTCACTTTTGGCTCTTCCATGGGGCTCAGTGTCAGACTCCGATGCACCACAGCAGGTTTACTGTTACCCTTCGACCATAACATTGACGATGAAACACAGAAATTGCATCCGGTTTCAAAACAAAGTTCGCAATGCCGATTTATATTGACGAGAGTAACGTTTCGGGGAGTCTGTTTTTCGGCTCTTCCCTGTGGGCTCAGTGTGAGACTCCGATGCACCACAGCAGGTTTACTGTTACCCTTCGACCATCACATTGACGATGAAACACAGAAATTGCATCCGGTTTCAATACAAAACTCGCAATGCCGATTCATATTGACGAGAGTAATATTTCAGGGAGTCTGTTTTTTGGCTCGTCCCTGGGGGCTCAGTGTGAGACTCCGATGAACCACAGCAGATTTACTGTTACCCTTCGACCATGACATTGACGATGAAACACAGAAATTGCGTTGGATCAATACGAAATTCGCAATGCCAATTTCTGTCCACAGGAGTACCGTTCGAAGAGTATATACTTTGGCTCTTCCCTGGGGGCCCAGTGTTAGACTCCGATGCACCACAGCATGGTTTACTGTTACCCTTCGACCATCACATTGACGATGAAACACAGAAATTGCATCCGGTTCCAATACAAAATTCGCAATGACGATTTATATTGACGAGAGTAACGTTTTGGGGAGTCTTTTCTTAGGCTTTTCCCTGGGGGCTCAGTGTGAGACTCCGATGCACCACAGCAGATTTACTGTTACACTTCGACCATCACAATGACGATGAAGCACAGAAATTGCATCCGGTTTCAATACAAAATTCGCAATGCCGCTTTATATTGACGAGAATAACGTTTCGGAAAGCCTGTTTTTTGACTCTTCCCTGGGGGCTCAGTGTCAGACTCCGATGCACCATGGCAGGTTTACTGTTACCATTCGACCATCACATTGACGATGAAACATAGAAATTGCAACCGGTTTCAATACAAAATTCGGAATGCCAATTTCTATTGACGAGAGTAACGTTTCGGGGAGTCTGATTTTTCACTCCTCCCTGGGGGCTCATTGTTAGACTCCGATGCAACACGGCAGGTTTACTGTTACCCTTAGACCATCACATTGACGATGAAACACAGAAATTGCATCCGGTTTCAATACAAAATTCGCAATGCCGATTTATATTGACGAGAGTATCGTTTCGGGGAGACTCTTTTTCGGCTGTTCCCTGGGGGCTCAGTGTGAGATTCCGATGCACCACAGCAGGTTCACTGTGACCCTTTGACCATCACATTGACGATGAAACACTGAAATTGCATCCGCTTTCAATACAAAATTCGCAATGCCGGTTTATATTGACGAGAGTAACGTGTCGGGGAGTCTGTTTATGGGCTCTTCCCTAGGGGCTCAGTGTGAGACTCTGATGCACTACAGCAGGTTTACTGTTTCCCTTCGAGCATCACATTGACGATGAAACACAGAAATTGCATCTGGGTTCAATACAAAATTTGCAATGCGGATTCATATTGACGAGAGTAACGTTTCTTGGTGTCTCATTTTTGGCTCTTCCCTGGGGCTCAATGTGAGACTCCGATGCACCACAGCAGGTTTACTGTTACACTTATATCGTCACATTGACGATGAAACACAGAAATTGCATCCGGTTTCAATGCAAAATTCGCAATCCCGATTAATATTGACGAGAGTAACGTTTCGGTGAGTCTGTTTTTCAGCTCTTCCCTTGGGGCTCACTGTGAGACTCCGATGCACCACAGCAGGTTTACTGTTACTCTTCGACCATCACATTGACGATGAAACACAGAAATTGCATCCGGTTTCAATACAAAATTCGCAATGCCGCTTTATATTGACGAGAATAA
Organism: Schistocerca cancellata; assembly: GCF_023864275.1. Classification (NCBI taxonomy): domain Eukaryota; kingdom Metazoa; phylum Arthropoda; class Insecta; order Orthoptera; family Acrididae; genus Schistocerca; species Schistocerca cancellata. The sequence continues at coordinate 451,078,560 of NC_064634.1, read as the reverse complement.
CGTTTCGGAAAGCCTGTTCTTTGACTCTTCCCTGGGGGCTCAGTGTCAGACTCCGATGCACCACGGCAGGTTTACTGTTACCATTCGACCATCACATTGACGATGAAACATAGAAACTGCAACCGGTTTCAATACAAAATTCGGAATGCTAATTTCTATTGACGAGAGTAACGTTTCGGGGAGTCTGATTTTTGACTCCTCCCTGGGGGCTCATTGTTAGACTCCGATGCAACACGGCTGGTTTACTGTTACCCTTAGACCATCACATTGACGATGAAACACAGAAATTGCATCCGGTTTCAATACAAAATTCGCAATGCCGATTTATATTGACGAGAGTAACGTTTCGGGGAGACTGTTTTTCGGCTGTTCCCTGGGGGCTCAGTGTGAGATTCCGATGCACCACAGCAGGTTCACTGTGACCCTTTGACCATCACATTGACGATGAAACACTGAAATTGCATCCGCTTTCAATACAAAATTCGCAATGCCGGTTTATATTGACGAGAGTAACGTTTCGGGGAGTCTGTTTATGGGCTCTTCCCTAGGGGCTCAGTGTGAGACTCTGATGCACTACAGCAGGTTTACTGTTTCCCTTCGAGCATCACGTTGACGATGAAACACAGAAATTGCATCTGGGTTCAATACAAAATTTGCAATGCGGATTCATATTGACGAGAGTAACGTTTCTTGGTGTCTCATTTTTGGCTCTTCCCTGGGGCTCAATGTGAGACTCCGATGCACCACAGCAGGTTTACTGTTACACTTATATCGTCACATTGACGATGAAACACAGAAATTGCATCCGGTTTCAATGCAAAATTCGCAATCCCGATTAATATTGACGAGAGTAACGTTTCGGTGAGTCTGTTTTTCAGCTCTTCCCTTGGGGCTCACTGTGAGACTCCGATGCACCACAGCAGGTTTACTGTTACTCTTCGACCATCACATTGACGATGAAACACAGAAATTGAATCCGGTTTCAATACAAAATTCGCAATGCCGATTTATATTGACGAGAGTAACGTTTCGGGGAGTCTGTATTTGGACTCTTCCCTGGAGGCTCAGTGTGACACTCCGATGCACCACGCAGGTTTACTCTGACCCTTCGACTATGACATTGCCGATGAAACACAGAAATTGCATCCGGTTTCAATACAAAATTCGCAATGCCAATTTATATTGACGAGAGTAACGTTTCGGGGAGTCTGTTCTTTGGCTCTTTCCTGGGGACTCAGTGTTAGACACCGATGCATCACAGCAGGTTTACTGTAACCCTTCGACCATCACATTGACGATGAAACACAGAAATTGCATCCGGTTTCAATACAAAATTCGCAATGCCGATTTATATTGACGAGAGTAACGTTTCGGGGAGACTGTTTTTCGGCTTTTCCCTTCGGGCTCAGTGTGAGACTCCGACGCACCACAGCAGGTTTACTGTTACCCTTCGACCATCACATTGACGATGAAACACAGAAAGTGCATCCGGTTTCAGTACAAAATTCGCAATGCCGATTTATATTGACGAGAGTGACGTTTTGGGGAGTCTGTTCTTTGGCTCTTCCCTGGGGGCTCAGTGTGAGTCTCCGATGCTCAACAGCAGGTTTACTGTTACCCATCGACCATGACGTTGACGATGAAACTTAGAAATTGCATCCGGATCAATACAAAATTCACAATGCCGATTTATATTGACGAGAGTAACGTTTCGGGGAGTCTGTATTTTGACCCTTCCCTGGGGGCTCAGTGTGACATTCCGATGCACCACGCAGGTTTACTGTGACCCTTCGAGTATGACATTGACGATCAAACACAGAAATTGCATCTGTATCAATACAAAATTCACAACGCCAATTTCTGTCCACAGGACTACCGTTTCGAAGAGTATGTATCATGGCTCTTACCTTGGGGCTCAGTGTTAGACTCCGATGCACCACGGCAGGTTTACTCTTACCTTTAGACCATCACACTGACGATGAAACTCAGAAATTGCATCCGGTTTCAATACAAAATACGCAATGCCGATTCATATTGACGAGGGTAACATTTCGGGGATCTGTCTTTCGGCTCTTCCCTGGGGGCTCAGTGTGAGACTCCGATGCACCACAGGAGGTTTACTGTTACCCTTCGAACATCACATTGACGATGAAACACAGAAATTGCATCCGGTTTCAATACAAAATTTGCAATGCCGATTTATATTGACGAGAGTAACGTTTCTGAGAGTTTGTTTTTTGACTCTTCCCTGGGGGCTCATTGTGAGACTCCGATGCACCAAAGCATGTTTACTGTAACCCTTCGACCATGACATTGACTATGAAACACAGTAATTCCATTCAGATCAATACAAAATTCACAATGCCGATTTCTGTCCACAGGAGTACCGTTTCGAAGAGTATGTACTTTGGCTTTTCCCTGGGGGCCCAGTGATAGACTGCGATGCACCACAGCAGGTTTACTGTTACCCTTCGACCATCACATTGACGATGAAACACAGAAATTGCATCCGGTTTCAAAAAAAATTTTCAATGCCGATTTATATTGATGTGAGTAACGTTTCGGGGAGTCTGTTATTTGGCTCTTACCTGGGGGCTCAGTGTTAGACTCCGATACACCACAGCAGGTTTACTGTAACCCTTCGACCATGACATTGACGATGAAACACAGAAATTTCATCCGGATCTATACAAAATTCACAATGGCGAATTTTGTCAACAGGTGTACCGTTTCGAAGAGTATGTTCTTCGGCTCTTCCCTGGGGCCCAGTGTTAGACTCTGATGCACCACAGCAGGTTTACTGTTACCCTTCGATCATTACATTGACGATGAAACACAGAAATTGCATCCGGTTTTAACACAAAATTTGCACATCCGATTTCTATTGACGAGAATAACGTTTCTGGGATACTGTTTTTTGGCTCTTCCCCGGGGGATCAGTGTTGGACTCCGATCCACCACAGAAGGTTTACTGTAACCCCTCGACCATCACATTGACGATGAAACACAGAAATTGCATCGGGAATGCATACAAAATTCACAATGCCGATTTCTGTCCACAGCAGTACCGTTTGAAAGAGGATGTTCTTTGGCTCTTCCCTGGGGGCTCAATGTTAGACTCCGATGCACCACAGCAGGTTTACTGTTACCCTTCGTTCATTACATTGACGATGAAACACAGAAATTGCATCCGGTTTTAACACAAAATTTGCACATCCGATTTCTATTGACGAGAATAACGTTTCGGGGATTCTGTTTTTTGGCTCTTCCCTGGGGGCTCAGTGTGAGACTCTGATGCACCACAGCTGATTTACTGTAACCCTTCGACCACGACATTGACGATGAAACACAGAAATTGCATCCGGATCAATACAAAATTCACAATGCCGATTTTGTCCGCAGGACTAGCGTTTCGAAGAGTAAGTACTTTGGCTCTTTCCTGGGGGCCCAGTGTTAGACTCCGATGCACCACAGCAGTTTTACTGTTACCCTTCGGCCATCACATTGACGATGAAACACAGAAATTGCATCCGGTATCAATACAAAATTTGCAATGCCGATTTATATTGACGAGAGTAACGTTTCTGGGATTTTGTTCTTTGACTCTTCCCTGGGGGCTCAGTGTGAGACTCTGATGCACCAAAGCAGGTTTACTGTAACCCTTCGACCATGACATTGACGATGAAACACAGAAATTCCATCGGGATCAATTCAAAATTCACAATGCCGATTTCTGTCCACAGGAGTACCGTTTCGAAGAGTATGTACTTTCGCTCTTCCCTGGGGCCCAGTGTTAGACTCCGATGCACCACAGCAGGTTTAGCTGTAACCCTTCGACCATCACATTGACGATGAAACACATAAATTGCAACCGGACCAATACAAACTTCACAATGCCGATTTCTGTCCACAGGAGTACCGTTTCGAAGAGTATGTACTTTGGCTCTTCCCTGGGGGCCCAGTGTTGGAATCCGATGCACCACAGCAGGTTAACTGTAACCCTTCGACCATCATATTGACGATGAAACACAGAAATTGTATCCGGTTTCAATACAAAATTTGCAATGCCGATTTATATTGACGAGAGTAACGTTTCCGGGAGCCTGTTCTTTGGCTCTTCCCTGGGGGCTCAAAGTCAAACTCCGATGCACCACAACAGGTTTACTGTTACCCCGTCGACCACGACATTGACGATGAAACACAGAAAATGCATCCGGATCTATACAAAATTCACAATGCCGATTTCTGTCCTCAGGAGTACCGTTTCGAAGAGTATGTACTTTGGCACTTCCCTGGGGGCCCAGTGTTAGAATCCAATGCACCACAGCAGGTTTACTGTTACCCTTCGACTATCACATTGACGATGAAGCACAGAAATTGCATACGGTTTCAATACTAAATTCGCAATGACGGTTTATATTGTCGAAAGTAACGTTTCGGGGAGCCTTTCTTTGGCTCTTCCCTGTGGGCTCAGTGTTAGACTCCGATGCAACACGGCAGGTTTACTGTTACCCTTTGACCATCACATTGACGATGAAACACAGAAATTGCATCCGGATCAATACTAAATTCACAACGCCTATTTCTGTGCACAGCAGTACCGTTTAGAAGAGTATTTACTTTGGCTCGTCCCTGGGGGCCCAGTGTTAGACTCCAATGCACCACAGCAGGTTTACTGTTACCCTTCGGCTATGACATTGACGATGAAACCCAGAGATTGCAACCGGTTTCAATACAAAATTCGCAATGCCGATTTATATTGACAAGAGTAACGTTTCTTGGAGTCTCATTTTTGGGTCTTCCATGGGTCTCAGTGTGAGACTCCGATGCAACCCAGCAGGTTTACTGTTACCCTTCGACCATCACATTGACGATGAAACACAGAAAGTGCATCCGGTTTCAGTACAAAATTCACAATGCCGATTTATATTGACGAGAGTACCGTTTCGGGGAATCTGTTTTTTGGCTCTTCCCTGGGGGCTCTGTGCGAGACTCCGATGCACCACAGCAGGTTTACTGTTACCCTTCGACTATGACATTTACGATGAAACACAGAAATTGCATCCGGATCAATACAAAATTCACAATGACGATTTCTGTCCACAGAAGTACCATTTACAAGAGTATGTACTTAGGCTCTTCCCTGGGGGCCAAGTGTTAGACTCCGATGCACCACAGCAGGTTTACTGTTACCCTTCGACCATCACATTGACGATGAAATACAGAAATTGCATCCGGTTTCAATACAAAATTCGCAATGCAGATTTATATTGACGAGAGTAACATTTCGGAGAGTCTGTTATTTGGCTCTTTCCTGGGGGTTCAGTGTTAGACTCCGATGCACCATGGCAGGTTTACAGTTATTCTTCGACCAACACATTGTCGATGAAACACAGAAATAGCATCCGGTTTCAATACAAAATTCGCAATGCCGATTTATATTGACGAGAGTAACGTTTCGGGGAGACTGTTTTTCGGCTCTTCCCTGTGGGCTCAGTGTGAGACTCCGATGCACCACACCAGGTTTACTGTTACCCTTCGACCATCACATTGACGATGAAACACAGAAATTGCAACCGGTTTCAATACAAAATTCGCAATGCCGATTTATATTGACGAGAGTACGTTTCGTGGGGTCTGTTTTTCGGCTCTTCCCAGGGGCTCAGTGTGTGACTCCGATGCACCACAGCAGGTTTACTGTTACACTTCGACCATCACATTGACGATGAAACACAGAAATTGCATCCGGTTTCAATACAAAACTCGCAATGCCGATTCATATTGACGAGAGTAATGTTTCAGGGAGTCTGTTTTTTGGCTCTTCCCTGGGGGCTCAGTGTGAGTCTCCGATGAACCACAGCAGATTTACTGTTACCCTTCGACCATGACATTGACGATGAAACACAGAAATTGCATCCGGATCAATACGAAATTCGCAATGCTAATTTCTGTCCACAGGAGTACCGTTTCGAAGAGTATGTACTTTGGCTCTTCCCTGGGGGCCCAGTGTTAGACTCCGATGCACCACAGCTGGTTTACTGTTACCCTTCGACCATCACATTGACGATGAAACACAGAAATTGCATCCGGTTTCAATACAAAATTCGCAATGCCGCTTTATATTGACGAGAATAACGTTTCGGGAAGCCTGTTTTTTGACTCTTCCCTGGAGGCTCAGTGTCAGACTCCGATGCACCACGGCAGGTTTACTGTTACCATTCGACCATCACATTGACGATGAAACATAGAAATTGCATCCGGTTTCAATACAAAATTCGGAATGCCAATGTCTATTGACGAGAGTAACGTTTCGGGGGGTCTGATATTTGACTCATCCCTGGGGCCTAAGTGTGCGACTCCGATGCACCACAGCAGGTTTACTGTTACACTTCGACCATCACAATGACGATGAAGCACAGAAATTGCATCCGGTTTCAATACAAAATTCGCAATGACGATTTATATTGACGAGAGTAACTTTTCGGGGAGTCTGTTCTTTGGCTCTTCCCTGGGGGCTCATTGTTAGACTCCGATGCAACACGGCAGGTTTACTGTTACCATTCGACCATCATATTGACGATGAAACACAGAAATTGCATCCGGTTTCGATACAAAATTCGCAATGCCGATTTATATTGACGAGAGTAACGTTTCGAGGAGACTGTTTTTCGGCTGTTCCCTGGGGGCTCAGTGTGAGATTCCGATGCACCACAGCAAGTTCACTGTGACCCTTCGACCATCACATTGACGATGAAACGCTGAAATTGCATCCGGTTTCAATACAAAATTCGCAATGCCGGTTTATATTGACGAGAGTAACGTTTCGGGGACTCTGTTTATGGGCTCTTCTCTAGGGGCTCAGTGTGAGACTCCAATGCACCACAGCAGGTTTACTGTTACACTTCGACCATCACAATGACGATGAAGCACAGAAATTGCATCCGGTTTCAATACAAAATTCGCAATGACGATTTATATTGACGAGAGTAACTTTTCGCGGAGTCTGTTGTTTGGTTCTTCCCTGGGGGCTCAGTGTTAGACTCCGATGCAATACGGCTGGTTTACTGTTACCCTTCGACCATGACATTGACGATGAAACACAGAAATTGCATCCGGATCAATACAAAATTCAGAATGACGATTTCTGTCCACAGAAGTACCGTTTCGAAGAGTATGTACTTAGGTTCTTCCCTGGGGATCCAGTGTTAGACTCCGATGCACCACAGCAGGTTTACTGTTACCCTTCGACCACCACATTGACGATGAAACACAGAAATTGCATCCGGTTTCAATACAAAATTCGCAATGCCGATTTGAATTGACGAGAGTAACGTTTCGGGGAGTCTGTTTGTTGGCTTTTCCCTGGGGGCTCAGTGTTAGACTCCGATGCAATACGGCAGGTTTACTGTCACCCTTCGATCATCACATTGACGATTAAACACAGAAATTGCAGCCGGTTTCAATACAAAATTCGCAATGCCGATTTATATTGACGAGAGTAACGTTTCGGGGAGTCTGTATTTTGACTCTTCCATGGAGGCTCAGTGTGACACTCCGATGCACCACGCAGGTTTACTCTGACCCTTCGACTATGACATTGCCGATGAAACACAGAAATTGCATCCGGTTTCAATACAAATTTCGCAATGCCAATTTATATTGACGAGAGTAACGTTTCGGGGAGTCTGTTCTTTGGCTCTTCCCTGGGGGCTCAGTGTGAGTCTCCGATGCTCAACAGCAGGTTTACTGTTACCCTTCGACAATGACGTTGACGATGAAACTTATAAATTGCATCCGGATCAATACAAAATTCACAATGCCGATTTATATTGACGAGAGTAACGTTACGGGGAGTCTGTATTCTGACTCTTCCCTGGGGGCTCAGTGTGACATTCCGATGCACCACGCAGGTTTACTGTGACCCTTCGAGTATGACATTGACGATCAAACACTGAAATTGCATCTGTATCAATACAAAATTCACAACGTCAATTTCTGTCCACAGGAGTACCGTTTCGAAGAGTATGTATCATGGCTCTTCCCTGGGGGCTCAGTGTTAGACTCCGATGCACCACGGCAGGTTTACTCTTACCTTTAGACCATCACACTGACGATGAAACTCAGAAATTGCATCCGGTTTCAATACAAAATTCGCAATGCCGATTCATATTGACGAGGGTAACATTTCGGGGATCTGTCTTTCGGCTCTTCCCTGGGGGCTCAGTGTGAGACTCCGATGCACCACAGGAGGTTTACTGTTACCCTTCGACCATCACATTAACGATGAAACACAGAAATTGCATCCGGTTTCAATACAAAATTCGCAATCCCGATTAATATTGACGAGAGTAACGTTTCGGTGAGTCTGTTTTTCAGCTCTTCCCTTGGGGCTCAGTGTGAGACTCCGATGCACCACAGCAGGTTTACTGTTACCCGTCCACCATCACACTGACGATGAAACGCAGAAATTGCATCCGGTTTCAATACAAAATTCGCAATGCCGATTTATATTGACGAGAGTAACGTTTCGGGGAGTCTGTTATTCGACTCTTCCCTGGGGGCTCAGTGTGAGGCTCCGTTGTACCACAGCTGGTTTACTGTTACCCTTCGACCATCACATTGACGATGAAACACAGAAATTGCATCCGGATCAATACAAAATTCAGAATGACGATTTCTGTCCACAGAAGTACCGTTTCGAAGAGTATGTAATTAGGTTCTTCCCTGGGGATCCAGTGTTAGACTCCGATGCACCACAGCAGGTTTACTGTTACCCTTCGAGCATCACATTGACGATGAAACACGGAAATTGCATCCGGTTTCAATACAAAATTCGCAATGCCGATTTGAATTGACGAGAGTAACGTTTCGGGGAGTATGTTTGTTGGCTTTTCCCTGGGGGCTCAGTGTTAGACTCCTATGCAATACGGCAGGTTTACTGTCACCCTTCGATCATCACATTGACGATTAAACACAGAAATTGCAGCCGGTTTCAATACAAAATTCGCAATGCCGATTTATATTGACGAGAGTAACGTTTCGGGGAGTCTGTATTTTGACTCTTCCCTGGAGGCTCAGTGTGACACTCCGATGCACCACGCAGGTTTACTCTGACCCTTCGACTATGACATTGCCGATGAAACACAGAAATTGCATATGGTTTCAATACAAAATTCGCAATGCCAATTTATATTGACGAGAGTAACGTTTCGGGGAGTCTGTTCTTTGGCTCTTCCCTGGGGGCTCAGTGTGAGTCTCCGATGCTCAACAGCAGGTTTACTGTTACCCTTCGACCATGACGTTGACGATGAAACTTATAAATTGCATCCGGATCAATACAAAATTCACAATGCCGATTTATATTGACGAGAGTAACGTTTCGGGGAGTCTGTATTTTGACTCTACCCTGGGGGCTCAGTGTGACATTCCGATGCACCACGCAGGTTTACTGTGACCCTTCGAGTATGACATTGACGATCAAACACAGAAATTGCATCTGTATCAATACAAAATTCACAACGCCAATTTCTGTCCACAGGAGTACCGTTTCGAAGAGTATGTATCATGGCTCTTCCCTGGGGGCTCAGTGTTAGACTCCGATGCACCACGGCAGGTTTACTCTTACCTTTAGACCATCACACTGACGATGAAACTCAGAAATTGCATCCCGTTTCAATACAAAATTCGCAATGCCGATTCATATTGACGAGGGTAACATTTCGGGGATCTGTCTTTCGGCTCTTCCCTGGGGGCTCACTGTGAGACTCCGATGCACCACAGGAGGTTTACTGTTACCCTTCGACCATCACATTGACGATGAAACACAGAAATTGCATCCGGTTTCAATACAAAATTCGCAATGCCGATTTATACTGACGAGAGTAACGTTTCGGGGAGACTGATTTCGGCTTTTCCCTGGGGGCTCAGTGTGAGACACCGAGGCACCACAGCAGCTTTACTGTTACCCTTCGACCATCACATTGACGATGAAACACAGAAATTGCATCCGGTTTCAGTACAAAATTCGCAATGCCGATTTATATTGACGAGAGTGACGTTTTGGGGAGTCTGTTCTTTGGCTCTTCCCTGGGGGCTCAGTGTGAGTCTCCGATGCACCACAGCAGGTTTACTGTTACCCTTCGACTATGACATTGACGATGAAACACAGAAATTGCATCCGGATCAATACAAAATTCACAATGACGATTTCTGTCCACAGAAGTACCGTTTCGAAGAGTAAGTGCTTAGGCTCTTCCCTGGGGGCCCAGTGTTAGACTCCGATGCACCACAGCAGGTTTACTGTTACCCTTCGACCATCACATTGACGATGAAAAACAGAAATTGCATCCGGTTTCAATACAAAATTCGCAATGCAGATTAATATTGACGAGAGTAACGTTTCGGGGAGTCTGTTTGTTGGCTTTTCCCTGGGGGCTCAGTGTTAGACTCCGATGCTATACGGCAGGTTTACTGTCACCCTTCGACCATCACATTGACGAAGAAACACAGAAATTGCATCCGGGTTCAATACAAAATTTGCAATCCGGATTTATATTGGCGAGAGTAACGTTTCTTGGAGTCTAATTTTTGGCTCTTCCCTGGGGTCAGTGTGAGACTCCGATGCACCACAGATGGTTTACTGCTACCCATCGACCGTCACATTGACGATGAAACACAGAGATTGCATCCGGTTTCAATACAAAATTCACAATGCCGATTTATATTGACGAGAGTAACGTTTCGGGGAAACTGTTTTTTGGCTCTTCCCTGAGGGCTCAGTGTGAGACTCGGATGCACCACAGCAACTTTACTGTTACCCTTCGACTATGTCATTGACGATGAAACACGGAAATTGCTTCCGGATCAATACAAAATTCACAATGACGATTTCTGTCCACAGAAGTACCGTTTCGAAGAGTAAGTACTTAGGCTCTTCCGTGGGGGCCCAGTGTTAGACTCCGATGCACCACAGGAGGTTTACTGTTACCCTTCGACTATGACATTGACGATCAAACACAGAAATTGCATCCGGTTTCAATACAAAATTCGCAATGCCGATTTATATTGACGAGAGTAACGTTTCGGGGAGACTGTATTTCGGCTCCTCCGTGAAGGCTCAGTGTTAGACTCCAATGCACCACAGCAGGTTCACTGTTACCCTTCGACCATCACATTGACGATGAAACACAGAGATTGCATCCGGTTTCAATACATAATTCGCAATGTCGATTTATATTGACGAGAGTAACGTTTTGGGGAGTCTGTTTTTTGGCTCTTCCCTGGGGGCTCAGTGTGAGTCTCCGATGCACAACAGCAGGTTTACTGTTACCCTTCGACCATGACATTGACGATGAAACTTAGAAATTGCATCCGGATCAATACAAAATTCACAATGCCTATTTCGGTCCACAGGAGTACCGTTTCGAAGAGTATGTACTTTGGCTCTTCCCTGGGGGCCTAGTGTTAGACTCCGATGCACAACAGCGGGTTTGCTGTTACCCTTCGACCATAACATTGACGACGAAACTTAGAAATTGCGTCTGGATCATTACAAAATTCGCAGTGCCTATTTCTGTCCGCAGGAGTACCGTTTCGAAGAGTATGTAATTTGGCTCTTCCCTGGGGGCCTAGTGTTAGACTCCGATGCACCACAGCAGGTTTACTGTTACCCTGCGACCATCACATTGACAATGAAACACAGAAATTGCATCCGGTATGAATACAAAATTCGCAATGACGATTTATATTGACGAGAGTAACTTTTCGGGGAGTCTGTTCTTTGGCTCTTCCCTGGGGTCAGTGTGAGACTCCGATGCACCACAGATGGTTTACTGTTACCCATCGACCATCACATTGACGATGAAACACAGAAATTGCATCCGGTTCCAATACAAAATTAACAATGCCGATTTATATTGACGAGAGTAACGTTTCGGGGCGACTGTTTTTCGGCTGTTCCCTGGGGGCTCAGTGTGAGACTCCGATGCACCAAAGCAGGTTCACTGTTACCCTTCGACAATCACATTGACGATGAAACACAGAAATTGCATCCGGTTACAATACAAAATTCGCAATGCCGATTTATATTGACGAGAATAACGTTTCGGGGAAACTGTTTTTTGGCTCTTACCTGGGGGCTCAGTGTGAGACTCCGATGCACCACAGCAGGTTTACTGTTACCCTTCGACTATGACATTGACGATGAAACACAGAAATTGCATCCGGATCCATACAAAATTCACAATGACGATTTTTGTCCATAGAAGTACCGTTTCGAAGAGTATGTACTTAGGCTCTTCCCTGGGGGCCCAGTGTTAGACTCCTCTGCACCACAGCAGGTTTACTGTTACCCTTCGACCATCACATTGACGATGAAAAACAGAAATTGCATCCGGTTTCAATACAAAATTCGCAATGCAGATTAATATTAACGAGAGTAACGTTTCGGGGAGTTTGTTTGTTGGCTTTTCCCTGGGGGCTCAGAGTTAGACTGCGATGCTATACGGCAGGTTTACTGTCACCCTTCGACCATCACATCGACGATTAAACACAGAAATTGCATACGGTTTCAATACAAAATTCACAAAGCCGATTTATATTGACGAGAATAACGTTTCGAGGAGTCTGTATTTTGACTCTTCCCTGGTGGCTCAGTGTGACACTCCGATGCACCACGCAGGTTTACTGTTACCCTTCGACCATCACATTGACGATGAAACACAGAAATTGCATCCGGTTTCAATACAAAATTAACAATGCCGATTTATATTGACGAGAGTAACGTTTCGGTGAGACTGTTTTTCGGCTGTTCCCTGGCGGCTCAGTGTGAGACTCCGATGCACCAAAGCAGGTTCACTGTTACCCTTCGACCATCACATTGACCATGAAACACTGAAATTGCATCCGGTTTCGATACAAAATTCGCAATGCCGATTTATATTCACGAGAGTAAAGTTTCGGGGAGTCTGTTTATCGGCTCTTCCCTGGGGGTACAGAGTGAGACTCCGATGCACTACAACAGGTTTACTGTGTCCCTTCGAGCATCACATTGACGAAGAAACACAGAAATTGCATCCGGGTTCAATACAAAATTTGCAATGCGGATTTATATTGACGAGAGTAACGTTTCTTGGAGTCTCATTTTTGGCTCTTCCCTGGGGTCAGTGTGAGACTCCAATGCACCACAGATGGTTTACTGCTACACTTCGACCGTCACATTGACGATGATACACAGAGATTGCATCCGGTTTCAATACAAAATTCACAATTCCGATTTATATTGACGAGAGTAACGTTTCGGTGAAACTGTTTTTTGGCTCTTCCCTGGGGGCTCAGTGTGAGACTCCGATGCACCAAAGCAGGTTCACTGTTACCCTTCGACCATCACATTGACGATGAAACACTGAAATTGCATCCGGTTTCAATACAAAATTCGCAATGCCGATTTATATTCACGAGAGTTACGTTTTGGGGAGACTGTTTATCGGCTCTTCCCTGGGGGCACAGTGTGAGACTCCAATTCACCACAGCATGTTTACTGTTACCCATCGACTATGGCATTGACGATGAAACACAGAAATTGAATCCGGTTTCAATACAAAATTCGCAATGCCGATTTATATTGACGAGAGAACCGTTTTGGGGAGTCTGTTTTTTGACTCTTCCCTGGGGGCTCAGTGTGAGTCTCCGATGCACAACAGAAGGTTTACTGTTACCCTTCGACCATGGCATTGACGATGAATCTTAGAAATTGCATCCGGATCAATACAAAATTCACAATGTCTATTTCTGTCCACAGGAGTACCGTTTCGAAGAGTATGTACTTTGCTCTTCCCTGGGGGCCCAGTGTTAGACTCCGATGCACCACGGCAGGTTTACTCTTACCTTTCGACCATCACGTTGACGATGAAACTCAGAAATTGCATCCGGTTTCAATACAAAATTCGCAATGCCGACTTATATTGACGAGAGTAACATTTAGGGGAGTCTGTTTTTCGGCTCTTCCCTGGGGGCTCAGTGTGAGACTCCGATGCACAACAGGAGGTTTACTGTACCCTTCGACAATCACATTCACTATGAAACACAGAAATTGCATCCGGTATCAATACAAAATTCGCAATGCCGATTTATATTGACGAGAGTAACGTTTCGGGGAGTCTGTTTGTTGGCTTTTCCCTGGGGGCTCAGTGTTACACTCCGATGCAATACGGCAGGTTTACTCTCACCCTTCGACAAAATTCGATTTATATTGACGAGGGTAACGTTTTGGGGAGTCTGTTTTTTGGCTCCTCCCTGGGGGCTCAGTGTGAGTCTCCGATGCACAACAGCAGGTTTACTGTTACCCTTCGACCATGACATTGACGATGAAACTTAGAAATTGCATCCGGATCAATACAAAATTCACAATGCCTATTTCTGTCCACAGGAGTACCTTTTCGAAATGTACTTTGGCTCTTCCCTGGGGGCCTAGTGTCAGACTCCGATGCACCACAGCAGGTTTACTGTTACCCTTCGACCATCACATTGACGATGAAACACAAAAATTGCATCCGGTTTCAATACAAAATTCGCAATGACGATTTATATTGACGAGAGTAACTTTTCGGGGTGTCTGTCCTTGGCTCTTCCCTGGGGGCTCATTGTTAGACTCCGATGCACCACGGCAGGTTTACTATTACCCTTCGACCATCACATTGACGATGAAACACAGAAATTGCATCCGGTTTCAATACAAAATTCACAATTCCGATTTATATTGACGAGAGTAACGTTTCGGTGAAACTGTTTTTTGGCTTTTCCCTGGTTGCTCACTGTGAGACTCCGATGCACCACAGCAGGTTCACTGTTACCGTTCGACCATCACATTGACGATGAAACACTGAAATTGCATCCGGTTTCAATACAAAGTTCGCAATGCCGATTTATATTCACGAGTGTAACGTTTCGGGGACCCTCAATTTTGGCTCTTCCCTGGGGCTCAGTGTGAGACTCCGATGCACCACAGCAGGTTTACTGCTACCCTTCGACCGTCACATTGACGATGAAACACAGAAATTGCATCCGGTTTCAATACAAAATTCACAATGCCGATTTATATTGACGAGAGTAACGTTTCGAGGAGTCTGTTATTCGACTCTTCAATGGGGGCTCAGTGTGAGGCTCCAATGCACCACAGCAGTTTTACTGTTACCCTTCGAACATCATATTGACGATGAAACACAGAAATTGCATCCGGATCAACACATAATTCACAACGACGATTTCTGTCCTTAGAAGTACCCTTTCCAATAGTATGTACTTAGGCTCTTCCCTGGGGGCCCAGTGTTAGACTCCGATGCACCACAGCAGGTTTACTGTTACCCTTTGACAATCACATTGGTGATGAAACACAGAAATTTCATCCGGGTTCAATACAAAATTCGCAATGCCGAGTTATATTGACGAGAGTGACGTTTCGGGGAGTCTGTTTGTTGGCTTTTCCCTGGGGGCTCAGTGTTAGACTCCAATGCAATATGGCAGGTTTACTGTCACCCTGCGATCATCACATTGACGATTAGACACAGAAATTGCAGCCGGTTTCAATACAAAATTCGCAATGCCGATTTATATCGACGAGAGTAACGTTTCGGGGAGTCTGTATTTTGACCCTTCCTTGGGGGCTCAGTGTGACACTCCGATGCACCACGCAGGTTTACTGTGACCCTTCGACTATGACATTGACGATGAAACACAGATATTGCATCCTGTTTCAATACAAAATTCGCAATGCTGATTTATATTGACGAGAGCAACGTATCGGGGAGTCTGTTTTTCGTGTCTTCCCTGGGGGCTCAGTGTGAGACTCTGTTGCACCACGCAGGTTTACTGTGACCCTTCGACTATGACATTGACGATGAAACACAGAAATTGCATCCTGTTTCAATACAAAATTCGCAATGCCGAATTATACTAACGAGAGTAATGTTTCGGGGGGCTCAGTGTTAGACACCGATGCACCACAGCAGGTTTACTGTTACCCTTGGACCATGATATTTACGATGAAACACAGAAATTGCATCCGGATCAATACAAAATTCACAATGCCGATTTCTGTCCACAGGAGTACCGTTTCGAAGAGTATGTACTTTGGCTCTTCTCTGGGGGCTCAGCGTTAGACACCGATGCACCACAGCAGGTTTACTCTTACCTTACGACCATCATATTGACGATGAAACTCAGAAATTGCATCCGGTTTGAATACAAAATTCGCAATGACGATTTACATGGACGAGAGTAACATTTCGCGGAGTCTGTTTTTCGGCTCTTCCCTGGGGGCTCAGTGTGAGACTCCGATGCACCACAGCAGGTTTACTGTTACCCTTCGACCATCATATTGACGATGAAACAGAGAAATTGCATCCGGTTTCAATACAAAATTCGCAACGCCGATTTATATTGACGAGAGTAACGTTTTGGGGAGTCTGTTTTTTGGCTCTTCCTTGCGGGCTCAGTGTGAGTCTCCGATGCACACCAGCAGGTTTGCTGTTACCCTTCGACCATAACATTGAAGATAAAACTTATAAATTGCATCCGGATCAATACAAAATTCACAATGCCTATTTCTGTCCACAGGATTACCGTTTCGAAGAGTATGGCTCTTCCCTGGCGGCCCAGTTTTAGACTCCAATGCACCACAGCAGGTTTACTGTTACGCTTCGACTATGACACTGACGATGAAACACAGAAATTGCATCCGGATCAATACAAAATTCACAATCCCCATTTCTGTCCACAGGAGTACCGTTTCGAAAAGTTTGTAATTTGGCTCTTCCCTGGGGGCTCTGTGTTAGACTCCGATGCACCACGGCACGTTTACTCTTACCTTTCGACCATCACATTGACGATGAAACTCAGAAATTGCATCCGGTTTCAATACAGAATTCGCAATGCCGATTTATAATAACGAGAGTAACATTTCGGGGATCTGTTTTTCGGCTCTTCCCTGGGGGCTCAGTGTGAGACTCCGATGCACCACAGGAGGTTTACTGTTACCCTTCGACCATCACATTGACGATGAAACACAGAAATTGCATCCGGTTTCAATACAAAATCCGCAATACCGATTTCTATTGACGAGAGTAACGTTTCGGGGAGACTGTTGTTCGGCTCTTCCCTGGGGGCTCAGTGTGAGACTCCGATGCAACACAGCAGGTTTACTGTTACCCTTCGACCATCACATTGACGATGAAACACAGAAATTGCATCCGGTTTCAGTACAAAATTCGCAATGCTGATTTATATTGACGAAAGTAACGTTTTTGAGAGTCTGTTCTTTGGCTCTTCCCTGGGGGCTCAGTGTGAGTCTCCGATGCACAACAGCAGGTTTACTGTTACCCTTCGACCATGACATTGACGATGAAACTTAGAAATTGCATCCGGATCAATACACAATTCACAATGCCAATTTCTGTCCACAGGAGTACCGTTTCGAAGAGTATGTACTTTGGCGCTTCCCTGGGGGCCCAATGTTATAACCGATGCACAACAGCATGTTTACTGTTACCCTTCGACTATGACATTGACGATGAAACACAGAAATTGCATCCGGTTTCAATACAAAATTCGCAATGACGGCTTATATTGACGAGAGTAACGTTTCGGGGAGTCTGTTTTTTGGCTCTTCCCTGGGGGCTCAGTGTTAGACTCCGATGCAACACGGCAGGTTTACTGTTACCCTTCGACCATGACATTGACGATGAAACTTAGAAAATGCATCCGGATCAATACAAAATTCACAATGCCTATTTATGTCCACAGGAGTACCGTCTCGAAGAGTATGTACTTTGGCTCTTCTTTGGGGGCCCAGTGTTAGACTCCGATGCACCACAGCAGGTTTACTGTTACCCTTCGACTATGAAATTGACGATGAAACACAGAAATTGCATCCGGATCAATACAAAATTCACAATGCCGATTTCTGTCCACAGGAGTACCGTTTCGAATAGTTCGTAATTTGGCTCTTCCCTGGGGGCTCTGTGTTAGACTACAATGCACCACGGCACGTTTACTCTTACCTTTCGACCATCACATTGACGATGAAACTCAGAAATTGCATCCGATATCAATACAGAATTCGCAATGCCGATTTATATTGACGAGAGTAACATTTCGGGGATCTGTTTTTCGGCTCTTCCCTGGGGGCTCAGTGTGAGACTCCGATGCACCACAGGAGGTTTACTGTTACCCTTCGACCATCACATTGACGATGAAACACAGAAATTGCATCCGGTTTCAATACAAAATTCGCAATGCCCATTTATATTGACGAGCGAACCGTTTCGGGGAGACTGTTTTTCGGCTCTTCCCTGGGGGCTCAGTGTGAGACTCCGATGCACCACAGCAGGTCTACTGTTACACTTCGACCATCACATTGACGATGAAACACAGAAATTGCATCCGGTTTCAATACAAAATTCGCAATGCCGATTTATATTGACGAGAGTAACGTTTTTGGGAGTCTGTTCTTCGGCTCTTCCCTGGGCGCTCAGTGTGCGTCTCCGATGCACAACAGCAGGTTTACTGTTACCCTTCGACCATGACATTGACGATGAAACTTAGAAATTGCATCCGGATCAATACAAAATTCACAATGCCAATTTCTGTCCACTGGAGTACCGTTTCGAAGAGTATGTACTTTGGCTCTTCCCTGGGGGCCCAGTGTAAGACTCCGATGCACCACAGCTGGTTTACTGTTACCCTTCGACCATCCCATTGACGATTAAACACAGATATTGCATCCGGTTTCAATACAAAATTCGCAATGCCGATTTATATTGACGAGAGTAACGTTTCGGGGAGTCTGTTTGTTGGCTTTTCCCTGGGAGCTCAGTGTGAGACTCCGATGCAACACAGCAGGTTCACTGTTACCCTTCGACCATCACATTGACGATGAAACACTGAAATTGCATCCGGTTTCAATACAAAGTTCGCAATGCCGATTTATATTCACGAGAGTAACTTTTCGGGGACTCTCACTTTTGGCTCTTCCCTGGGGCTCAGTGTCAGACTCCGATGCACCACAGCAGGTTTACTGCTACCCTTCGACCGTCACATTGACGATGAAACACAGAAATTGCATCCGGTTTCAATACAAAATTCACTATTCCAATTTCTATTGACGAGAGTAACGTTTCGAGGAGTCTGTTATTAAACTCTTCAATGGGGGCTCAGTGTGAGGCTCCAATGCACCACAGCAGGTTTACTGTTACCCTTCGAACATCACATTGACGATAAAACACAGAAATTGCACCCGGATCAATACAAAATTCACAACGACGATTTCTGTCCACAGGAGTACCGTTTCGAAGAGTATGTACTTTGGCTCTTCTCTGGGGGCTCAGTGTTAGACTCCGATGCACCACAGCAGGTTTACTCTTACCTTACGACCATCACATTGACGATGAAACTCAGAAATTGCATCCGGTTTCAATACAAAATTCGCAACGCCGATTTATATTGACGAAAGTAACGTTTTGGGAGTCTGTTTTTTGGCTCTTCCTTGGGGGCTCAGTGTGAGTCTCCGATGCACAACAGCAGGTTTGCTGTTACCGTTCGACCATAACATTGAAGATGAAACTTAGAAATTGCATCCGGATCAATACAAAATTCACAATGCCTATTTCTGTCCACAGGATTACCGTTTCGAAGAGTATGTACTTTGGCTCTTCCCTGGGGGCCCAGTTTTAGACTCCAATGCACCACAGCATGTTTACTGTTACGCTTCGACTATGACATTGACGATGAAACACAGAAATTGCATCCGGATCAATACAAAATTCACAATGCCGATTTCTGTCCACAGGAGTACCGTTTCGAAGAGTTTGTAATTTGGCTCTTCCCTGGGGGCTCTGTGTTAGACTCCGATGCACCACGGCACGTTTACTCTTACCTTTCGACCATCACATAGGCGATGAAACTCAGAAATTGCATCCGGTTTCAATACAGAATTTGCAATGCCGATTTATAATGACGAGAGTAACATTTCGGGGATCTGTTTTTCGGCTCTTCCCTGGGGGCTGAGTGTGAGACTCCGATGCACCACATAAGGTTTACTGTCACCCTTCGACCATCACATTGACGATGAAACACAGAAATTGCATCCGGTTTCAATACAAAATTCGCAATGCCGATTTATATTGACGAGAGTAACGTTTCGGGGAGACTGTTTTTCGGCTCTTCCCTGGGGGCTCAGTGTGAGACTCCGATGCAACACAGCAGGTTTACTGTTACCCTTCGACCATCACATTGACGATGAAACACAGAAATTGCATCCGGTTTCAGTACAAAATTCGCAATGCCGATTTATATTGACGAAAGTAACGTTTTGGAGAGTCTGTTCGTTGGCTCTTCCCTGGGGGCTCAGTCTGAGTCTCCGATGCACAACAGCAGGTTTACTGTTACCCTTCGACCATGACAATGACGATGAAACTTAGAAATTGCATCCGGATCAATACACAATTCACAATGCCAATTTCTGTACACAGGAGTACCGTTTCGAAGAGTATGTACTTTGGCGCTTCCCTGGGGGCCCAATGTTAGACTCCGATGTACCACAGCATGTTTACTGTTACCCTTCGACTATGACATTGACGATGAAACACAGAAATTGCATCCGGTTTCAAAACAAAATTCGCAATGCCGACTTATATTGACGAGAGTAACGTTTCGGGGAGTCTGTTTTTTGGCTCTTCCCTGGGGGCTCAGTGTTAGACTCCGATGCAACACGGCAGGTTTACTGTTACCCTTCGACCATGACATTGACGATGAAACTTAGAAAATGCATCCGGATCAATACAAAATTCACAATGCCTATTTATGTCCACAGGAGTACTGTTTCGAATAGTATGTAATTTTGCTCTTCCCTGGGGGCTCTGTGTAAGAACTACAATGCACCACGGCATGTTTACTCTTACCTTTCGACCATCACATTGACGATGAAACTCAGAAATTGCATCCGGATTCAATACAGAATACGCAATGCCGATTTATATTGACGAGAGTAACATTTCGGGGATCTGTTTTTCGGCTCTTCCCTGGGGGCTCAGTGTGAGACTCCGATGCACCACAAGAGGTTTGCTGTTACCCTTCGACCATCACATTGACGATGAAACACAGAAATTGCATCCGGTTTCAATACAAAATTCGCAATGTCGATTTATATTGACGAGAGTAACGTTTTGGGGAGTCTGTTCTTCGGCTCTTCCCTGGGGGCTCAGTGTGAGACTCCGATGCACCACAGCAGGTTTACTGTTACCCCTCGACCATCCCATTGACGATTAAACCCAGATATTGCAGCCGGCTTCAATACAAAATTCGCAATGCCGATTTATATTGACGAGAGTAACGTTCGGGGAGTCTGTATTTTGACTCTTCCCTGGGTTCTCAGTGTGACACTCCGATGCACCACAGAAGGTTAACTGTTTCCCTTCAACTATGACATTGACGATGAAACACAGAAATTGCATACGGATCAATACAAAATTCACAATGACGATTTCTGTCCACAGAAGTACCGTTTCGAAGAGAATG
The DNA here is from genome assembly GCF_023864275.1 of Schistocerca cancellata. Taxonomy (NCBI): domain Eukaryota; kingdom Metazoa; phylum Arthropoda; class Insecta; order Orthoptera; family Acrididae; genus Schistocerca; species Schistocerca cancellata. Next base: position 451,056,993 of record NC_064634.1, on the reverse strand, counting down.
TACTTAGGCTCTTCAATAGGGGGCCAGTGTTAGACTCCGATGCATTACGGCAGGTTTACTGTCACCCTTCGACCATCACATGGACGATTAAACACAGAAATTGCAGCCGGTTTCAATACAAAATTCGCAATGCCGATTTATATTGACGAGAGTAACGTGTCGGGGAGTTTGTCTTTTGACTATTCCCTGGGGGCTCAGTGTGACACTCCAATGAACAACGCAGGTTTACTGTGACCCTTCGACTATGACATTGACGAAAAAACACAGAAATTGCATCCGGTTTCAATACAAAATTCGCAATGCCGATTTATATTGACGAGAGTAACGTTTCGGGGAGTCTGTTTTTCCGCTCTTCCCTGGGGGCTCAGTGTGAGACTCTGATGCACCACAGCAGGTTTACTGTTACCCTTCGACCACCACATTGACGATGAAACACAAAAATTGCATCTGGTTTCAATACAAATTTCGCAATGCCGAATTATACTGACGAGAGTAATGTTTCGGGGAGTCTGCTTTTTGGCTCTTTCCTGGGGTTCAGTGTTAGACTCTGATGCTCCACAGCAGGTTTACTATTACCCTTCGACCATCACATTGACGATGAAACACAGAAATTGCATCCGGTTTCAATACAAAATTCGCAATGCCGATTTATATTGACTATAGTAACATTTCGGGGAGTCTGTTTTTCAGCTTTTCCCTGGGGGCTCAGTGTGAGACTCCGATGTACCACAGCAGGTTTACTGTTACCCATCGACCATCACATTGACGATGAATCAAAGAAATTGCATCCGGTTTCAATACTAAATTCGCAATGACGATTTATACTGACGAGAGTAACGTTTCGGGGAGCCTTTTCTTTGGCTCTTCCCTAGGGGCTCAGTCTTAGGCTCCGATGCACCACGGCAGGATTACTGTTACCCTTCGACCATCACAATGACGATGAAACATAGAAATTGCTTCCGGATTGTATACAGAATTAGCAACGCCGATTTATATTGACGAGAGTAACCTTTAGGGACGTCTGTTTTTTGGCTCTTCCATGGGGGCTCAGTGTTAGACTCCAATGCACCACAGAAGGTTTACTGTATCCCTTCGACCATCAAATTTACGATGAAACACTAAAATTGCATCCGGTTTCAATTCAGAATTCCCAATGCAGATTTATATTGACGAGAGTAACGTTTCGGGGAGTATGTTCTTTGGCTCTTCCCTGGGGGCCCGGTGTTCGACTCCGATCCACCACAGCAGGTTTACTGTAACACTTCGACCATCACATTTACGATGAAACATAGAAATTGCATCGGGATTCAATACAAAATTCACTATGCCGATTTCTGTCCACAGGAGTAACTTTTCGAAAAGTATGTTCCTTACATCTTCCCAGGGGGCCCAGTGTTACTCTCCGATGCACGAGCGCAGGTTTACTGTTACCATTCGACCATCACATTGACGATGAAACACAGAAATTGCATCCGGATTCAATGCAAAATTCGCAATGCCGATTTATATTGACGAGAGTAACGTTTAACGGAGTCTATTTTTTGGCTCTTCCCTGGGGTCTCAGTGTTAGACTCAAATGCACCACGTCAGGTTTATTAGAACCCTTCGACCATCACATTTACGATGAAATAAAGAAATTGGATCCGGATTCAATACAAAATTCACAACGCCGATTTCTGTTCACAGGAGTAGCGTTTCGAAGAGTATGGTCTTTGGCTCTTCCCTGGGGACCCACTGTTTTACTCCGATGCACCACAGCAGGTTTACTGTTACCCTTCGACCATAAAATTTACGATGAAACATAGATGATGCATCGGGATTAAATACAAAATTCACTATGCCGATTTCTGTCCACAGCAGTACCGTTTCGAAGAGTATGTTCTTTGGCTCTTCCCTGGGGGCCCAGTGTTAGACTCAGATGCGCAACAGTAGGTTTACTCTAAAGCTTCGACCTTCACATTGACGATGAAACACAGAATTTGCATCGAGATTCAATACAAGATTCGCAATGCCGATTTATATTGATGAGAGTAACGTTTCGTGGAGTCGGTTTTTTGGCTCTTTCCTGGGGGCTCAGTGTTAGACACAGATGCACCACAACAGGTTTAATAGAACCCTTCGACCATCACATTTACGATGAAACAAAGAAATTACATCCGGATTCAATACAAAATTCACAACGCCGATTTCTGTCCACAGGAGTACCGTTTCCAAGAGTATGGTCTTTGGCTCTTTCCTGGGGACCCACTGTTAGACTCCGATGCACCACAGCGGGTTTACTGTTACCCTTCGACCATCACATTGACGATGAGACACAGAAATTGGATCCGGATTCGATACAAAATTCGCAATGCAGATTTATATTGACGAGAGTAATGTTTCGGGGCGTCTGCTTTTTGGCTCTTCCCTGGGGGCTCAGTGTTAGACGCACCACAGCAGGTTTACTGGAACCCTTCCACCATCACATTAACGATGAATCTTTGAAATTGCATCCAGATTCATTACAAAATTCACAATGCCGATTTCTGTCCACAGGTGTACCGTTTCGAAGAGTATGGCCTTTGGCTCTATACTGGGGACCCACTGTTCGACTCCGATGCACAACAGCAGGTTTACTGTTACCCTTCGACCATCACATTTACGATGAAAAATAGAAATTGCATCGGGATTCATACAAAATTCACAATGCCGATTTCTGTCCACAGGAGTACTGTTTCGAAGAGTATGTTCTTTGGTTCTTCCCTGGGGGCCCAGTGTTAGACTCCGATGCACGACAGCACGTTTACTGGTACCCTTCGACCATCACATTGACGATGAAACACAGAAATTCCATCCGGATTCAATACAAACTTCGCAAGGCCGATTTATATGTATGAGAGTAACGTTTCGGGGAGCCTGTTTTTTGGCTTTTACCTCGGGGCTCTGTGTTACACTCAGATGCAACACAGCAGGTTTACTGGAACCCTTCGACCATCACATGTACGATGAAACATAGAAATTGCATCGTGATTCAATACAAAATTCACTATGCCGATTTCTGTCCACAGGAGTACCGTTTCGAGAGTATGAAATATGGCTCTTCCCTGGGGGCCCAGTGTTAGATTGCTATGCACCACAGCAGGTTTACTGTTACCCTTCGACCATCACATTGAAGATGAAACATAGAAATTGCTTCCGGATTCTATACAAAATTAGCAATGCCGATTTATATTGACGAGAGTAACGTTTCAGGGAGTCTGTTATTTGGCTCTTCCCTGGGGGCTCAGTGTTAGACTCCAATGCACCACAGAAAGTTTACTGTATAACTTCGACCACCACATTTACGATGAAACACAGAAATTGCATCCGGTTTCAATTCAGAATTCGCAATGCCGATTTATATTGACGAGAGTAACGTTTCGGGGAGTATATCTTTTGGCTCTTCCCTGGGGGCCCAGTGTTTGACTCCGATCCACCACAGCAGGTTTACTGTAACACTTCAACCATCACATTTACGATGAAACATAGAAATTGCAACGGTATTCAATACAAAATACACTATGCCGATTTCTGTCCACAGGAGTAACTCTTCGAAAAGTATGTTCTTTAACTCTTCCCAGAGGGTCCAGTGTTCGACTCCGATGCACGACAGCAGGTTTACTGTTACCCTTCGACCATCACATTGACGATGAAACACAGAAATTGCATCCGGATTCAATACAAAATTAGCAATGCCGATTTCTGACGATGAAACATAGATTTTGCATCGGGATTCAATACAATTTTCACTATGCCGATTTCTGTCCACAGCAGTACCGTTTCGAAGAGTATGTTCTTTGGCTCTTCCCTGGGGGCCCAGTGTTAGACTCCGATGCACTACAGCGGGTTTACTGTTACCCTTCGACCATCACATTGACGATGAAACACAGATATTGCATCCGGATTCAATACAAGATTCGCAATGCCGATTTATATTGACGAGAGTAACGTTTCGGGGAGTCTGTTTTTTGGCTCTTCCCTGGGGGCTCAGTGTTAGACTCAGATGCACCACAGCAGGTTTACTGGAACCCTTCGACCATCACATGTACGATGAAACATAGACATTGCATCGTGATTGAATACAAAATTCACTATGCCGAATTCAGTCCACAGTAGTACCGTTTCTAAGAGTATGGTCTTTGGCTCTTCCCTGGGGACCCACTGTTAGAGTCCGATGCACCACAGCAGGTTTACTGTTACCCTTCGACCAACACATTTACGATGAATTATATAAATTGCATCGGGATTCAATACAAAATTCACTATGCCCAACCCTGTCCAAAGGAGTACAGTTTCGAAGAATATGTTCTTTGGCTCTTCCCTGGGGGCCCAGTACTAGACTCCGGCGCACTACAGCGGGTTTACTGTTACCCTTCGACCATCACATTTACCATGAAACATAGACATTGCATCGTGATTGAATACAAAATTCACTATGCCGAATTCAGTCCACAGGAGTACCGTTTCTAAGAGTATGGTCTTTGGCTGTTCCCTGGGGACCCACTGTTAGACTCCGAAGAACCACAGCAGGTTTACTCTTACCCATCTACCATCACATTGACGATGAAACATAGATATTGTATCCGGATTCAATAAAAAATTAGCAATGCCGATTTATATTGACGAGAGTAACGTTTCGGGGAGCCTGTTTTTTGGCTCATCCCTGGGGGCTCAGTGTTAGACTCCGATGCACCACAGCAGGTTTACTAATACCCTTCTACCATCACATTGACGATGAAACATAGAAATTGCTTCCGGATGTTATACAAAATTAGCAATGCCGATTTATATTGACGAGAGTAACGTTTCGGGGAGTCTGTCTTTTGGCTCTTCCCTGGGGTTTCAGTGTTAGACTCCGATGCACGACAGCAGGTTTACTGTTACCCTTCGACCATCACATTGACGATGAAACACAGAAATTGCATCCGGATTCAATACAAAATTAGCAATGCCGATTTCTGACGATGAAACATAGATTTTGCATCGGGATTCAATACAAATTTCACTATGCCGATTTCTGTCCACAGCAGTACCGTTTCGAAGAGTATGTTCTTTGGCTCTTCCCTGGGGGCCCAGTGTTAGACTCCGATGCACTACAGCGGGTTTACTGTTACCCTTCGACCATCACATTGACGATGAAACACAGAAATTGCATCCGGATTCAATACAAGATTCGCAATGCCGATTTATATTGACGAGAGTAACGTTTCAGGGAGTCTGTTTTTTGGCTCTTCCCTGTGGGCTCAGTGTTAGACTCAGATGCACCTCAGCAGGTTTACTGGAACCCTTCGACCATCACATGTACGATGAAACATAGAAATTGCATCGTGATTCAATACAGAATTCACTATGCCGATTTCTGTCCACAGGAGTACCGTTTCGAGAGTATGAACTTTGGCTCTTCCCTGGGGGCCCAGTGTTAGATTGCTATGCACCACAGCAGGTTTACTGTTACCCTTCGACCATCACATTGACGCTGAAACACAGAAATTGCATCCGGAATTCAATACAAAATTAGCAATGCCGATTTATACTGACGAGAGTAACGTTTCGGGGAGTCTGTTTTTTGGCTCTTCCCTGGGGGCTCAGTGTTAGACTCCGATGCACCACAGCAGGTTTACTGGAACCCTTCGACCATCACATGTACGATGAAACATAGACATTGCATCGTGATTGAATACAAAATTCACTATGCCGAATTCAGTCCACAGGAGTACCGTTTCTAAGAGTATGGTCTTTGGCTCTTCCCTGGGGACCCACTGCTAGACTCCGAAGCACCACAGCAGGTTTACTGTTACCCTTCGACCAACACATTTACGATGAATTATAGAAATTGCATCGGGATTCAATACAAAATTCACTATGCCCAACCCTGTCCAAAGGAGTACAGTTTCGAAGAATATGTTCTTTGGCTCTTCCCTGGGGGCCCAGTGTTAGACTCCGATGCACTACAGTGGGTTTACTGTTACCCTTCGACCATCACATTGACGATGAAACATAGAAATTGCTTCCGGATGTTATACAAAATTAGCAATGCCAATTTATATTGACGAGAGTAACGTTTCGGGGAGTCTGTCTTTTGGCTCTTCCCTGGGATTTCAGTGTTAGACTCCAATGCACCACAGAAGGTTTACTGTATCCCTTCGACCATCACATTTACGATGAAACACAGAAATTGCATCCGGTTTCAATTCTGAATTCGCAATGCCGATTTATATTGACGAGAGTAACGTTTCGGGTAGTATGTTTTTTGGCTCTTCCCTGGGGGCCCAGTGTTTGACTCCGATCCACCACAGCAGGTTTACTGTAGCACTTCGACCATCACATGTACGATGAAACATAGAAATTTCATCGTGATTGAATACAAAATTCACTATGCCGAATTCAGTCCACAGGAGTACCGTTTCGAAGAGTATGTACTTTGGCTCTTCCCTGGGGGCCCAGTGTTAGACTCCGATCCATTACAGCAGGTTTACTGTTACCCTTCTACAATCACATTGACGATGAAACATAGATATTGTATCCGGATTCAATACAAAATTAGCAATGCCGATTTATATTGACGAGAGTAACGTTTCGGGGAGTCTGTTTTTTGGCTCTTCCCTGGGGCTCAGTGTTAGACTCCGATGCACCACAGAAAGTTTACTGTTACCCTTCGACCATCACATTGAAGATGAAACATAGAAATTGCTTCCGGATTCTATACAAAATTAGCAATGCCGATTTATATTGACGAGAGTAACGTTTCAGGGAGTCTCTTTTTTGGCTCTTCCCTGGGGGCTCAGTGTTAGACTCCAGTGCACCACAGAAGGTTTAATGTATAACTTCGACCATCACATTTACGATGAAACACAGAAATTGCATCCGGTTTCAATTCAGAATCCGCAATGCCGATTTCTATTGACGAGAGTAACGTTTCGGGGAGTCTCTTTTTTGGCTCTTCCCTGGGGGCCCAGTGTTTAACTCCGATCCACCACAGCAGGTTTACTGTAACACTTCGACCATCACATTTACGATGAAACATAGAAATTGCATCGGTATTCAATACAAAATTCACTATGCGGATTTCTGTCCACAGGAGTAACTTTTCGAAAAGTATGTTCTTTAACTCTTCCCAGAGGGTCCAGTGTTAGACTCCGATGCACGACAGCAGGTTTACTGATACCCTTCGACCATCACATTGACGATGAAAAACAGAAATTGCATCCGGATTCAATACAAAATTAGCAATGCCGATTTCTGACGATGAAACATAGATTTTGCATCGGGATTCAATACAAATTTCACTATGCCGATTTCTGTCCACAGCAATACCGTTTCGAAGAGTATGTTCTTTGGCTCTTCCCTGGGGGCCAAGTGTTAGACTCCGATGCAGTACAGCGGGTTTACTGTAACCCTTCGACCATCACATTGACTATGAAACACAGAAATTGTATCCGGATTCAATATAAAATTCGCAATGGAGATTTATACTGACGAGAGTAACGTTTCGGGGAGCCAGTTCTTTGGCTCTTTCCTGGGGGCCCAGTGTTAGACTGCGATGCAACACAGCAGGTTTACTGTATCCCTTCGACCATCACATTGACGATGAAACACAGAAATTGCATCGGGATTCAATACAAAATTCACAATGCCGATTTCTGTCCACAGGAGTACAGTTTCGAAGAGTATGTACTTTGGCTCTTCCCTGGGGACCCAGTGTTAGACTCCGATGCTCCATAGCAGGTTTACTGTTACACTTCGACCATCACATTCACGATGAAACTCAGAAATTGGATCCGGATTCAATGCAAAATTCGCAATGCCGATTTATATTGACGAGAGTAACGTTTCGGGGAGTCTGTTGTTTGGCTCTTCCCTGGGGGCTCAGTGTTAGACTCAGATGCACCACAGCAGTTTTACTGTTTCCCTTCGACCATTACATTGACAATGAAACACAGATATTGCATCGGGAATCAATACAAAATTCTCAATGCCGATTTCTGTCCACAGGAGTACCGTTTCGACGATTATGGTTTTTGGCTGTTCCCTGGGGACCCACTGTTAGACTCCGATGCACCACAGCAGGTATACTGTTACCCTTCAACCAACAAATTTACGATGAATCATAGAAATTACATCGGGATTCAATACAAATTTCACTATGCCGATGTCGGTCCACAGGAGTAACGTTTCGAAAAGTATGTTCTTTGGCTCTTCCCATGGGGCCCAGTGTTAGACTCCGATGCACGACAGCAGGTTTACTGTAACCCTTCGACCATCACATTGACTATGAAACACAGAAATTGTATCCGGATTCAATACAAAATTCGCAATACCGATTTATATTGACGAGACTAATGTATCGGGGAGTCTGTTTTTTGGCTCTTCCCTGGGGGCTCAGTGTTAGATGAACCACAGCAGGTTTACTGGAACCCTTCGACCATCACATTAACGATGAAACATAGAAATTGCATCGGGATTCAATGTAAAATTCACAATGCCGATTTCTGTCCACAGGAGTACCGTTTCGAAGAGTATGTTCTTTGGTTCTTGCCTGGGGGCCCAGTGTTAGACTCCGATGCACCACAGCAGGTTTACCCTAAAGCTTCGACCATCACATTGACGATGAAACACAGAAATTTCATCCGGATTCAATACAAAAATCACAATGACGATTTCTGTCCACAGGAGTACCATTCCGAAGAGTATGTTCTTTGGCTCTTCCCTGGGGGCCCAGTGTTAGACTCCGATGCACCACAGCGGGTGTACTGTTACCCTTCGACCATCACATTGACGATGAAACACAGAAATTGGATCCGGATTCAATACAATATTCGCTATAGCGATTTATATTGATGAGAGTAACGTTTCGGGGAGTCTGTTTTTTGGCTCTTCCCTGGGAGCTCAGTGTTAGATGAACCACAGCAGGTTTACTGGAACCCTTCGACCATCTCATTTACGATCAAACATAGGAATTCCATCCGGATTCAATGCAAAATTCACAATGCCGATTTCTGTCCACACCAGTACCGTTTCGAAGATTATGGTCTTTGGCTCTTCACTGTGGACCCACTGTTAGCCTGCGATGCTCCACAGCAGGTTTACTGCATCCCTTCAACCATCACATTGACGATGAAACACAGAAATCGCATCGGGAACCAATACAAAATTCACAATGCCGATTTCTGTCCACAGGAGTACCGTTTCGAAGAGTATGTACTTTGGCTCCTCCCTGGGGGCCCAGTGTTAGACTCCGATGCACCATAGCAGGTTTACTGTTACCCTTCGACCATCACATTCACGATGAAACACAAAAATTGGATCCGGATTCAATACAAAATTAGCAATGCCGATTTATATTAACGAGAGTAACGTTTCGGGGAGTCTGTTTTTTTCTCTTCCCTGGGGGCTCAGTGATAGACTACGATGAACCACAGCAGGTTTACTGGAACCCTTCGACCATCACATTTTCGATGAAACATAGAAATTGCATCCGGATTCAATATAAAATTCACAATGCCGATTTCTGTCCACAGGAGTACCATTTCGATGAGCATGTTATTTGGCTCTTCCCTGGGGGCCCAATGATAGTCTCCGATGCACCACAGCGGGTTTAGTGTTACCCTTCGACGATCACATTGACGATTAAACACAGAAATTGGATCCGGATTCAATACAAAATTCGCAATGCCGATTTATATTGACGAGAGTAACGTTTCGGGGAGTCTGTTGTTTGGCTCTTCCCTGGGGGCTCAGTGTTAGACTCAGATGCACCACAGGAGATTTACTGGAACCCTTCGACCATCTCATTTACGATCAAACATAGAAATTCCATCTGAATTCAATGCAAAATTCACAATGCCGATTTCTGTCCACACCAGTACCGTTTCGAAGAGTATGGTCTTTGGCTCTTCCCTGAGGACCCACTGTTAGCCTCCGATGCTCCACAGCAGGTTTACTCCATTCCTTCAACCATCACATTGACGATGAAACACAGAAATTGCATCGGGAACCAATACAAAATTCACAATGCCGATTTCTGTCCACAGGAGTACCGTTTCGAAGATTATGGTATTTGGCTCTTCAATGGGTACCCACTGTTAGACTCCGATGCACCACAGCAGGTTTACTGTTACCCTTCGACCATCACATTTACGATAAAACATAGAAATTGCATCGGGATTCAATAGAAAATTCACTATGCCAATTTCTGTCCATAGGAGTACCGTTTCGAAGAGTATGTTCTTTGGCTCTTCCCTGGGGGCCCAGTGATAGACTCCGATGCATCCCAGCGGGTTTGCTGTTAGCCTTCGACCATCACATTGACGATGAAACACAGAAATTGCATCCGGATTCAATACAAAATTCGCAATGCCGATTTATATTGACGAGAGTAACGTTTCGGGGAGTCTGTTTTTTGGCTCTTCCCTTGGGGCTCAGTGTTTGACGCAGATGCAGACGCAGTGTTTGACGCAGATGCACCACAGCATATTTACTGGAACCCCTCGAGCATCACTTTGACGATGAAACACGGAAATTGCGTCCGGATTCAAACCAAAGTTCACAATTCCGTTTTCTGTCCACAAAAGTACCGTTTCGAAGAGTATGTACTTTGGCTATTCCCTGGGGACCCAGTGTTAGACTCCAATGCACCACAGCAAGTTTACTGGAACCCTTCGACCATCACATTTACGATGAAACATAGAAATTGCATCCGTATTCAATGCAAAATTCACAATGCCAATTTCTGTCCACAGGAGTACCGTTTCGAAGAGTATGTACTTAGGCTCTTCCCTGGGGGTCCAATGTTAGACTCCGATGCACCCCAGCGGGTTTACTGTTACCCTTAGATCATCACATTGACGGTGAAACACAGAAATTGCATCCGGATTCAATACAAAATTCGCAATGCCGATTTATATTGACGAGAGTAACGTTTCGGGGAGCCTGTTCTTTGGCTCTTCCCTGGGGGCCCAGTGTTAGACTCCGATGCAGCACAGCAGGTTTACTGTTAGCTTTCGACCATCACATTTACGATGAAACATAGAAATTGCATCGAGATTCAATACAAAACTAACAATGCCGTTTAGTGTCCACAGGCGTTTCGTTTCGAAGAGTATGTTCTTTGGCTTTTCCCTGGGGGCCTAGTGTTAGACTCCGATGCACCACAGCAGGTTTACTGTTACCCTTCGACCATCACATTGACGATGAAACACAGAAATTGCATCCGGATTCAATACAAAATTCACTATGCCGATTTATATTGACGAGAGTAACGTTTCGGGGAGTCTGTTTTTTGGCTCTTCCCTGGGGGCTCAGTGTTAGACTCAGATGCACCACAGCAGGTTTTCTGTTACCCTTCGACCATCACATTTACGTTGAAACATAGAAATAGCATCGGGATTCAATACATAATTCACTATGCCGATTTCTGTCCACAGGAGTTCCGTTTGGAAGAGTACGTTCTTTGGCTCTTCCCTGGTGGCCAGTGTTAGACTCCGATGCACCCCAGCGGGTTTACTGTTACCCTTCGACCATCACATTGCCGATGAAACACAGAAATTGCATCCGGATTAAATACAATATTCGCAATGCCCATTTATAGGGACGTGAGTAACGATTCGGGAAGTCTGTTTTTTGGCTTTTCCCTGGGGACTCAGTGTTAGACTCAGATGCACCACAGCAGGTTTACTGGAACCCTTCGACCATCACATTTACGATGAAACATAGAAATTGCATCCGGATTCAATACAAAATTCACAATGCCGATTTCTGTCCACTGGAGTACCGTTTCGAAGTGTATGTACTTTGGCTCTTTGCTGGGGGCCCAGTGTTAGACTTCGATGCACCATAGCAGGTTTACTGGAACCCTTCGACCATCACATTTACGATGAAACATATAAATTGCGTCCGGATTCAATACAAAATTCACAATGCCGATTTCTGTCCACAGGATTACCGTTTCGAAGAGTATGTACTTTGGCTCTTCCCTGGGGACCCAGTGTTAGACTCCGATGCACCACAGTAGGTTTTCTGGAACCCTTCGACCATCACATTGACGATGAAACACAGAAATTGCATCCGGTTTCAATACAAAATTCGCAATGTCGATTTATATTGACGAGAGTAACGTTTCGGGGAGTCTGTTTTTTGGCTCTTTCCTGGGGGCTCAGTGTTAGACTCCGATGCACCACAGTAGGTTTACTGTTACCCTTCGACCATAACATTTACGATGAAACATAGAAATTGCATCGGGATTCAATACAAAATTCACAATGCCGATTTGTGTCCACAGGAGTACAGTTTCGAAGAGTATGTATTTTGGCTCTTCCCTGGGGACCCAGTGTTAGACTCCGATGCACCATAGCAGGTTTACTGTTACCCTTCGACCATCACATTCACGATGAAACACAGAAATTGGATCCGGATTCAATACAAAATTAGCAATGCCGATTTATATTGACGAGAGTAACGTTTCGGGGAGTCTGTTTTTTTCTCTTCCCTGGGGGCTCTGTGGTAGACCACGATGAACCACAGCAGGTTTACTGGAACCCTTTGACCATCACATTTACGATGAAACATAGAAATTGCATCCGGATTCAATATAAAATTCACAATGCCGATTTCTGTCCACAGGAGTAACATTTCGAAGAGTATGTTATTTGGCTCTTCCCTGGGGGCGCATTTTTGCTGCGCATTGTTGGCGTGGGGGCGATAAGAGTACCGCACGGTGTGCTTGTGCGCCCTCAATGACACACTGCGCCTGCCCGTTTTGGTGCTGATGGCCGTGGTGTGGTGCATGGGGAGTGGAAATGTGGCGCGTTGGACGTGTCGGCGCGTTGATATTGAAACATTGAAAAAGAAAACAAAAACCAAAAACCAAAGGGGGAGGCATAGCGTGATGCGACGTTGGTGGTGCGAGCGGGAAAGACAAAAAAGAAGGAAAAAAACAACAAACAAAATGAGGCGTGCGTACCGGAACACGCAGTGCGGAGCCAAAGACTATGTTATCGATGCCGTCGACGCAGTGCATGTTGTTCGAGTGCGTGCGGGAAGAAAGGCAGCGTCGGCACGGAGATGCAAGCTAGCAAGACGCACTGGGGCTGCGGCGTGGCGCGTTTGCGGTTGGCGCCTTTGGTGGCAACGGCCGGGACAAGCAGCGGTGTATGGTGTGGTGCGGGGTGGACAGGGGTGGCGGTGGACGGGGAGGAGGCGGCGCGACGATGGCATGGGGGCGGAACCGGGGACGGCGGATGTTGAGAGGCGTCAGGCGCGGACAGACACAGACACACAGATATTGGATTGGTGGGGAGGGGTGGGGGGGGCGGGTGGGTGGGTGGGTGGACGGGGCGGGAGGGAGGGAGGGAGGGAGAGGGAGAGTGCGCGGAAGTAGTTGGGAATGTGCGTACCGTGCGGGAATGGGCCAGGAACACGGTCGTGGCCCCTGTTGTGGGTGCGTGTGACGTCGGTGTGGTGTGTGTGGGAAGGGAAGGGAAAATAGGCTGTAGCGGCGGCGCGTAATGGGCGTAGGCCGAAAAGAGAAAGGAACGTGGGCAGTGTGTAGGCAACCGTCGGTTCGATTGCGACGTTGATGGCCAGGGCAGGGCAGGGAATGGTGATAGGAGTATGCATGTGGGCGCAAAAATCGGCTGCTGCTGCAGGCGGTGCCGTAACCGTCATGGCGGGGAGTGTGGGACGGACGATGGGTGGGGGAAGGAGAGAGGGCTTTAGAAGGGAAGAGAGAAAGAAAGAAAGAAAGAAAGAAAGATAGGGGAAAAGAAGAAAGAAACAAACAAAAAAGGAGGGGGGCGAAAGTGGAGATGCGGTGAGGCGGTAGTGTCAGAAGGGAGGGGGTGGGGGCGGAAGGACAGAGGCGAGGCGAGAGCTTGCTTTGTTTATCTGTCGGTCGGTCCGTCTGTCCGTCTGGCTACGCTTCGTTTTCTGCAGCAGGGGCGGTGCGCGGCGTGGCTCGCGGCAGTGGGAACGCCTGGCGGCTGGACAGCCAGCAATGCGGTTGGATGGGCGGCCACAGCACCGCACCTGTGCCCAAGGAGGAGACGCTGGCGGCGGGCCCTCCGATGGGGCCGGCTGGGGCTGTGTCGAGCCCCGGGCCGGGCTGTGCATGTGTAGGTGTGCACCGCTGCTGCTGCTGCTGCTGCTCCTGCTGCAACAACGATTAAACGAGAAGAAGAGATGGCTGGTGAGTGCATTTAGGCGGTAGACAAAGGTCGCCACGGCATTGCGTGATGTGGCGTTGTGACGGGGTTTGCTCACTTGCCTCGTTGTGTTGATGCGCAGGAAGATGCCGGCGGCGACTGCAGGCAGACGCGTACAGAGCCCCGTCTGCAGCAGGGTGTGGCGTGCCGGGTGCAGAGCAGCGGCGGGCGGGCGGCTCGGTCCGGCCTGGCGGGCCGCGCTGTTGTCGCGGACGTGAGCGCCCCCTGGCGTCTTGGACGTGTGGCTGGTGGCAGTGCACAATTGCGAGTGGCTGGCGGTGTGCCGGTTGGCGCGTCGGGCGGCGGAGAGAGAGGAGAGGTATGTGTTTGCGGGCGCCTTTGCTGCGCTGCGTCGTTGCGTGCGTACAGGGCGGGCGCTTGTTGACTGTGTGACTGTGTGGGCGGTGTGTTGAATTGGCGGCGTTGTGCCGCGTGTTCTCGGCCGAAGGCGTCGGGAAAGGAGAGTGGGTCGTGATGTCATGTTTGCGAAACGGCTGCCGTGAGGTGTGGTAGCGAGCCGGTTGGTGTAAGTGCGAAGGGAATGTGCGTATGACGGTTTCGTTGTGCTTTGCGGTGTGAGAGTGGGAATAGTGGGACTGGCTGTTGTTGGTACCTTGTGTCGTGTATGGCCTGATGGCAACGTGGAAGGACGCCGGTTTCGAGCCTTGCGTGTGGTTGTCGACGTTGACTGGTTTGGGTGTGCCGATGCACGTGCATGTTTGGGTCGTGAGTGTGTTTTTGGCTGGCTGTGGTGCTGTGTGTATGGGAAGGGGGAGGCGGTGGTGATAGTGCAGTAGTGTGTCGTTGCCACAGGCGTCGGGTGGGGCTGTGCGTAGTGGCGGAAAGATGTAGGTTTCGGGAAGCGAGCCCGTCGTTGTCGGTGTCGCGTGAGTTGTGAATCGAGTGTGGCGCGAAAGGAGCAGCGTGCCGCTGCGTCGTGGTCGTTAGCAGAGGCTGTGCTTGTTCGTTTTGTGGACGGTTAGTGCGAGGCGTTTTGTTGCCCTAGTTTTTTGAGACGACGACTGATTGGTGGCAGTGTGCGTTTCCCGTGTCTTTTTTGCACTGGGGGGAGTATCGATTGCCGGCACAAGTAGCGGTGGCGGCGGCGACGGCTGCGGCAGCAGCAGCAGCAGCAGCAGGCGGCGGCCGCCAGTCCCGAGGCGTTGTGTTTGATTTGTCGGCTGTGTCGGTTGGGTCGGCGAGCTGTTTTGCGCTGCATGTGAATGGTGGTGCAAAAGTGCTGGCGTTGGGGCTGCGACCGCGGCGAGCCGCGGGTGCGCCTTAATGATGTTGAACAGCGGCTGTGTACGGTGGTGGTGGTGTTGCCGCGCGTGCATCCGGCCCGGCGCGGAAAGCGCAGTTGCGGTGGCCCTTCGGTGCCAGCCACGTCGCGTGAGCGGCGGGTTGCTCTGGTCGACACGTGGTGCTCTGGTTTGTTGTTTGGGCCTTTGGCCGGTGGGTGGTTTGTGTGTTTCGTTCGCGCTCGGTATCTGCTCGTGGTCTTGGTCGTGCTCCCCGTCTGTCGGCGGTTTTCGACGTCGTCTGTAGTTTTTTGCGGCGTGCCGACGACCCGTCGCGACCTTTAACCCAAAGTGTGGCGCCCGAAGATGAACGTAACCTGACGGCGCTTAAGCTAAACTAACCTAACCTGTAGCGTAGCGTAACCTGAGCTGAGCTGAGCTCAGTGCAGCCTAAGCTAAGCTATCCGGCCATAAGGTAGGTGCGGCTGCAGCTGCGGCAACCTGACGCCTCACGTTTGAATGCTTTAACCTACGTTTGAACGCTTAACCTAACACTGACCCCTTAACCTAACCCAAGTCCCCTTAACCTAACCTAACCTAACCCCTGACGCCTGACGTTTGAACGCTTAACCTAAGTTTGACGGTTAACCTAACACTGACCCTTAACCTAACCCAAGTCCCCTTAACCTAACCTAACCTAACCTAAGCTAACCTAACCTCTGATGCCTGACGTTTGAACGCTTAACCAAAGTTTGACGCTTAACCTAACACTGACCCTTAACCTAACCCAAGTCCCTTTAACCTAACCTACGTCCACCTAACCTAACCTAACCTAGACGTAAACCTAACGTCTAACGTAACGTGTAAGGTCGGCTGTCGTGTGTGCTGAAGGGAGATTCGGTTGGTCTGTAGTTGCGGATTGCGGTTTGCCTTGGGCGAGGGGCGGCGCACCGTTGGCCAGTGCATGTTGCGCAGGCGGCGCCCGTTTGCGGCGGGCAATTGTGAGAAACGGCTGTGAATGTTGGCGGGCGAGAGGAGGGGGACGGCGCGCGATGTGGCCCGACGGCTGCGGGCCGATCGGGAAACGGTGGGAGGGCGACAGAAGGCGATGGGGCAGCGGAGGTGCGTTTGCACGTAGGTCATCGCCGCACGCCTCCGCTTGTGTGGCTGTGGCGCCGGCCGCGCTGGCCGGGCTGCCGCGGCGACGGTGTGGGAGTTTTGCCGAAGGTTTGGCCATTGTGGTGGGTGGTCGGCTGGGGCTGTGGGGGCGACATTTGGACGGGGGCGGCGATTCTCGGCGGGCCGACCCAGGCTGTAGCGCGCGGTAGCTGCAGTTTGGCCGTGGTTTGCGGCGCTGCCGTGGCGACTGGTTGGCGACTGTGGTGTGGCTTTGTGTAGCCCCGTCCTCGGTGGTATGAAAGGCGCCGGTGGTTGTGGCGCAGGTTTGGGGCTGCTCCGCACAGTCTGTCGGACGTTGGGCGGTAGCAAGCGCTCCATCAGCCCACATTCTGCTGGCTTCTCCTGGCAGCTATGAAACGAAGGGTTTACTATGTAGCGTTTCCTTCATCATGGGGTCATCAAGGGCAGTAGGTACTGTTCTTCTTTATTTTGGTGAATATCAGAGGTGTGTGTGGGACAGTTGGTGGGAACTTCTAATTTCCATAGATGAACGGACGGGGGCGTTGCCCTGGCAACGCTAATCGTCGAGCAGTGCGAGGGGACGCCTATGCGGCCCGCGCTGTGAGTTTGGTTCCCCCAGTCGCCTGATGAGGGAGTTAATCGAAGACTCCAGCTTATCATGAAATCGACGGGCGATGACTTGACGGCGCTGCACGACCTCCAGCTCGTTGGCAGCGTCATGTAGGTAGCGATGCGGGAAACGTGCAGGAACATGATAAACCCCATGCAGGATCTTGTTTTGCAGCGTCTGCAGCAGGTGAAGATAGGTGGGGGCTGCACCGCCCCAGACCTCACTGGCGTAGTCGCAAATCGGGCGAAGGTACAGCCGGAAGATAAGGAGACCATTCGCTACAGATAAGGCGGAATGCTCATTTAACACACGTAGAGAGCAGCCAGGTGGCAGTTTATTTTAGCCCGGACGTCTTCAATATGGAGCCTCCAAGTCAGCTTCTTGTCCAGGAGGACGCCAAGGTATTTCACCGTCACCTGCCATGGGAGGTCGGTATTGTAAAGTCGCAGCTGGCGGCGGGGCATCGACCTCTTCCACGTGAAAATGATGGCTTGCGTCTTGGCGGTATTGAAACCGATACGCCATTTGGCAGCCCAGTCTTCCAAGGCGTTGCAGGCACTCTGTACTCGGGGAACTAAGACCTCTGTCCACCGGCTGCGAGAGTAGATAACTGTGTTATCCGCATAGACGGCCTTCTCCACACGAGGCACCGTTGGAAGGTCAGACGTGAAGATGGTGTACAACACGGGCCCAAGGACGGAGCCCGGGGGAACCCCTGCAGCAATGTGGCGTGCCGTGGAGAGTGCGTCACCCACCTTAACACGAAAGGTGCGGTCCTGAAGATAAGTGGCGATAAGCTTCACCAGGCGGTCGGGGAAGCCGAAGCGGTGAAATTACCACAGCAGACCCTCATGCCATTCGCTGTCGAAGGCTTTCTGAACATCAAGGAAGACAGCCCCACAGAACTCCCGCCGGTTGAAAGCTGTGGTGATGTACTCTACCACACGAAGGACTTGCTAGGTGGTAGAGTGTCCGGGCCGAAAGCCAAATTGCTCTGGCGGCAATATGGCTTGACCTTGAATGATCCGCTGGAGCTGTCGGAGGAGGAGGCGCTCGAATAATTTGCTCACATGCGGCAGGAGACTAAGGGGCGATAACTGGAGAGTGACGCCATGTTTTTGCCCGGCTTAGGCACCGCGACGACAATGGAGTCCTTCCAGGCCCGGAGGTAGACTGCACCCAGTTGAAGAAGGCCGCCAGGTGGACGACCGCCGACCAGGGGAGGTGCTTCAGGATCCGGCCCGTGATGTCATCCTGGCCAGGAGCTTTTGGTGCTGGAAGTTGCCGGACGCCTTCCAGGACTTCCTCAGGGGTGATGCGGGGGACTTGTCCGTCATCGTCGACATCGGCGGAGCGAAGGAGGGCAGCGACGTCGCCATGGATGGTGTCAACTCTCTGGGGGTCCACCCGATCCTGAAGGGACGAAAATTCCGCTCGAACACGTCCGCTATCATGTTGGCTTTGTCTGCCGGGCTGTACGCCGTCCGGCCATCGACTGAGAGGGGCTCCATTCTGGAGCGCCGGTTCGTCAGCCGCCAGAGGGACTGCCAGCCTAAAGGATCCGGCGTGAAAGACCGAAGTCTGCTCGCCCAGAGCAGTTTGCGATGGGCAGCGATCCCCGCCTTTATATCCCGACATAACTGGTTGATCCGCCTCTTCAAGTCAACATCACGAGTGATCCGCCATTCTCGGTTTAATCTGTTGCGAGTGCGGATCATATCGAGGATATGTTGCGGCAGATCAGGCGTCCGAAGAGCGGGAGGCCTCGGCGGTGGGGTGGAGGCATGCAGCGCATCACGAATGGCATCCGTAAGGTGGTCAATGGAATCTTCAGCGACGCCCCCGTCGGCGGCCATGACGGAGACGGCGTAGTCCACGTGGTCGCGGAAGCGATTCCAATTTGTCCTGCGTAAGTTTAGGCGGCTCGGGGTATGTTCCGGGGCGACTCGCAAACGAAAGAAGACAGGCAGATGATTGAAGTTGAGCTCGTGAATCACCTCAGCGTCGAGGAATTGCGGGAGGCCCTTGATAATGGCGATGTCAAGCACATCCGGCCTGCCAGACGACGGGTAGCACGTAGCCTCCTCGGGGCCGCAGACATAGGCATTAACTTCCTCGAGAGCCTGGAGGAGTCGGCGGCCGCTATTGTTAGTGTTCAGGGAATTCCAGGGGGCATACTTGGAATTCAGATCCCCGAAAATGAACAGTGTCCCAAGATGGCGGAGGCCAGCTCGAGTTTCTTCCAGGTCCAAGACCTGGCGTGGACTGCGGTACACGGAGATAAACGTGATCGGTCCTGTGTGGGTGTTGACAAGGTCTGCTGTCGCTTCGATGAACTGCGTGGTGGGCAGCCGGACAGTGTAGCGCCGGATGGAGCATTTGACAAAGAGAGCAGTGCCGCCACCCCAAGTTGGTCTGTCCATGCTATAGCAGCAATAATTTGGAACATTGCTGCGGATGTCGGGTTTGAGAAAAGTTTCACTGACCATGCAAATGTCGACATTATGGTCAGTAAGGAATTTCTGGAGCTCCCTCAGGTCGTGGGTCAGATTGTCCGCATTGTAAGCGACAATGCGGAGTTCATCCAGGCGAGGCACCCTAGCCATGACGCGGCACAGCAGAAGAATCCTGAGTGGCCTGGACGGCCTTGCAGATCGCCGAGTCGACGGTGGAGGCGATGAGCGCTGGCAGTTGCGTGAGCTGTTTGGTAACCTCCGTCAGCATAGATGTAACTTGGGTAAGAAGCCCAAGCAGCGTCTGGTGTTCCAATGGCCCTGGAGGCTGTGCAGCCACAGCTGGAGGCGGGTGGGAAGTAGATGGCGCAGGTCCGTGGGCGTCTGCGGGCAGGGATGCAGCTGTGGCAGGAGGTCGCTGCACGGCATCCGCGATGCTGACACCCTCCCGAAGTTGAGCCGCGCGTCGTTCCATCAGAGACGGCCAAGTCCTCTTGTCCATCTGCGGCGGGGGCTGACGGCGGCGACGACGCTCCGCAGCCGGAGGAGGTTTCAGGGTGGGGGGAAGACCACGCTGGCGTCTACTTTCCTGTTTATGCTTCGTGCAGGAGCGGTAATTCGCCGGATGGGCCCCGCCACACAGGCCACAGATTGGCGGGTCTTCGAGCTTGCGGGGGCAT
Organism: Schistocerca cancellata; assembly: GCF_023864275.1. Taxonomy (NCBI): domain Eukaryota; kingdom Metazoa; phylum Arthropoda; class Insecta; order Orthoptera; family Acrididae; genus Schistocerca; species Schistocerca cancellata. Next base: position 451,036,653 of record NC_064634.1, on the reverse strand, counting down.
TCCTTGCTGGTGTGGCCGCCACCACACCGCACGCACATGGGAGGCATAGTACACAGCTGGGAAACGTGTCCAAATCCCTGGCAGCTGAAGCACTGTACAGGGCCACGTGATTTCTGCAGCTTCTCAACCGTCACACACAGGTTGTAAGACCGTGTGACCTGAAAAATCTCGCGGTGGGCGGGCGTGTCAGGCAGGATGACCACCCTATGGCCAGTAAGTTCGTTGGTTCAAATGGTTCAAATGGCTCTGAGCACTATGGGACTCAACTGCTGTGGTCATAAGTCCCCTAGAACTTAGAACTACTTAAACGTAACTAACCTAAGGACAGCACACAACACCCAGCCATCACGAGGCAGAGAAAATCCCTGACCCCGCCGGGAATCGAACCCGGGAACCCAGGTGTGGGAAGCGAGAAGGCTACCGCACGAGTTGGTTGGTACCTGGCATCCAGTGTAAGTCCGCACGCGTGGCAACGAATCCCATAGATTCAAGCTCCTCTTTGATGTCGTCATTGTGCAGGGACTTCGGTATTTTCTTCATCAGGGCCTTGAGAGTTGGAGGCCGGACAGCCGAGAACGTGTAATTGGGAACGCCGTCACGTCCCAGCTTCTCCATGACGACGATGTAGTCATCAGTCGCCGAGAGGTGGAGTTCCACCAAGTCCTCGCCGATTTGCTTGATATGGAAGGGCTGAGTGCAATGCTGTCGCAGCCAGTCTCTAAACCTCTTATAGTCGTCTGTAAAACGCATCACAATGGGCGGCACCTTCGTCGGAGCCGGTGGCGGCTGTTGGGCGGCATCGTTCATGTCAGCGTCGTGGTCGGCACGTTGCTGCGGCGCCTCTTCAGACGCGCGTCGGCGGCCATCACGTTGCCGTTGTTGGTCTGCGAGGGAAGCAGCAGCTTCGTCCAGCGTTGCCCCAGTGCCTTGTAGTGGCTCGAAAGCATTCGAGACAGGTAGCTCCCGAGCGACGATAAGTCGTTGCCGCCTTGCCTGGCGCTTCTTCGTTGGCTGCCGAAATCCGTCTTCTTGTGCGTCCCCCTGGAGGAACGGCTAGCTCGGGAGCGATCGCGGATGGCCCCTCTCGCCCCCTCTTCCCGCTGGTGGTGGCGCTCACGCGCGCCCACGAAGTTACTTGCCTCAGAATCAGAAGGAAATTCCACATCGGCGTCCGTGTGCGGCTCTGCACCTTGTGTACTAATACTTTCCCTCGGTGCAGGTTGGTCCGTCATAGGCGCTCCGGCTGAAGGCGGGGCGGCCGACGGGGCAAGACCCATCGGACCGCGGCCGGCCGGTGCGGGCGCAGCCGTTGCCGAAGCGGCGGCCGCGCGAGCGCTGAGTGGCATGTCCTCACAGCTCGACATCGCAAACTCGACTGGTAGCAAGCGCTCCAGCCCACATTCTGCTGGCTTCTCCTGGCAGCTATCAAACGAAGGTTTACTATGTAGCATTTCCTTCATCATGGGGTCATCAAGGACAGTAGGTACTGTTCTTCTTTATTTTGGTGTGTATCAGACGTGTGTGTGGGACAGTAGGTGGGAACTTCTAATTTCCAGAGACGAACGTAGGGTGCGTGGCCCCGGCAACCTAAAAGCCGAGCAGTGCGAGGGGACGCCTATGTGGCCCGCACTGTGGGTTTGGTTCCCCCAGTCGCCTGATGAGGGGGTTAATCGAAGACTCCAGCGTAGCATGAAATCGACGGGCGATGACTTGATGGCGCTGCACGACCTCCAGCTCGTTAGTGGCGTCATGTAGGTATCGATGCGGGAAACGCGCAGGAACATGATAAATCCGACGCAGGATCTTGTTTTGCAGCGTCTGCAGCCGGTGAAGATAGGAAGGGGCTGCACCGCCCCAGACCTCACAGTGGTAGTCGAAAATCGGGCGAAAGTAGAGGCGGAAGATAAGGAGACCATTCGCTACAGATAAGGCGGAATGCTCATTTAACACAGGGTAGAGAGCACCCAGGCGGCAGTTGATTTTAGCCCGGACGTCTTCAATATGGAGCCTCCAAGTCAGCTTCTTGTCCAGGAGGACGCCAAGGTATTTCACCGTCACCTGCAATGGGAGATCGGTATCGTAGAGTCGCAGTTGGCGGCGGGGCATCGACCTCTTCCACGTGAAAATGATGGCTTGCGTCTTGGCGGGATTGAAGCCGATACGCCATTTGGCAGCCCAGTCTTCCAAGGCGTTGCAGGCACTCTGTAGTCTGGGAACTAAGACCTCTGTCCATCGGCTGCGAGAGTAGATCACTGTGTCGTCCGCATAGACGGCCTTCTCCACACGAGGCACCGTTGGAAGGTCAGAAGTGAAGATGGTGTACAAACGGGCCCAAGGACAGAGCCTTGGGGAACCCCTGCAGCAATGTGGCGTGCCGTGGAGAGCGCGTCACCCACCTTAACACGAAAGGTGCGGTCCCGAAGATAAGTGGCGATAAGCTGTGTTGATGTACTCGACCAAACGAAGGACTTGCTGGGCAGTAGAGTGTCCGGGCCGAAAGCCAAATTGCTCTGGCGGCAATATGGCTTGACGTTGAATGATCCGCTGAAGCCGTCGGAGGAGGAGGCGCTCGAATAATTTGCTCACATGCGGCAGGAGACTAATGGGGCGATAACTGGAGGGCGACACCCTGTTTTTCCCCAGTTTAGGCACCGCGACGACAATGGAGTGCTTCCAGGCCCGAGGGTAGACTGCAGAGGTAAGCACCCAGTTGAAGAAGGCCGCCAGGTGGACGACCGCCGACCAGGGGAGGTGCTTCAGGATCCGGCCCGTGATGTCATCGTGGCCAGGAGCTTTCGATGCTGGAAGTTGCCAGACGCCTTCCAGGACTTCCTCACGGGTGATGCGGGGGACTTGTCCGTCATCGTCGACATCGGCGGAGCGAAGGAGGGTAGCGACGTCGCCATGGATGGTGTCAACACGCTGGGGGTCCACCCGATCCTGCAGGGGACGAAAATTTCGCTCGAACACGTCCGCTATCATGTTGGCTTTGTCTGCTGGGCTGTACGCCGTCCGGCCATCGACCGAGAGGGGCGGCATTCTGGGGCGCTGGTTCGTCAGCCGCCGGAGGGACTGCCAGCCTAAAGGATCCGGCGTGAAGGATCATCTAACGTCATCAAGTGGGTGAAATGTAGCATTTACCCGAAGGCGTTTACTACACCGTCTGAGGATCGGAAAATAGAAACATCAGGATTTTCTTTATTGTCATCTAAGGATGTGGTGTTGGGAACGGACTATCTGGGGGAACTGAAGGTTCTAAAAGTTGCAACTGCTGTCGTTATCGATGGAACAGCGCAACGGGCTTCTGATAGAGGTCACGGTCATCCATAGGCGCTCCAAGGGTCCTGATGAGGGGATTATCTGAAGCAGCAGCTTTATCATACATCTTCTGGGCGATGGCCTGAAAGCGAGCGAGTACTTCCTGTTCTTGAGCAGCTGCATGGAGATATTGGGGCCGTGGAAAATCCGGCGAAGAGCCTTATTCTGCTGCGCCTGCAGGCGATCAAGGTGTCGGTGCGCCGCATTTCCCCATGCAGCACAGGCATAGTCCATAACAGGACGCACAAACATCGGGTAGATGAGGATCCCATTATTGACAGAGAGCGCTGAGTGCTCGTTCAGCAGGGGTAAAGCGCCCCCAGCCGCTGCTCAACCTTCCAGCGGACTTCCAGCACCTGCTGCTGCCAGATGAGTTGGCGATCCATGACAACCCCGAGGTAGGTGGCTGTCGGCGTCCAGGGAATGACCTCGCCGAATAACTGGAGTTGCTGTTAGTGTGGCGGGGTCCTCTTGCGCGTGAAGACCACGGCTGGGCTCTTCTGAGCGTTGAACCGGACACGTCAAAGAGTCGCCCACGCTTCGAGGGCGGCGCACGCATCCTGGAGACGGCGATACATGGCTTGGGGCCACCGGCTGCGGGTGAAGATCGCTGTGTCATCAGCGTACATCGCGCGCTCCACCCGGGGAGAGGTAGGAAGATCGGCCGTATACAAAGAGTATAGGGTCGGACCGAGGACCGAGCCCTGCGAGACGGCGGCGGTAATAGGTCGGAGCGTCGAAGTCGAGTCATCAATGTGGACCACAAAGATGCGGCCACGCAGATAGCTGTCCATCAGGCGGATGAGGGACCGCGGAAATCCATGCATATGGAGCTTCCACAGCAGCCCGGAATGTCACACACTGTCGAAAGCTTTGGTGACATCAAGGAAAATAGCGCCACAATACTCCTGGTTGTTGAAGGCCATGGTAATCGCCTCAACAACGCGGAAGAGCTACTGCGTAGAGGAGTGACCACCCCGGAATCCAAACTGCTCCGGAGGCAACAGGCGACGACGGTCCATAATAATCTGCAGCCGGTGAAGGAGGAGCCGCTAGAAAATCTTGCTGAGCTGCGGAAGCAAGCTGATGTGCCGATAGTTGTTGGGATTCTTCCTGTCCTTACCCGGCTTGGGTATGGCGACAACAACAGCGTGCTTCCAGGCAGCCGGATAGGTGTGAGTCACCATGATGGCAGTGAATAGGCGGGCCAGATAAGCATAAGCTGCAGGAGGCTGTTCCTTGAGCGCCTTCCCAGGAACGTCGTCGGCACCAGGAGCCTTGTTAGCGGCCATCGCTCAGATGCAGGTGGTCATCTCATCGGTGGTGAAGACCGGAAGATGATCGTCGTCATGGCGGTCGGCAGAGAGGTAGGCCTCGAGGCCACAGTCCACATCATGAACAAATTGAGTGTCCACAGGGTCGTCGAGAGGGACGAAGTTCGCCTGAAAGACATCAGCAAGGGCGTACACCTTATCCACAGGAGTATAGGCGACACCAGTCGGCGAGTCCAGAGGGGGCAGAGCGTGCTTCCGCTTGGTAAAGAAGCGCACCGTGTCCCATGCGTCGGGTTCCGGAGTAAACGACGCCAGCTTCTGAGCCCACTGCTCGTTCTTGTGAGCGCTGATGGCGGCCTTAATGTCACGGTGGAGGAGATTGACGCGCCGCTTCAGAAGGGGGTCGCGGGTAAGGCGCCATTCCTTGCTGAGACGATTCCTCACACGGATCGGATACAAGATGTCAGCCGGGAGTCCTGGGCGCCAGGGAAGCGTCCGCCGGAACGGCGGTGTGGATCGCAGCAGTGCTGAGTGGACGGCATCGGCGAAGACAATGACGTCAGCATCGACGTCGTGGATGTCGGCGTCAAGACGGGGCCGCACACGGGTGAGGACATCCGCACGATAAGCAGTCCAATCAGTGCGCCGAAGATTAAGGCGCGGCGAGGTGACGGCGGGATCGACAGCAAGATTGAAGAGGACCGGCAGATGGTTGGAGTTCAACTCATGAATGACATCAGCCGTCATGAATTGATGCAGGCCTTTGGTGACGGCGAAGTCAAGGACATCCGGCGTGCCGCGGGATGGGTAGCAGGTCGGCTCCTCAGGACCGCAAGCGTAAGCACCAACCCTGTCGATGACTTGATGAAACTGGCGGCCGCTGTGGGTGGTGTGCAGGGAATTCCACGCCGCATGCTTGGCGTTAAAATCGCCGGCCAAAAAGAGCTTCCCCGGAAGACGGAGCAGTGCATAGGCGTCGTCTAAGTCCAGCAGGTAGCGAGGAGGACGGTAGACGGAGACGAAGGTGACCACCCCCGCTGAGGTCACCACAGCCACGGCCGCCGCCTCCATCTGTCGCAACGGTGGCGTAGGGACGACATAGTGGCGGACGATCCGCTTGACGTAGTTCGCGGCGCCGCCTCCACGGGTGGGGCGGTCGTAGCGGTAGCACTTGTAGTTGGAGATGTTGGCCCAGAGACCTGCCTTCAGGTGCGTCTCCCTCACGAGAAAGATGTCGATGTTGTGAGCTTCAAGAAAGTGCTTAACTTCCGGAAGATCGCGGAAGAGTCCGTCGGCGTTGTACGTTGAAATACGGAGTTCCTCGAAGCGCCGCACCCTATCCATGACGTGGGGTAGAGGCACAGGTGGTGTGAAGAACGCTTCGTATCGTGGATTCCACGGTGGCAGCAAGAGTAGCGGGCAACGCCTGGATGGCGCGGCTCATTTCGGCGACCGCCGTCATCATGGTTTGGAGTAAGGTGAAGAGGTCGTGGGAGTCGACAATCGGCTGCTGGCCGTCCTGCGGTGTGTGGTCGACGGGATGTCGGCGGCGCAACGGCGGAAAGGCGGCGGGGCCTTCTGGAATGTCCGTCGGAGCGGCAGAGGACGCAGGGGCGTCTCTGTGGATGACATACGGTGCAGCAAGTGGACGTTGCCAGGCGTTAGGAGGACGAGACTGCGAGAGTGAGTCCCGTCCATGCTGCTGGGCCCCCACATGGCGGAAGCTGGCAGGAGTGCTGCTGACGACAGCGGTCCTTCGGCGGCGATCCCTGGCGGTGAGCGGGGGAAGCCCTCGTTGCCGTCGACTGGCCTCCTTATGTTTAGGACACGACCTGAAGTTGGCGGAGTGTCGTCCGCCACACAGGCCACACTTCGCCGGTTCTTCCCAAGGTACCTGGCATTGCCGGCTGTCATGGGTGCCGCCGCACTTGACACAAACAAAAGGCATCGTACAACCACGGGCAACATGGTTGAAGCGTTGGCACCGGTATCATTGCGTCACCCCACGTGACTTGCGGAGTGTTTCTGCAGACATCACAAGCCCGCAAAGGCGGGTGACGTTGAAAATCTTCCGATGGTCCGGCGTATCAGGAAGGATCACAATTCTGAGGCCGGACCGACGGTTAGTGCCCGGGATTTTGTGGTAGTCCACAATCGTGGCGGCAAAGCCGAGTTCTTCTTTGACCCAGTCGTTAGGTAGGGACTCAAGAATCCCCCGACGAACCACCTTCAAGGTTGGCGGCCGAACGACCGGAAAAGTATAATTCGGAATGCCTTGCGCCCCAAGGAAGTCCATAACGGTGGAGTAATCGTCGAGGGTGGTGACAGAAAGCTTCAGCTTGTCGCCGCCCGTCTGGCGCGCGGTGAAAGGCTGCTTCAGGTGCTGCTTCAACCACTCGTAAAATTCCTTGTAGGACGAGGGAAGCTGCAACACGATCGGCGGAATGCGCTTCTGCTGTGGCGGCGGCTGCTGCTGCTGCGCCTGCTGCTGGGCACTGGGCTGAGCCGCGTCGTCAGCGTCTTCAGGTATATCATCGAACCGGTTGTGCACCGGAATATCCGCCGCCTGCGGCTGAGATTGCGCCGCCCGCGCTTGACGCTTCTTCGTGGTTTGCGGAAGCCATCTTCCGGCACATCGGCAGCACGCGAACCACTATCAGTGCCCCTCTTCTTCCGAGAAGCCGCCGTCGACGGTGTCTGCCTCAGGACGACGTCGTCGTCGTCGATGGAAGTATCTGAGAAATCGGCCAAATCGAGGTCCATAGTCGAAGCCGGGTCCGTCATAATCTTGTTCCCCTCTTCCATAGCCCTGGCCGTCATAGATGGGGGGCCGGATGGGGCCGCCGACGGGGCAAGCCCCGCCGGACGGCGATCCGCCACACCCTTTGCTCCGTGCACGTCCGTCTGCTGCTACATGTCGCACTCGAATGGTAGCAAGCGCTACTTCCACTTCTGAAGGCCCGGTAGGCATTGCCTTCATCTTAAGGTTTGGGGGAAATTTGGTATCTTTATTGTTGTGTGTTTTGCGGGAAGGGCGTGGGCTGTGTTAGTATCTTAATTTATTTGATTTTCTCCTTACTTTATCGCGTTGTTTTCCTGGAGTTGCAGTGCTTCATCTATCTAGCATTGCAACTGGTCGTCTGTGTCGTTCTCGTGGTGGTGGTGGTGCTCCAAGGTCCCTGATGAGATGATTTGTCGATGTCCGCGTCTTCTCGTAGAAATGTCTTGCAATCTTCTTATGTCTGTCGAGGACTTCCAATTCTTCTGCAGCTTCGTGGAGGTATTGATGTGGAAACTGGCAGTTAACATGATACACTCTGCGTAAAATTTTATTTTGTAACGACTGCAGGCGTTGAGTATGCGTCTTAGCAGCAACGCCCCAGACTTCTCAAGCGTAGTCGAACAAAGGGCGGAGGTACATCCGGTAAATGAGGAGGCCGTTCGAGATAGATAGTTCAGACCGCTCGTTGAGAATAGGGTATAAAGCCCCTAGGCGCTGGTGAATCTTCTTTCGAAGGTCTGTGATGCGCTGGTGCCACGTAAGCTTCTTATCCATGATAACCTCCAAGTATCTTACTGATGACAGCCAGGGTAGCTGCGTCCCATAAAGTCGTAGTTGTCGTTGTGGCATAGTCCGTTTCCACGTAAAGATGATTGTCTGCGTCTTCGCCGGGTTGAAGCTGATCCTCCAGCGAGCCGCCCAGTCTTCCAATCTGTTGAGGGCACTCTGCAGTCTTGGTATGAGTACTTCTTTCCATCGGCTGCTGGAATACAGCATGGTGTCGTCAGCGTAAATAGCCTTCTCCACTCTGGGTACTGTTGGCACGTCTGAGGTGTACATTATGTACAGTACCGGTCCAAGGACCGATCCTTGGGACACGCCGGCTTTGATGTTGCGCGCACGAGAGACTTCATTGTCGAGTCGTACCACAAACGTCCGATGCGCGAGGTAAGACACTATCAGTTTTACATACACTCTTGGCAGTCGAAGTGTGTGGAGTTTCCAAAGTAGTCCGTGGTGCCAAACGCTGTCAAACGCCTTAGTTACGTCTAGTAGGACTGCGCCACAAAATTCCCGTCGGTTGAAGGCGTCTTTAATGTATTCAACCACTCGAAGAATTTGCTGCGTAGTCGAATGCCCGCTTCGAAAGCCGAATTGTTCCGGCGGTAGGATGTCCAGTTGTGTCGCTAGTCGTTGAAGGCATTGAAGAAGAAGTCTTTCGAAAAGCTTGCTGACGTGAGGAAGCAGGCTGATGGGTCGGTAACTGGTGGGCTGTTTCTTGTTTTTGCCCGGTTTCGGTACTGCTACGATGATTGAGTGCTTCCATGCAGCAGGAAACGAAGCTGTCGTGAGAAACCAGTTGAACAGTGCAGCAAGATGAACGATCGCCGACCAGGGTAGTTGCTGGAGTACTCTGCCGGCGATGTCGGGTAGCAAGCGCGGGAGGCCAATCCGCCAGTCGTATGTCCCAAGAAGAGGAGAGTAACACAGGATTTACCTGACGGCATTGCCTGCATTCGTCAGAGGAGAAAGGTTAGGTTGAACTTCTTTATTTGTTGTATGGCATCGGGGTATGCGGGATTATAAAAAGAAAATCATAGGGACGGAGCTGCAAGCAGCGTCCGCTTGGTGCACCCCCGGGTCTCAGCGGTCGAGGAGTGCAACAGGCCGCTGATAGCGGTCTCGAACATCTTGAGGTGCGCCAACGCCTCGCATGAGGGGATTGGCGGAGGCGTGCGACCGTCGGTAAAAACAGCTGGCATTCTGCTGGATGCGGGGCATCACTTCCAGTTCATCAGCTGCGTGGTGGAGGTATTGATGCGGAAACTGCGGGTGTACATGGAAGACCCGCCGGAGTATCTTATTCTGTTGCGCCTGAAGACGCTGAATATGTGTGGGAGCCTGTAATGGTCGCCTGGGCGTAGATATTGCTAATTGCTATAATCGCGCTATTTCACTCCCATTTACGGAGCTTGTTAGCACTTGATGTTAGGTTGGCGCCATTACAATGCATTGTAGTAATCACTGCTGCTTGCTGGATCGCTGCTGTGTCTCGATGTTGATGCTGGCTTTAAATCTGGTTGTCTAGGGTTAAAAACATGAGGTCCCGTGGTTTTGTTTTTATGTGCTTTTGACGATAAAGGATGAACGAAACCAACAAATATGTAAACTTCAAATATTTATTTCTCTGGTGGCCATCTTAATTCCACTGCCCACCAAAGACTATGACACAACACAACTTCCTTTACATGTTCTTTGCATTGTTTATCCACCTCAAACAATAACACACTAACACACTGTACCAAAGTGACATTCCGACTGCCTCTCGACCCTTCTTGCTGCTCGTATTTATAACATTGTCAAAGAACTACTAAAAAGAGATATAGTTTACAAGTCTCATGTACATCTGTTATCATAATTTGTGCAGAAAAGTTATTAATTTGCATCGAGTGACATAATTTAACATGTTATTAAAATGACAGACAGATTTGTTGACTTGACAGAATAATTCTTTGTTACAAAAAGTCCGTTTTTTAGAAGTTTGTCAATTGACTTCTCTAATTTGCATAAATAAGTAATTAACATGAATTATTAAGAAATACATTGGTTTTCGTCTAAAACAGGATTGATTTCGTGAATACTAAGTGAAACCGCTCCTAGTGAACAAATAGGTTTCACTGGGTGATTTTTATTTAAGGAGATCCAAAATACCTAAGTTGTACACTATTTTTCGTACTTCATATTAATTATTTAAGATGAACTCAGTGTTTTTACATGATGACATTTGCTGTATCAGTGATCAAGTGATATTAACTTTTGTGTGGGTTAGTTATTCAGTATAATTTAATGGGTTGACTGTTTATGGAGACATGTTACGCAATCATTGTTAACATACACAACAACTTTTCTATAATCATAAATACTCGTTAAACTGGTTGAATTTGGAGGGTATCGCATACTTCGGTACAGTAAAGCCTTTAATATGTTCCGTTACAATACCCCCCTCGGGTAATATCATTTACAGAATGTTAATGATATTAGCCGACTAGGACAAATGTGTCAAATGGTTAAAATTTGGAAAAGTACTACTTTAATAAAAATTTTTTGTGTTTTTTTTTTTTTTGTTTTACTATGCATAATGTGAATGTATGCAATGACCGTTACACCGTTCCAAAATGACTTTTTCCCGCAAATATTTTAGTTGTGTTGTTTCAAATGCACTTTGTGTTATGTCATTCAGTATGACAGCATAATAAAAATAATTAGTAATATATGAAAGTAAAAAAAAAATGTTAATCTTTGCTCCCAGTGAGCCACATGGAAAATGATTAAAAACAGACACAAATATATCACATGCGATTTTAAGATATATCAAATAATATATGTAAATTGTTTCAAAGTCAGTTCTCATTGAGTCACAGATTAATCAAGATAATAGAAGGAACATAAATATATTACATAGATGGACAGGTCATATGTCCATAGGAAAATATTGCAACTGTCTGCTCTTTTTGAGCCACATAAAAGAAATGAAAACAAAGAACATAAATATAAGTATGGACATGATATATAAACACAAACACTAGAGAAGTCACATGTATGAACATAATATGCACTTGCAAAAAAAGGAAATATTTAAAAAACTTGTCTCCCATTGCGACGCATAGTCAAGACAGTACAAGAACATATTAATACTAAAATTGGACACTTAAATTGGTCACAACATAACACAAACATCAAACTTGGTGAACATCTGATTAACTGTAGAAAATTGTACACAAATCTTATGCCTAAGAACACAATAGTCACAAAATGATGGGGCTTGCACAACAATTTTTTCATTGTCTTTTATTTGGTGCAAGTATGTCCCATATTCAACAATACAAAAGGAAAGTAATAAATGTTTGTCACCTTCTTGCCCGTTGCAAGTAAAGAAGATGTCTCAAAATTTCATATTCAATAGTGACAATATAAATATAAAAACATTCTCTCAGAGATCTGGAACTTCTCCAGGGTCTGTAGGATGAGTGGTAGTTGCTATTAGACACACCCAGTAAAAAACTTTGCTGATAACATGCTTTATGGAAAATGGGTAAGTAACTGTATTCAAACAGGGAAATGTGCTTAACCATGTTTATATGGTTTCAATTCAGTGATGTTTCTTAATCCAAATAACCTTCTTGATCTGGGAAAGATAAGTCTATACGCATTAGGATGTGGGCTTTCTTTTATTTCAAATGGACAAATGTCAATGTTCACTTTAACATATGGACAACCTAGCTCAACATCTTTGTCTATTTCAGTATTTTCAAACAATAGATCATTTTCAATTTCTTTAGTTCCTAAGTCTAATGTCTCTTTCCTACACTTATACACACCCCCCTCTGTTTGCCAAGCATTGACATTTAAACATAAACCTTTGTTTTCATCTGTTCCTTGTAACACTGTGTTGTCACTTAACCAAGTACTGTTTTCACCCCCTTTTGTATAAAGTCCACTACGGATTCTTGTCCACCATGTAGGATACAAGGTTGCACTTACCTTTGCTAATTCTTTCCAAAAGACATCTTTGTTTATACAGTTTCCATAGTTGTTCCACAAAACTTCTAAAAACTTTTCCCCTTTCTCTTGAAAACACACATTTACATTCCATCCCTTTATATTTTCTTTAATATTATTATTATTACCATTCTCACAGATTAGTGTTTCATAGTTCCCAATAGGCAATAGCTTGTCCTCAGATACACATTCCCTAGTCTGCATTTCACTTACATTAACCTCATTATGACCCATGTTTGCCACACCACTTACCTTTACCTCATCATCACTTTTCAATTCTACAAATACTTTTATTTCTTCCTCCACACTCTCATCAACAACATCACTTGATTTAGGATCATTATTTAAATGTCCCTCTATTACTTCTTCCTCCTCCTCCGCAACAACCCCATCTTCGGTTTCCCCCCTATGTATCTGAATCTCAGCAATTGTGTCTTTGGCTCCATTAAACACTTCGTCATCCCCCTTCTTATCAAATAAACCCCCCAAAATAGATTCTATTTGTGGTGTGTCTGACTTGATATTAACACCAGTATCTTTTTCAGCCCAACTATGGAACTCTGCAATACCTTCAACTTCTGCACTTTCACTAACTACCTGTGCTTGAACACTGTTTTTATTAACTGTATCACTTTTACTCATAGTATCCCAAAACCTTTTATTAAATTCTAATTTATTCATTCTAACAACATCAGTGTTTTCATGGTACTTACTCTTTACATTGTATCCTCTCCTTTTCCAGTTTCGGTTATGTGTTGTCCTATCATAATATTGTCTAGCCCCAAAACTACGGACATCTAGTGGGACTGTCCACCGTTTCCCGGCTGGTTCCCTCGGTCTGTCCGTTTGTAGTTGTCGTTTTGTTCACTAGTTTCAGCAAACCCCCTTCTATCTTGTTCTCTTCCCCAATACCTACTTCTATCATTCCTGTTATCTCTCCTCCATCCTCCCTCCTGTGTATTGTTTCTGAAATCATTTTCATACCTCCTATCTCCCCTATTTGGAGCATTATTTCCAGAATTTTCAAAGTCTCTCCTCCCATAATAATCTCTATTTACATTCCTGTTCCACCCCCCATACTGGTTGTTGCCAGAGCCAAAACTTTGGTTATTTTCTCTTTCCAAGGCCCTATCTAATCTATCTACAAATTTCAGGAACTCTTCCATTGAATCGTCTGGTCCATGGACCAATTCCCACTGCAGTCTCTCTGGTAACCTTCTTTTTAAAACATCAATTTGTGTCATAATATCAAAAGAGTTATTCAAGTGAGCAAGCTTTTTCAATTGATCTCTGCAAAATTTTTGCATTCCCCCTACTTTCCCTCTATACACTGGTCCATTTAGAAATTCTGACTTTAATCTGGCTTGTATGGATTGTGACCAAAATTTGCAAATAAATTTAGCTTCAAACTCTTCAAAAGTATTCCAAGAATCATTATTCTCATTTGCCCAGGATAGGGCCTCCCCTTCTAGAAACCGTTTTACTAACTTGATTTTTATGTTATCTGACATTCCTACCACAAACATATCCTTACATTGGTGAATAAAGTCAATAGGGTGCAAATTTTCACCAGGAAAGCATTTCACTTGGATGTGCCCATACATTGTATTTTGATTGTAAATCGTTTGTTTGGACATCAATGCGTCCTCCAATTGTGTACATTTAGTGTGTATATTTTCTACTTTTGTATCTACATTAGTGGTATACAGGTTGTATTCTTGTTTAAGGTTTTCTGAAGTTTTGTCTATTCTCTGATCTAATCTTTCAACTTCAGTATCTACTCTGTTGTAGATGACAGCAATGCTGTCTGTGTTAGCTTGTATGTTTTCATTTAAACTTTCAACTTTAACTTGAAATTCTTTTCTGAAGTGCATCAACTGTTCTCTAGTGTCCTTGCTGAGGGTAGTTTTAATTTCCTCACACTTCTCATTGAGATGAGTACTTAATACATCAAAATTGAAACTTAACTTATCCAGTCTATCTGTGTTTTCTTTCAGTTTCCCACTTATTTCTTCACTGGATTGTTTAAGTTGCGAGCTTATTTGAGTTGCAAACCCTGCTAGCCACTCTGTTAAGTTTAATTGTTCACCATCCCCTGGTTCAATTTTTACATTTCCTACGATCTCATCACTCTCAGGTAGAGACATGTTAACTATTAATTATTTTAAATGACAACAAAAACAAAATACCTGGCTTTATGCTATGAGGTCGTGATCGGTGTTCCTGTTGGTTTCTTCACTTCTATTCGGTTTTATTGAAGCTGAGGTCTTGATTGATGACTTCTGTTGACATAATCCAGACGTTAATCTTCCGAGCGGCGTGATGATGGTTTTTGGTAGTCGCACAAACACACTTTATTTATTTATTTAATTTTGACATATTTTCACTATTGCCACACTGCACAAATAATTTTTTTTTTGAATGCTAAGCACTTACGAAATTTATCGCTGCACTATTATCATCGATGCACCTAAAGATCCCGGCTGAGCCCCCACTTTTGTAATGGTCGTCTGGGCGTAGATATTGCTAATTGCTATAATCGCACTATTTCACTCCCATTTACGGAGCTTGTTAGCACTTGATGTTAGGTTGGCGCCATTACAATGCATTGTAGTAATCACTGCTGCTTGCTGGATCGCTGCTGTGTCTCGATGTTGATGCTGGGTCTAAATCTGGTTGTCTAGGGTTAAAAACATGAGGTCCCGTGGTTTTGTTTTTATGTGCTTTTGATGATAAAGGATGAATGAAACCAACAAATATGTAAACTTCAAATATTTATTTCTCTGGTGGCCATCTTAATTCCACTGCCCACCAAAGACTATGACACAACACAACTTCCTTTACATGTTCTTTGCATTGTTTATCCACCTCAAACAATAACACACTAACACACTGTACCAAAGTGACATTCCGACTGCCTCTCGACCCTTCTTGCTGCTCGTATTTATAACATTGTCAAAGAACTACTAAAAAGAGATATAGTTTACAAGTCTCATGTACATCTGTTATCATAATTTGTGCAGAAAAGTTATTAATTTGCATCGAGTGACATAATTTAACATGTTATTAAAATGACAGACAGATTTGTTGACTTGACAGAATAATTCTTTGTTACAAAAAGTCCGTTTTTTAGAAGTTTGTCAATTGACTTCTCTAATTTGCATAAATAAGTAATTAACATGAATTATTAAGAAATACATTGGTTTTCGTCTAAAACAGGATTGATTTCGTGAATACTAAGTGAAACCGCTCCTAGTGAACAAATAGGTTTCACTGGGTGATTTTTATTTAAGGAGATCCAAAATACCTAAGTTGTACACTATTTTTCGTACTTCATATTAATTATTTAAGATGAACTCAGTGTTTTTACATGATGACATTTGCTGTATCAGTGATCAAGTGATATTAACTTTTGTGTGGGTTAGTTATTCAGTATAATTTAATGGGTTGACTGTTTATGGAGACATGTTACGCAATCATTGTTAACATACACAACAACTTTTCTATAATCATAAATACTCGTTAAACTGGTTGAATTTGGAGGGTATCGCATACTTTGGTACAGTAAAGCCTTTAATATGTTCCGTTACAAGCCGCATTGCCCCAAGCCTCACACGCATAGTCCACTATTGGTCGAATAAATAAGCGGAAGATGAGGAGGCCATTCCGGATGGAGAGGTCAGACCCTTCATTAAGGAACGGGTACAGCGCACCCATCCGCTGGTGGACTTTGGCACAGACGGCGTCGATGTGTGGCTTCCGCAGCAGGCGATCGTCCATGATAACGCCCAGGTACCGGACGGTCTTCTGCCAGGGGAGGGCGGTCCCATAGAGTCGAAGTGGCGGGGCCGGCATCGTCGTCTTCCTCGTAAAGACGATGGCCTGCGTCTTCAGGGGGTTGAACCAGATGCGCCAGCGAGCTGCCCAGATCTCGAGGTCGTCGCACGCCTGCTGCAACCGGGAATGCATGGCGGCATGCCACCGGCTCCTGGTGTAGAGCATCGTAACGTCAGCATAGACGGCTTTCTCCACTCGAGGCGACGTCGGAAGGTCCGAGGTAAATATAGTATAAAGGACGGGGCCCAGTACGGAGCCCTGCGGCACCCCGACGACGATAGGTCTGGCAGTGGAGAGAGCCGCGTCAACGCGGACAGCGAAAGTACGGTGCTGCAGGTACGACGCAATGAGGCGGGGAATGCCAAGGTGGTCCATCTTCCAGAGAAGTCCAGCATGCCAAACACTGTCAAAGGCCTTCGTGACATCGAGAAGAACCGCTCCACAGTACTCCCTGTTGTTGAAGGCGCGAGTGATGTACTCCACAACACGTACAATCTGCTGGGTCGTGGAGTGGCCGCTGCAGAAGCCAAACTGTTCCGGGGGGAGGATTTCCCAAAAATCCAGGATGGTCCGGAGTCGCTGAAGAAGAAGCCGCTCAAACAGCTTGCTGATGTGCGGAAGCAAACTTATAGGCCGGTAGGATTTTGGGTCTTTCCGATCCTTGCCCGGCTTTGGAACAGCAATAACGATGGAGTGCTTCCACGCTGTAGGGTAGGTGCGAGTCCGCAGAACCCAATTGAAGATGGCAGTGAGACGAACCACAGCCAGGAGCGGCAGGTTCTTCAGGACCCGGCCTGTAATGTCGTCAACACCTGGAGCCTTGGACGCCGGGAGAGCCTTGATGCCCGCACGGACTTCTGCCACGGAAATAGGCGGTATGTCGTCGCGGTCCTCCCCGTCCCCGTGGAGGATGGTCTGCACTTCTGCGTCAATCTGGTCGACGTGCAGCTGGTCCACATCTGCTTGAAGGGGGGTAAAATTCCCCTGAAAGATGTCCGCAAGGAGATTCGCCTTATCCTCATGTAGATAGGCCGTCCCAGTCGGTGTTGCAAGAGGGGGCATCCGTGTCCTGCGCTTCGTAAAAAAGCGGACCGCATTCCAGTGCATGGGGTCGGGGGTGAACGCCTGCAGTTTCTCAGCCCAGCGTCGATTCTTGTGCTGGAAAATTGCGGCTTTGATGTCACGGCGCAGGCTGTTGATGTGGCGCTTCAGCTGTGGGTCCCTGGTCACACGCCATTCCTTGCAGAGGCGATTACGAGTGCGGATGTCCTGGAGGATTTCCGCTGGGAGAGCGGAAGATGCGACTGTGCTGCAGTGAGAGTATCAGCAAACTGGGCTGCAGAGGCCTCGTGAACGCCGACGCCATCCACCTGTCGCTGCAGGGCTGCAGTAACTCGCCGCTGGAAGCAGGGCCAGTCCGTGCGGTTGAGATTGAGGCGGCCCGTACTCTGCGCCGGGGCGACGTCCAGTTGAAAGAGAACTGGCAGGTGGTCGGAGTTCAGGGCGTGGAGAACTTCAGCAGTCAGGAACTGATTAAGTCCCCGAGTAATAGCGATGTCAAGAACGTCAGGCCTCCCTCTGCTTGGATAACACGTTGGCTCCACGGGACCACAGACATATGCGTTCACCTCTTCAGTGGGCTGGAGTAGAAGTCGCCCATTAAGATTGGTGACCAACGAATTCCAGGCGGCATGTTTGCAATTGAGGTCACCCGCGATGAAATATTTGCCAGGAGTCCATAGAAGGAGACGGGCATCATCGATGAGGAGCTGGCGGCGAGGGCTCCGGTAAACAGCCATAAATGTGACTGGGCCAGTGGCTGTTTCAACCTGGACAGCAGTGACCTCAATAGTCCCGATAACTGGCGGTTGAATTTCACAATGCTCGATGGAGGAACGGATGAAGATCGCCGTACCACCCCCATGTGTCGGCCTGTCGTTCCGAAAGCATCGGTAATTAGCGATGTTGGAGCGGATGCCTGGTTTGAGAAAAGTCTCATTCACCAGGCAAATATCCACGTCGTGTTCAAACAAAAACTGTCGGAGATCCGCAAGGTCGGAGGTGAGGTTGGCGGCATTATAAGCCACTATGCGGAAATCATCCAAGCGGCGGCGTCTAGGCATGCTGGGTGACTGGAGTGACGGCACTGGGAGCCCGAAGGCTGCGTGAGACCGTCGCCTCAACTGTGGCGGCGATGGTTGCAGGCAGGTTGACGATGGCGGTAGTCAATTCGGTCACCATCGTGGTCAGCTGCTGCAGCAGTTGGAAAACGTCGTGTAGCCCAACAGTAGGCACTGCTGTGGGCGAAGGAGAAGCTGGCTGGCGGTCCTGGCGTGGAGGAGCCGGCGGGACGGTTTGCACCTCAGTAGCCGCATTCGCTCGTGGGTGGGAGACGCCCTTTAATGCATCTGCCACTGTGACACCGTCCTGGATCCTCACGGAGCGGCGTTCCATGAGTGAGGGCCACGTACGCTTGTCATTGGCCGGCCGTGTGGGCGGCGGTTGGCGCCTCCGGCGGGTATCAGCTCGTCGGGAGGGCGGGACAGGCGGAAGACCCCGTTGCCGACGGCTAGCCTCCTTATGCTTCGCGCAGGAACGAAAATTGGCAGGATGGCTGCCTCCACACAGGCCACAGACGGGCGGCTCATCCTTGATTCGTGGACAAAGGCGGCTGTCGCGGGCAGCACCACACTTGACGCACATAGGCGGCATAGTGCAGTGGCGGGCCACGTGGTTGAATCCTTGGCAATGGAAGCATTAGACCGGGCCACGGGACTTCCGCAGACGTTCCACAGTGATGGAGAGATCGTAAATCCTGGTGAGCTGGAATATCTCCCGGTGCCGAGGAGTGTCCTGCAGGACGACGACGCGGTGACCAGTAAGCTGATTGGTCCCGGGCATACGATGGTAGTCCACCACAGTCGCCACGAAGCCGAGGTCCTCCAGTTCTTCCTTCAGGTCGTCATGCGTGAGAGACGCCGGAACGTGCTTAAAGAGCGCCTTCAGGGTCGGTGGACGGACCGCCGGATAGGTATACATGGGTAAACCTTCTCGCCCAACCATATCCATTACAGCCACATAGTCCTCAGTACAGGAGAGGCTGAGTTTGAGGGTATCTCCCCCTGTCTGCTTGGCAGTGAACGACTGCTTACAATGTTCCTTTAACCACGTGTGCAGCTGCTTGTAGGAGTTCTTAAACTGCAACACAATCGGCGGCACCTTCCGCTGCAGTTGAGGCTGGGACGGTTGCTGCTGCGGCCCCTGCTGTTGCTGTTGCTGCTGGGACGGTGGAACGCCGTCCGCGCCATCCTGGATGACGTCATAGCGGTTAGACGTTGGCACCGCGTCCGCGTCAGGTCGCTGCTGCGGCTGCTTCGAGACCTTCTTCTTTGGTGGCTTCCGAAATCCGTCATCGGCCCCGGTGGTGGCTTCGCCGGTGCGCTTACGACCAGTCTGCTGGTGGCCGTCGTCTTCTTCTCCCGACAACTCACGGGTGTAATCCATAGCGAGATCCAAGGTCCTTGCAGAGGTCGTCAACAGATCGTTCCCACGTTGCCGTTGCCTGGTCATCATAGGTGGGGGGCCGGATGAGGCCGCCGACGAAGTATCCTCCGCCGGACGGCGATCCGCCACACCCTCAGCCGAAGTAGGTTCCGTAGACATCACGAGCTCGCGCGCGACACGTCCGCTCTCGACGGAAGACTAACTCCGAATCAAGCGCGGGAGGCGCGGCGCGGCGGCGCGCAGAGTGGCGGCCGCTCTCTCGGCCGTCCGCACCAGCCCGCGACACTGGCTGGGCCTGTGCGGCGAGGCGGCTATTCTCTACTGTGCTTGCCTGCCGTCCCGCTGCGCTCCGCTCGCTCTCTCTCTCTCGCTCTCGCTGTTTGTTACGCACGTCGTCGAAATGGCAGATCAGGCGGCTACGAACGAGACTGCTGCGGCACCCGCCGCCACCGGCACTACGAAGAAGGCAAAGTCTGCGTCGTCTGCGAAGAAGCCGCGCGCCAATCCTGCGCACCCGCGCACCTCTGAGATGGTGACGGCCGCCATCAAGAGTCTGAAGGAACGCGGCGGATCGTCGCTGCAAGCGATCAAGAAGTACATTGCCGCGCACTACAAGCTGGACGCGGAGAAGCTGGCGCCGTTTATCAAGAAGTACCTCAAGTCGGCCGTGGTGGCGGGCGAGCTGGTGCAGACGAAGAGGAAGGGCACGTCCGGCTCTTTCAAGCTTGCCGGCGCCGGCGGCGGGGCGGCCGAGGGCGGCAAGGCTCGTGCTGGCGGTGCCAAGAAGAAGCGCGCCGCTCCGGCCAGCAAGGAGAAGAAGCGCGCCCGTGCGGCCGGCGCAAACAAGGCTGGTGGCGTGAAGGCGGCGACTGGTCGGAAGGCGGGCGCCGCCAAGAAGGCGTCTGCGGCGTCGGCCGCTCCCGCGGGTGCGAAGAAGGCGGCTGCTGCCAAGCCGGCCAAGGCCAAGCCGCCGTCGAAAGCGAAGAAGGCCGCCAAGGTTCCGACGAAGAAGCCGAACGAGCCGCGCCCGAAGAAGGCGACGACGCCGTCTAAGGCGAAGGCTTCGCCCAAGAAGAAGAAGTAGAGACGAAAGAAACGGAAAATGAAGGGCTGCGCTTGACTCCGTCGTCCCCACCCCCCCAATCGTCTAGCGGCGCGCAACAGACGCGCGGCCTAAAACGGCCCTTCTCAGGGCCATCAAAGCACGTCGGGAAGGTTTTGATTGTCGTGTTGCGGTGTGGGTGGCCGTGCGTGTGGTGTGGTTGTCTGGCGTTTCTGTATGACCGTGTGGATACTGTTTGCGTGCCGTGGTGGTTTTATTGTGGGGTCGGTGGCAGGTGTGGGCGGCGGCGCGCGGTAGCTGTTTTGTTGTTCTGGTTTATTGTCGCCGTTTTGCGGCGGCCGACGGTTGGTTTCTGTCATGTTGTTTTTGAATACTTTGGTTTGTTTGTTTGGTTGCTTGCTTTCTTTTCGGATGTCTTGTCGTGTCGCGTCTCGCCTTTTGTGTGTGTGGGTGTTTTTGAAACGGGGGGACGTTGAGATGTGGAAAGAGTCGGCGGGATTTCGGTGGCGTTGGACGTGTAGAGCGAGCGCGCGCGTGCGCCTGCCTGGCCGTTGGCCGTCGGTGCGAAGTGGAGTGCGGGTTTCGAAACGAAGCGGCGGCCAGCCACCCGTGTGGTGACGTCGGCTGTTGGGTATTGTGCGCTTTAAGCGCCGGGGAGGGATGATGTGATTGTTGCGCGCGCTAGCAAGCAAGCAGGCAGAGAGAGTGGCTGTGGCCAAGTGTGGCGGACGGACGGGAATTGGTGTTTTGGTTTTTTCTTTGGTTGTGGATATTTGTGTTTGTTTGTGGGGCGAGAGGCGACCAACAAAGTTTGCTCGCGACGGAGAGATGTTAGTGGCTCTGAAAAGGGCCGTTTTGTTTTGCGTGCGTGGGCGGTGACGCGGCGCGGTTTAGGCGCGCTCGCCGCGGATGCGGCGCGCGAGCTGGATGTCCTTGGGCATGATGGTGACGCGCTTGGCGTGGATTGCGCACAGGTTGGTGTCTTCGAAGAGGCCGACGAGGTAGGCCTCGCTGGCCTCCTGCAGGGCCATGACCGCGGAGCTCTGGAAGCGCAGGTCGGTCTTGAAGTCCTGGGCGATCTCGCGCACTAGGCGCTGGAATGGCAGCTTGCGGATGAGCAGCTCTGTGCTCTTCTGGTAGCGCCTGATTTCTCGCAGGGCGACGGTGCCCGGCCTGTAGCGGTGGGGCTTCTTGACGCCGCCGGTGGCGGGCGCGCTCTTCCTCACCGCCTTGGTGGCGAGCTGTTTGCGCGGCGCCTTTCCGCCGGTGGACTTGCGGGCCGTTTGCTTTGTGCGGGCCATAGCGGTAGCGGTAGCTGTAGCGGAGCGGCGTGGAGGCGAGGTGCTGCGTCCGGTGCTGCCTTGACGACGGGCCCGCGTGCTGATGCTGACGCTGCACAGGTGAGGGTGGACCCTCGGCTTGAGAAGGAAGTTCTAGCGCTGGAGCGCTTCGCCTTCCTCATGGCGGTGTGGCGAGTGGAGTCTTGGCGGTTGAGAATGGCTTGGCGGTGTGCATGTTGCTTTTTTTATTTTATTTTGTTTTATTTTTTTTTAACCCAAAGAAGACAGGAGAGTGAGAGAGGGACAGTAGAAGTGGAGGAAAACGAAAGGCCTCATATGGCAGGCCCGGTGCGGGTTTTTTTTTTCGTTTAAAGAGAAAAGGATAGTAGAAGTAAGAGGAACAGGAAGACGAAAGGCGCAATTGACAAGCCGGTCGTTTATGAGATGGAAGAGTAAAAGCAGAAGAGAGAATGAGAGAAGAAGATTAGAAAAACGAATACCAACAGAGCCGGTCGGTGACTCGGACGGCGAGGCAGACACTCTTAGGTTGAGGGGTTGGAGAACCAATAAGTGGGAGGGGAGGGGTCCCAGCATATGGAGGGAGTGGAGGACTAGAACAAGGGGGGAAAGGAGGACGAGAGAACGGAGGAGAGTCATGGAGCAGTTGGCAGGGAAGGGGGGAGGAAGAAAGGAAGGGAACATGGGGAGTGAGGAGGGGTAGGGAAAAGGGGGCGACCAGTGATCAGGCGGCAAGGTCAGTCCATCGGGTGGTGGCCAGACGGTGGAGGCGAGTGTCGAGGGAAAGGATAAGAGGATTGGCAGATTGGCGGGAGTGGTGATAAAAGTAAATGGCAGCGGTGCAGACGCGTTCGTGAAGGATGGGGATTCCAGCAAGAAAATGAAGTTCACGGGTGGGGAGATGGTACGGGAGGCGGAGGGCAAGCCGGAGAGCACGGTTCTGTACCGTCTGGAGACGGTGGATATGTGTAGGGGCGGCATTACCCCACACAACAGAAGCATACTCGAGGATGGGGCGGATCAGGGATGTGTAGAGGAGGACGCCAAGATGCCGGGGAAGGGAGGAAGACGGGTTAATGTAAGGATAGAGCTGAGCGAGGCGCCCCAAGGCCTTGCGCCGTATGTCCTCGATGTGGGGATGCCAGGTGACGGCCCTGTCCAGGGTGACTCCCAGATATTTTGCGATGCCTGCCCAAGGGGCAGGGGTACCAAGAACAGTGTCAGGGGGGTAGTTAACGGGCCACCGGCGCCGGCACATGATGAGAGCCTGGGTTTTGCCAGGGTTAAAGGCGAGGCGCCATTTTTTGGGATACTCCATGAGAGTGTCGATGGCAGATTGGAGATGTTGTCGGAGGAGGGCGCGAGCATAAACCGCCGTATCATCGGCATACAGGGCGAGATGAACCTGCCGAATGGTAGGTGTGTCGGCCGTGAAAAGGTAGTGGAGGACAGGGCCGAGCACACTCCCCTGCGGAACACCCGCCCTGATGCGCCTCCTGGTGGAGGTACCTCCTGGGATGCGGACATGGAAAGTGCGGCCTTCTAGGTAAGTAGCGATGAGACGTACATGGGAGGTGGAGAAGCTGTGGTCAAATAGCTTATACAGCAGACCCTCATACCAGACCGAGTGAAGGCCCGGGAGACGTTGAGGAAGATGGCCCCGAAGTACTCCCGACGCTCGATGGCGTCCACTGCCTCCTTGACGAGTCGGAGGAGCTGGTGCGTGGTGGCAAGGCCACAGCGGAAGCCAAATTGAACGTCGGGGAGCACGCGCTCCCTGGCGACATGGATAAGGACACGCTTGAGATACAGCCGCTCAAACAGCTTGGAGAGGGCGGGGAGGAGCTGATGGGACGATAACTGGAAGGGGAGCGAGGGTCTTTACCAGGTTTATGGATGACAATCACCTCCGCATGTTTCCAAGTGGAAGGGAATTGCCCGGTGGAGAGGATGGAATTGAAGGCGAAGGTAAGGAGGGGAACAGAGGAAGCCGTTTGAGAAGCTTGTTGGTCAAGGTGTCGGGGCCGCCAGCTTTCCGAGGATGGAGGTACCGATGCTCCTGGGCGACCTCCTCGTCCGTGACGGAGGTGATTACATCGTCAGGGTCATGGATGCCAAGGAACCGGTGGACACAGGTCGTGACCATGTGGACATGGGCGGGGTCAATGGGGTCAACGACCAGAGTGAAGCTGCGTGCGAAAACATCAGCCAAGGCGTTGGCCTTAGCGTCAGGATCGCACACAGCCTCAGCACCGACCAGGAAGGGGGGAATACGGGTACACGTCCGGAGGAACTAGGAGACCAGGCGCCAGGCAGACGTGTCGTGGAGGTCGAGAGTGGAGAGCTTCGCCTCCCAAGCTGCATTGCAATGGGCTTGAATAGCGGCCCGTATCTCGTGTTGCGTTCTATTCACATGCCGCTTGGTGGCAGGGTCGCGGGTGCGTCACGGATGGCCCGGTTCTTAGTCGTGATGAGGGCACGGATGGCCGGGGATAGAGGACGCAAGTGGGAAGGAGGATGAGGGGGATGGGGAGGGGTGGCTGCAACAGCAGCAGCTACAGCAGCATCCGTGTAGTGCGCGAGGGTGAGGTCAGTGTGGGCAGAGGAATAGTCGGCAGAGCCACCTCGACGCCCCGCCGATAGGCGTTCCAGTCGATGCCCCGCAAGTCCAAGGAGGCACAGGGTGGCTCCAAGGACCCGACAAGGTCGATGGAGTAGATGACGGGGACGTGGTCAGAGGCTAGGGCGGCACGAGTGGTGGCGGCAATAGCGAGGGGGAGACCTATCACGAGGGCGATCTCGAGGACATCTGGAGGGCCACGATGGGGGAAGATGGTGGGGTCGAATGGGCTGACGACGCGGGCACCATGTGCTTCGACCACGCGGAGGAGGCGACGGCCATGGGTGTTCATGAGGCAGCTGTGCCAGGTAGTATGCTTGGCGTTGCAGTCGCCCCCAACGAAAGGTCGCCGCCTAAAGATAGGACTGTGGCGAAGTCAGGGGCATGGAGGAGACCACGGGGCCGACGGTAGAGGGCCACAAATGTTATGGGGCCTCGCACAGTGTGCACGACGACGCCGGTGGCCTCAAGGTTGGCAAGGGCGGGGAGAGTAATCGGGTGGTGGCGGAGGGATGCGCGGACATACACGGCGGTTCCGACAAAGGCGGTTAGCCGATCGGTCCGGTAGCAGCAGAAATTGGGGACCAGACACTGACCCCCGGCTTAAGATGGGACTCGGTGAGGAGGCAGATATGTACCCCTTCGTCAAGTAAAAACTGCCGGAATTCCCCTTGCTGGCGGTGGATGCCATTGGCATTCCAGACGAGGACGGTGAGGCCATCGAGCCTAACAGCCATGATGGGGGGTGGGGAGGGTGGCGGTGATGGGGGAGAGGGAGTGGGAAAGGGCGGCTGCAATTTGTTGGGGGATGGAATGTAGGAGGGCGTCAAGGGCCCCAGTGATTGCAGAGGTCAAAGCCTCCGCGACACTGGAGATAAGGTCGCCAAAGACCAGGGAACGGGGGAGGAGGGGAGAGAGTGAGGGGAAGGACCAGGATGGGCATGGGGAAGGAGGGGAGGGGGCTGGGAGGGAGCTGGGGTGAATGGGGCTTGCTGGGGGTAGGGGGAGGGCGGGAGGTTGCCAGGACGGGGAATGGGGATGGCGAGGAGGGGGGTGGGGAGGGGGGAAGGTTGCAGGAAATGGGGGCGACGGGATGGCGGGAGGGAAGAGGGGTCGGGTGGACGGGAGCATGCAGGCGGACCCGCAGAGCCAACCTCGTGGCGCTCCACAATGGAAGGGGTCGCAGAGCATCGCTGATGGGCGTGAAACGCTTTAAATTTGGGACAGCCCTGGTAGTTGCCTGTGTGGGCGTCGCCACAGCGAGCGCAGGTGGGGGGGACTTCCCAAGGTTTGCAGCAGGAGGTGGATTCATGGCCACCGGCGCACTTGACACAGCGCACCGGATGAGTGCAATCACTCGCATAGTGCGCCAGATCCTGGCACTGGTAGCAAATGAGAATGTGGCGCCGGGAATGGGGGCTTCTCGATGGTGACCGAACAGCGGTCGATGGCAGGTAAAGTCAGGAGGACTCTATTTTCCGGCGTATCGTCGGCAGAAACAAAGTAAAGGGGGGTGGGGAGTTTGGTGCAGGGAGAGACGACACGTGAGATGACAACAGGGGTAATGTTGACGGCAAGCAGCGCCTCCCGCAGGTCGTCGGCGGCATATTTGAAGGGGAGGCCGCGGACAACAACTCGGAGCCCCCTCGACCTCTGTGGGGAGGTGGAGCAGTCAATGTTCTTGTCACCAAAAACATGAAGCACCTTCACGAGGTCGGCAGGGGATTGTAGGTAGAGGCGGTAGAGGTCTTTGCCAGTCTGCCTCACATGGTAGTCGGATTCAGTGATGTGGTCGAGGAGTTGTCGGAGATTTGTGTAAGGTTCTGAATACTCCACCTGAATGGGAGGGGGCGGCGGAGGTTTGGGTTGGGAGGGCTGGGAGGGGGGCAGGAGGTGCCCGCGCGCGTCCGTGCTGCGCTTATATGCCATCGGTTGCGCGTGGTGGGGGGAGGGCGGGCCAGAGTCTATATAGGGGGGCGGCGCGTGCGCTGGGCCCACCGTAGCCGACTCGCTAGCGCCGGGTGAGGAGCCGCTGCAGCTGCTGTTTGTGCACGTTTTGCTTGCCTGAGGATTTAGAAGAAGAATGACAGGCCGCAGCAAGGGAGGAAAGGGGCTCGGCAAGGGTGGCGCCAAGCGGCACCGCAAGGTGTTGCGCGACAACATCCAGGGCTTCACGAAGCCCGCCATCCGCCGCCTGGCTCGCAGGGGCGGCGTGAAGCGCATCTCTGGTCTGATCTACGAGGAGACCCGCGGAGTGCTGAAGGTGTTCCTGGAGAACGTGATCCGCGACGCGGTGACGTACACTGAGCACGCCAAGCGCAAGACTGTGACGGCCATGGACGTGGTGTACGCCCTGAAGAGGCAGGGGCGCACCCTGTACGGTTTCGGCTGTTAGGCACGTCGCAGCAGCTGTGCTGTGTGCTGTGTTTGCCTTCCCGCGGCCGTGCTTGTGGGTGGGAGAGACGAAAACGGCCCTTTTCAGGGCAACCACACTGTTCGGAAATTGAAAAGTGCGAAAGAGTCTGTGTTGTTGCGTGTCTGCGCGGTGTTGCCTGGCTTGCTTGCTTGCTTGCTTTCTTTTCTTTCGTTTAACTGACGTGATGTGACTGGGAGGGGAGAAGGAAAGGAAACGTGTCTTGTGGCTGTGTGTGTGTGTGTGTGTGTGTGTGTGTGTGTGTGTGTGTGAGCTTTTTTATCGATCGATGGAGATGGCGGTCTGTGTGTTGTTGTGCGAGAGGTGGTGATTATTTGCATGGTTTGGCTATGTTTGCGGCGGCGTTGGAGTTGCCGGGGCATAAACGGCCGGATCAGCTGTTTCGTTCGTGTGTCTGTGTCTGTCTGTGTGTTTGGGGCGCGCGTATCGACGGCCGTTACGCGCGGGAGTGGAGGGCGGTGTGTCCACACGCTCCTTTAACAATGGTCATTATTGCTGTCGTTGTCGTTTGGAAGGCGACTGTGCGTGCGTGGAGGTGCTTGAGGCGGCGTGCAAAATATGTGTGTTGTTATTGCGTGTGTGTGCGCGCGCGCGCTGCGTGCGTTGGGCCACACGGGCTGTGGACGTCAAGATGGCGGACGTGCGCCGGCGGCGGCTGTGGAAGTAAAGTGCGGCGAGGACGACTGAAATTTTGCTTTGGACGTAGGTTTGTGTGGTGGCCCTGAAAAGGGCCGATTGTTGTGAGCCGAGCCGGCAAAGCGCGTTGCGTGCAGGGGAGCACGCAGCGCTGCTGGGCGGCGGGTCCGCGTGCCGATTGCCTGGCCTCTCTGTTTAGGCCTTCGTCTCGGTCTTCTTTGACGGCCTGGATGTTGGGCAGGACACCACCCTGTGCGATGGTGACGCCCGACAGGAGCTTGTTGAGCTCCTCAGCGTTGCGGATGGCAAGCTGCAGGTGGCACGGGATGATGCGCGTCTTCTTGTTGTCGCAGGCCGCGTTTCCGGCCAGCTCGAGCACCTCAGCCGCGAGGTACTCCATGACGGCGGCGAGGTAGACGTTCGCCCCGGCGCCGACGCGCTCGGCGTAATTTCCCTTGCGCAGGAGGCGTTGGATTCTGCCAACCGGGAACTCGAGCCCAGCCCTGCTTGAGCGGGACTTTGACTTGCTCTTGACTTTGCCTCCCTTTCCGCGTCCGGACATGGCGATGGGCTACTGGCGAGCGAGCGACGGTGTAAACGGTGCGAGCCGCAGCGAGTCGAGCAGTGGAGGGCGTGCCGGCGGCACTCGCACTCGCACTAAAACCCTGGCTACATATGCCAGGTGTGGGGGCAGTTTAAGCAGCGGAGCTGCTGTTCCTGCGGTGACCTCTTTGGGGTGCAGTGGGACGTAACGGGTTGAGCTGTCCTCACTGGGCGTCGTTCATAGTGACGCCCTTTGTTTCGTCATCGAGCTGCAAGAGATGATTACTCTCGCAGTAGGTCTGGCCAACGAGTCGTCGGCCTGTGGTGGACCTGTCGGCCCAGACCACGAATCAGGCGGCTGCCACACTGTTCTGCATTGCTGTAGAACACTCTGGCGATTTGCCGGAAGCGATCCCGCAGGAAGGGGATGCCAGCTTCCTCATGGAGCAGCCTCGTCGGGTAGCGAGGCGGCTTGTGGAGCGCAAGTCTAAGCGCCCTATTTTGCACGCGTTGGAGCGTCGCAATGTGCGTCGCTGCCGCGTTGCCCCACGCCAAGGCCGTGTATTCCAGTGCCGGCCGGACAAGGGACAGATACATGGTGAGGCCGTGGCGTGGAGGAAGTGGCAATGAAGGGTTGAGCAGTGGGTAAAGCTCACGAAGGCGCCCCACTGCTCGCCCTCTGACGTCTCGGACGTGTGGCAGCCACGTCAGGTGCCTGTGCAACGTCACCCCGAGGTATTTGCCGGTCCGCAACCATGGGATGGGGCCCCGCATGATCGTGACCGGCGGTAGGTCCGGTGCCAGCCCCTTTCTGCTGAAGATTACAGCCTAACACTTAGCAGCGTTGAACTTTAAGCGCCATTACGTGGACGCCCAGGACGTCGCATCCGAGCTGGAGGCGACGGCGCATCTCGGCCGCGATCATGCTGCGGGTGAACAACGCCGTGTCGTCGCCAACTCCGCGCGTGCCACCCGCGGGGCGTCGGCGGTGTACAGGGAGTACAGCAGGAGGCCGAGGACCGACCCCTGCGGCACTCCCGCTCGAATCTGCCGGTCGGTGGAAGTGCCTCCATCTGCTCGGACGTGGAATGTGCGTCCCGAGAGATACGAGCACAGCAGGACCACGTGCGACGTCGGTACCCCGTGCGCAAAAAGTTTGTACACAAGGCCGTCGTGCCACACGCAGTCGAAGGCCTTGGAGACGTCGAGAAGCACCGCCCCTAGGTACTCCCGCATCTCCAGTGCTCGCATCGCCTGCTCCACGAGGCAAAACAGCTGCTACGTGGTAGAGTGGCCGCACCGGAAACCAAACTGCTCCTCGGGAATGAGTTGCTGTTCCGTCACATGGCGCAGCAGTCGCTCCGCGTACAACCTCTCAAACACTTTTGAGAGGGACGGGAGCAGACTGATCGGCCGGTAGTTCGCGGCCTGGCGTGGATCCTTGCCGCTCTTGGGGATGGCAACCACTTCCGCATGTTTCCATGCGGAAGGGAAGGTCCCAAAGCGGAGAATGCCGTTAAAGACGTCCGCCAGAGATTGGTGTACCTCCGGCGGTAGCATCCTCAACAGGCAGTTGGTGACACCATCCGTGCCGCCCGCCTTCTTCGGGTTGAGTCGACGGAGCTGCAGGTCCACTTCCTCAGCTGTGATTTGCTCGATCGAGTCGTCGTCCTCCCGTGCAGCGAGGAAAACCGGCAGGCGGTCCTCCACCAGACGGACGTGGTCGGGATCGACCACACCATCAGCGGGTTGAAAATTTGCCGCGAACGTGTCCGCGAGGATGCTGGCTTTCGCATCTGGCTCGCAGACAACGTTCGCACCCTTATGGAGAGGCGGGACACGCTGGCGACGACGAAGGAAACGCTTGGCGGTCCGCCAAGCACTACCATCCGTCGTTGTTAGGGTGGCCACAAGGCCCGCCCAGTCCCGATGTCGATGGTCGTCGATGGCGGCCCGAATCTCGCGCCGCGCCCTGTTGAGGCGGCGCTTCGTCTCGGGCAGCCGTGTGAGCTGCCACTCCCGGAAGAGGCGATTCTTGTTTGTGATCGCCTCGAGGATGTGCGGCGGGAGTTGGCGCGACATCTCACGCGGTCGTCCTGGACGCGACTAACACCGGCGGGGGGGCACTCCTCTCTAATTTTCTTCGTCT
Source organism: Schistocerca cancellata (assembly GCF_023864275.1). Classification (NCBI taxonomy): domain Eukaryota; kingdom Metazoa; phylum Arthropoda; class Insecta; order Orthoptera; family Acrididae; genus Schistocerca; species Schistocerca cancellata. The sequence goes on along the minus strand of NC_064634.1, from coordinate 451,006,416 downwards.
TATTGGAAGTTGTTACAGGGGAAGGTTGTTGTCCCTTGGGGACATTTCCTTCGCTGTGACTGGGTGTATGGGGATGTGCTGTTCTTTTGTTATGCTGTTGTGGTGAGAGGTGTGTGATTCATTTGCTTTACTCAGAAGAGTATTGATTTTGGTCTCTTATATTTGTTGTTTGCTTGCTCGTATCGACCTAATGTGTTAATAGGCTGGTTTTGTGTGGTACTGGCTGTGGCATAAAACTGCTCTGCCAGGTGTCGGAACCGGGTTTGTAGTGTTTCGATATCCGCAGCAGCATGTAGATCTGCTGTGGGGAATCGCGGAGGAACATGGAGGGCCCGCCGGAGGGCTCTGTTTTGAATTTTCTGTAGGCGGCCTATAGTCGATCTGGCTGCATAACCCCATACGGGGCATGCGTATTCCAGTATCGGCCTAATAAGGCTTCTATAGACCGCCACTCCAGTGCTGGGGTCTAGTGAACTATGTTCATTCAATATGGGATAGAGGACTTGCGTCCGGCCAAGGGCTTTCTTGCGGAGTTCCTCGATGTGGCACTTCCAAGTTAGTCGCTTGTCCAGTGTCACACCGAGGTATCTCGCCGTGTTTCTCCAGGGGAGATTTTGCCCTTGTATCTGCAGCAGTTGGATGGGTCGTCTTAGGGGGCGGCGTTTTCCGAGACGTCTTGTGATCATTAGAGCCTGTGTCTTTTCGGTATTTAATGAGATGCGCCATTTCTTGGCCCATGTGCCTGTACTATTTAGTGCTGTTTGGAAACGTCTCGTAGCCAGGTTCCTGTTCGTGGAGCAGGAGAAGAATGCGGTGTCGTCTGCATATTGTGCTGTTTGGATGTGCTGCGTGACAGGGATGTCGGCAGTATAGAGGTTGTACAGGATAGGACCCAGTATTGACCTTTGGGGCACTCCAGCGCGTATTCTTCTCCTGCTCGACTGTAATCTATCGATCTTAACGGAAAATGTCCTACCGGTTCGATAGCTCTGTATAAGTTTTACTATCGTCCCTAGGAAGCCTTGGGTGTACATTTTGTGCAAGATTCCGGTGTGCCAGACTGAATCAAAAGCCTTGGCATCGTCTAATAAGACAATCCCGCAGTAGCCCTTTCGGTTGAAGCTTTCTGTAGCTGCTTCAACTACCCTCATTATTTGTTGGGGGGCGGAGTGCTGTTGCTGGAAACCGAATTGAAACTTTGCAATAATTTGCTCTCTTCTGATGTGATCTTGAATCGGAGTTAAGAGGAGGCGGTCGTACAGTTTGCTGAGGGTGGACAGGAGACTAATTGGTCTGTAGTGCTGCGGGAACACAGGGTCTTTTCCTGGTTTTGCGAACGCCACTACTTCTGCGTGTTTAAACTGGGTCGGGAATTTTTGTGATCGCGTAATTTCATTGAAGATATCAGCTAGGTGGGTTATTGCGAGTGGCGGGATATGTTTTAGAAGTTCGTTGGTGAGCTGGTCGTGGCCTGGTGCCTTTTTTATTGGCAGCGACTTGATGGCTCCTGCCACGTCTTCAGGGCTGAAGAGTGGCGTGTATTCATCTTCGTCTTCTGCCGCTAAAAAGGTGGCCAGTTGTCTGCGAACTGTTTCGACGTGTTCCCTGTCCTGTGCCTCTGCTGGCGTGAATTGTTTCTCGAACACGTCGGCTAGCGCGTTTGCTTTGTCTACGGCGCTGAACTGCAGTCCACGTTCGCCGTGCAGAGGCGGCATTTTTGCGCGTCTTTTCGTGAACTGTTTTGTGGCTTGCCATAGACTGTAGTCTTCTAAGTTGAGAGTTGATAGTCTTTCGGACCATTGCTGGTTGCGGTGCTCAGTGAGCGCGACTTTCAACTCTCTTTGTAGTCTGTTGAGCAGCCTCCTTGTGTTTCTGTTGCCTGTGAGTTTCCACTCTTTGGCGATCCTGTTTTTGTATCTTATTTGTGCAAGCAGGTGCTGGGGAAGTTGCCTGGGGAGGGGGAGACCCGCTGGCGCAGACGTGGCTTCCTCAGCTGCTTGCAGGATCGCTTTCGTGAGGGCTTCCAGCGTTTGCTCGACCGTGTCTGCTGTTGGAGGCGGGGCTTGGGTCAGTTCTGTAGCTACATTCGCGCGGAACTGTTCCCAGTTTGTGTGTTTGTGTGAGGTTGTTAGCTGTGGGATAGAGAGCCATTCTCCCATGTCGACCTCAAGTATGACTGGGTTGTGGTCCGACGACATTCTGTTCATTGAACTTGCGGACACAAAACCCATGATGTGTTTTGTGAGGGCAATGTCGAGGACATCCGCCCTGTTCCCGTTTTTCGGGAAGTGGGTGGGTTCCTCTGGGCCCCACACTTGGAACTGATGCATGCGTGCGAGTCGTTGCAGTTGTCGACCAGCTCTATTACTTACTCTTGAGTGCCAGTCTGCGGCGTTTGGCGTTGAGGTCTCCTCCTATTAGGAGCTTGCCTCTTATTTGGCTTAATGCAGCTATGTCGTCCTCTTCAAGCGTTGGGGAAGGGGGGCGGTGTGCTGCAACGACTGTGAGGGGTCCTGTTACGGTGGCTATTTGTATTGCGACCGTTTCTATCTGTTGGGTTGCTGGTGGGTACACCTGGTGGTGTTCTATGCCTCGTTTGACGTATACTGCGACCCCGCCTCCTGCGGTGGGCCGATCGCGTCTGTAACAATTGTAATTTGGTACAGATGCCCTTATCCCTGGTTTGAGGTGTGTTTCGGCTACTAGGCATACGTCAATGTTTTCCTCTTTTACGAATTCTCTAAATTCGAGGGCTTGATTGAATAGACCGTCTGCGTTGAAGACGCAGATTTTGAGACCTTGTATATTAGGTCGTCTATACATGGTGGGGAGTGGAGTTTCCTGCGGTAGTCGCTGTATGTTGCGACTGCTCGGCTGCAGAGGTGAGTTCGGCTGGAAGGCGCGTGATGCTGGCAAGAACGTTGACCAAATGGGTCATCTGTTCTTGCAGCATTTTGATCGACGACGCGAGTCCCTCGAAAGTGGCGTCCTCGTCTGCTTGATGCAGAGTGGGCTTGGGGGCTGCATGGAGGGGCTTCCCTAGGCGATTCTCCGTTTCCACGAACCTGGTTTGGGTCGGGTGGTTTGCTGGGATCGCCTACAGTTGCTGAGTATGTACGCGATGCGTACACTCTGGTTGTTGGTTGTCTAAATTTTCGGTAGGGGGGCGGTTGTTGGGTGCCGTTTTATTTGCCGTTCTTTGAGAGTGGTCGCCGTAAGTTTGTTTTCCTCTGTCGCGATTCCTGGCATGCTGATATGCAGGGCACCCTAGGTAGCTGGCAGGGTGTGCTCCTCTGCAGTTGCAGCACGACTCCTTGCCTTCCCCCCTTGGTACCCTGCACTCGTCATATGTGTGATGCTCTCCGCATCTGACGCATCTCATGGGCATACCACAGTCCCTTGCTAGGTGTCCTATTCTCTGGCAGTTGAAGCATCTACCTGGCCCTTATTTCTTTTTCAGTTTTTCGGGAGTTACTTCCACTGCCAGGATTTCGTCCACCTCCCATATCTTCCTGTTCTGAGCTGAGTGTGACTGTGTGTAGGGGCCATGGCCTTTTTGAGTGGGTTTTTACCACCGAGCTTACCTCGAAGCCTTCTTCCTCGAGGAATGTTTTGATGTCGGCTGTGTTAGTTCTGTGCAGCATCCCGCAGAACACTACCTTGATAGGTTTCTTGGCCGCTACTGGAAAAGTATAGTAGTGGACTTTCTGGTTTTGTAGCATTTCCTTGACGTTTTTATATTCGTCAACTGTTTTTAGCGTTACTTTTATTTTATCCTCCCCTGTAGTTTTTACCGTAAATTTGCCGTCTCCTACGGCTTGTTTAATTAGGTCGTAGATAATTTTATACGACTGCTCGTATTGAACTACGAGTGGGGGAATTCTGTATTTTGTCACCTCTTCCTCTGTTGGTTTTGTGTTGCTAGTTGGTGTTGCGTCCAGAGCCGCGGTCTCTGTGTTTTGTCCGTCTATTATGTCGTACCTGTTGTGTGTTCTGACTGGTGTGTGTGTGACGGAAGTGGAGGGTCGGCTGACGGTTTTTCTGGCGAGTCTGAAACCATACTCGTCTGTGTCTGTTGTTGTGTTCACGTCGGCGTGGGCGGGTTCTTCTACATCTACATCTACATTTATACTCCGCAAGCCACCCAACGGTGTGTGGCGGAGGGCACTTTACGTGCCACTGTCATTACTTCCCTTTCCTGTTCCAGTCGCGTATGGTTCGCGGGAAGAACGACTGTCTGAAAGCCTCTGTGCGCGCTCTAATCTCTCTAATTTTACATTCGTGATCTCCTCGGGAGGTATAAGTAGGGGGAAGCAATATATTCGATACCTCATCCAGAAACGCACCCTCTCGAAACCTGGCGAGCAAGCTACACCGCGATGCAGAGCGCCTCTCTTGCAGAGTCTGCCACTTGAGTTTGTTAAACATCTCCGTAACGCTATCACGGTTACCAAATAACCCTGTGACGAAACGCGCCGCTCTTCTTTGGATCTTCTCTATCTCCTCCGTCAACCCGATCTGGTACGGATCCCACACTTATGAGCAATACTCAAGTATAGGTCGAACGAGTGTTTTGTAAGCCACCTCCTTTGTCGATGGACTACATTTTCTAAGGACTCTCCCAATGAATCTCAACCTGGTACCCGCCTTACCAACAATTAATTTTATATGATCATTCCACTTCAAATCGTTCCGCACGCATACTCCCAGATATTTTACAGAAGTAACTGCTACCAGTGTTTGTTCCGCTATCATATAATCATACAATAAAGGATCCTTCTTTCTATGTATTCGCAATACGTTACATTTGTCTATGTTAAGGGTCAGTTGCCACTCCCTGCACCAAGTGGCTATCCGCTGCAGATCTTCCTGCATTTCGCTACAATTTTCTAATGCTGCAACTTCTCTGTATACTACAGCATCATCCGCGAAAAGCCGCATGGAACTTCCGACACTATCTACTAGGTCATTTATATATATTGTGAAAAGCAATGGTCCCATAACACTCCCCTGTGGCACGCCAGAGGTTACTTTAATGTCTGTAGACGTCTCTCCGTTGATAACAACATGCTGTGTTCTGTTTGCTAAAAACTCTTCAATCCAGCCACACAGCTGTCTGATATTCCGTAGGCTCTTACTTTGTTTATCAGGCGACAGTGCGGAACTGTATCAAACGCCTTCCGGAAGTCGCCCGTTGCACCTGTTGCGCCACGGCCGCGATGGCCTTAGCAAGCAAAAGCTTGGACTTCGGGCTGATTTCGACCTGGCAGTCCGTATGGTCAGTCCATTGGACCGCATAGCTGCCATGCGTCTCTGTATTTCTGTTGACCGTGAGGATCACTGGGGACTGTGTCATTTGCTCCATGTCCGGACGGAAATGGGAGGCTGCCAAGGGAATGTCAGTCACCGCCTTGGTTGGCACCGTTAGGTTTCCAGCAGGTTGTTCTGACCTTAACAAGCCTTTCACGCGCGGGTAACTGGCCGGCGGCGGCTGCTGCTGCTGCTTCGCACTTGAATTCCTCTTATTGAGGATGTTAAGGGGGAGTTTGTTGTCGTTAGACATTTACTCCACTTAGATTGGTTGAGGTTTGCTGGAACGTTTGGAAATAACTGGGGCGGTTGTACATGTTTGGGTACATATGGTTGCTGGTCAGAGACAGGCGGTAGGTCATGTGAATTGACAGGTATGCATCGGTTAGGGGCCTTTACTTGACTGGCCCTGTCGACGCCTGGGACTGTCAGTCCCGACTGACAGAGCGGGTATTTGATGATGATGATGATGATGGTGATGTGTGTCGGGCGCAGTGAGGGGGAGAGTCTTCTAAGGCCTCCTGGCGTCTGGGTACCTCTTCTTGTCCTTCTTCTTCATCTTGTGGTACATGTCTGCTTGTGACACTTTAGGATGTGTCATATCCTCCCAGTTGGCAGCTTCGGCGTCTTCAGTGGTCCTCGCCCCTTGTTCTTGGCTTGCGTTCTCTTCTTGTTGTTCTTGTTGTTCTATTGAGACGAAAAGAGCTTCCCACTGGACAGGCGTGAGAGGAGGGCGGGCGTTGTAGGACCTGAGAGTATCCAAGTGAATGGACACTACCTTCTGCAACTGTGGCTGCCGCAGAACCACAGAAAGGTCTTTCGCCGCCCCCGTCCAGAATTCCGCGTATGCCATCGTGATAGTAGGGTCAGCAATGCAATCGGAAAACCCAACGGTGTCAACAAAAGTGGCAACTGACAATAACCTGGCAGCAAGCCCCCTTTCCGCTACCGACATGTCAAAAATACACGACACACAAACAAACAAATACATCGTCAGTATTTGCGATCCCGCCCCTCCCTACCCTCTCCACAGCCCTATCCTGCTTGCCAACGGCTGTGGCCTCCTTGCTGAACATATCCGCAACCTAAATGGCAAGCAGAAGTCCAGTCAACCGACTGAAATCCTTCCCAAATCCGCAACTGCCACCCAACCCCCTACCCGATCCCAGTTCCTCAAATCCCCCCCACTCAAGTCCACCACATCCAAACAACGGCGTGTAAGGAAGGACAAGAAGGAGAAGCACTCCAAGGGGAAAAAGCACTTCACCACCCCCATCCCAACCACTTCCACACCCTCTGAGGAGCCTGCGCCCTCGACAGCACCTGTCGTCGTCCTAGGAGGGAACCAGGAAACACCGGCACTGGAAGGGAACCGCATATCCGGGCAGGACTCGGATGGTTTCGTGCTGGCGAGGAAAACCTTTCGCCAGCCGAGGCTCCCGCCGTCCCAGGGAGTGGAACCCACCCTGAACAGGTTCCAGGCGGTGGCCGATGAGCCAGAGACACCACAAGACACAACAACACAAACACAAAATCAGGTCACCCACCACCTCCCTCCGATCGTCGCTGAGTTCACTCAGAACTACGACGAACTGTTCGAAATGTTAAAAACAGCAATCGGGGGAGGAAATTTCAAGGCAAAACCTGCTGGTGGTGACAAAATAAAAATAACATTACTGACACTCGAGCACTAAACCACAATAAAAACACTTCTCAGCAGCAAAAACATACCCCACTACACTTTCCCCACAACAAAAACACGTAATAAAAACATAGTCATCAGAGACCTACCAAGACGAGTGGCCCCCCAGGCGATCAAAACAGACCTGACTGCCCAGGGGTACGTCGTCAAGGCGGTCCAACAGATGGGAAACATAGGGAGAAAATGGCCCTTGTATCAGGTCACACTGCCGGACGTCCCACAAAATAAAAGGGAATTAAGGTGATCCTGGCAGTCCCTGTGACCACTGAACCACTGCGCCGCAAAAACAAGACGGTGCAGTGCTTCAGATGCCAGGGCCTCAACCACATTGCGGCACTCTGCTCCATGGCAGTGACGTGCAGAAAAAGCGCCGAGGCCCATGACACAAGAACTTGCAACATAAAACACACGGACCCGCAAATAACGTGCGCGCTGTGTGGGAAAAACCACACAGCGGGCTACCAGGGTTCTGAGGTCCATAAAAGACACACACAGCAGGCAAAGGGCGCAACGGCCGCCCCCCCACACACGAAAAGAAAACACCACGAACCCATCCAGACACACAAGAAACCAAAACATGACAACACACACAGACAAGGCCTGGGTAAAACCAAGGCAAGATACACCAAGGGCAACATATGCGGAAGTGGTTTCTCCCCCGAGGAACCATGAAAGCATTGCCCAACCACCACAACGCCAGACACTATCACAAGAACAACACTGGGAAATACACAGCAACAACGACCAGGTCCACCATGGCAGAGAAAGCTCTAGGGAACCCCACACACACACTCCCCCCCCCCCCCCCATGGATCAGTTGTTAGGCGTAATGGTGCAGATCATGAACCTCGTCATGGAAATGATGAAGGAATTCAGGGAAGCCCAGAAGCAGAACACACAGATCCTCGCTGCCCTACAGGCAACAGTCCAGCAGTCGCTCCTCTGTGAGTTCCTCAGTAGTATCAAAACCCCATCATGAATAGAAGACCAAACATCCAAGGCCTGACAATGTGCGTCTTTAACGCAGACGGCATTGTTAATCAAGAGGTCGAGTTCAGAGAACTCATGAAGGAGTTCTCCATCGACATATGCATGATGGGGGAAACCCACCTAAAACCGGGAATAAAAGCGACAGTCCCCAACTATGTTAGCTATCGCAAAGACAGGCCAACCCAAAGCGGAGGAGTGGCCATATACATAAAAAGAGGGATCCCCCACCACCAGGTATTCCTACCAGCTACCAATAAAATCGAAGCAGTGGCGGTGGAAGTAACCACTGCCACTGGACCCCTAACAATTGTTGCAGTCTACCGACCCCCACATGACCAGATAGATGAGGGAGACATAGCTGCTCTAGGGCAAATTGAAGGCGAACTCGTAATAGGGGGAGACTTCAATGCCAAACACTCTGACTGGAATTCTAGAGTAACCTCCAGAGCAGGCGCCAAACTGTAACAACTAGCGCGCACCCACCCCTTCGAAACATGGGGTCCAGTCGAGCCCACACATTTTCCGAAAAACGGAAGCAGGCCCGATGTGTTAGATATAGCTCTCACTAGGAGGATCGCAGGATTTGTGACCGCAAGGACAATCAACAGAATATCCTCCAACCACAACCCAGTGATTCTAGAAGTCGATGTGGGAGAATGGGTAGCACTCCCACGGTACCAGACGTCTTACAAACGCACAGACTGGGAGTGATACCAAGAAACTGTCGCCTCTGATATCGCTCGCGCTCCGCCACCTACTGCCGAAACAGTAGAACAAGCGCTACTAGACTTGACAGGCACCATCTTGCAGGCAGCGGAAGAGGCCACCCCACCACCGCAAATACAGCGCCCGGAACACTTGCTAGCTCAAATCCGACACAGGAACAGAGTGGCAAAAGAGTGGAAGATCACCAGAAATCAGGCCACCAGGAGGCTGCTAAATCGTCTACAGAGAGAACTGAAGATAGCGCTAAATGAGCACAGAAACCAGAAATGGCAAAACCGCCTCACAGCTCTCAAAGTAGATGATCATACACTATGGCAAGCAACCAAACAATTCACAAATAGACGCGCTAGGATGCCACCACTGCACAGTGAACGGGGACTGGTCTACAGCCATGCTGGGAAGGCCAACGCCCTCGCCGACTCCTTCGAGAAGCAGTTTCAAACGGCCGAACCCCAGGATGAAGAGCATGAGGAGGTAGTCAGTCGTCAACTGGCCATCTTCCTCAACGCTGAGGAGGACCCAGATGATGAACCCACAGTTATTGCCGCCGAGGACGTGCCAAGAGTAATCAGGGCCCTCCCTACAAAAAAGGCGATAGGGCACGATAGTGTCACAAACCAGTTAGTCAAAAAACTCACACCCACAGCGATCACACACCTCGCGAACGTCCCCAACGAGATTACTCGTTCCCGCGAGTTCCCAGCTTCCTAGAAACATGCGGAAGTTGTCGCGATACACAAACCAGGGAAAGAGACTAGGGGGAGTAGGGACCAACCACCGATTAAGACACACCAAATATGACGTAGGATAAGTTAGTTTGTAGGACTTAGTTTTTAGGAACTTAGAATAGCAACTGCAGCGAATCATCAAGTCGTGGCCTGCCCAGTGCCAGGGGCATGTTCTTCGGGTTTAGCTCGAAGAACAAGGCATATTAAGTAGGTTTATATTCTTACTGGCACACATGTGACGCTGCAGAATATACATAAGTTAATTTAGTTATAGGAATTAGGCATAAACAGTAGATATAGATATTAAGTGCCCATTGTTGTTAAAGTAACTGTAGCTCACTTTAAAACTAATAACTAGCTGCACAATAAAATATAAATGTATAACTATTAGGACCCACTAATGAGCTTAAGGAAGTGGGTTAAAATTGTATAATTACAATGATTATTAATAAAGAAAAAAAAATGGCCTTTCTCTAAAAAAAAAAAAAAAAGACCCTCTATTCCCGCAGCACTACAGGCCGATTAGCCTCTTGCCAGCTCTCAGCAAGATCTATGAGCGCCTCCTGCTAAGACCCATACAAGAACATATTACCAGAGAGCAAATTCTGCCGGATTTTGATTCCGGCAGAACCACTCTGCCCCACAACAGGTCATGAGAATGGTTGAAGCAGCCACAGAGGGCTTCAACCACAGAGGCTACTGCAGGATAGTGCTACTAGATGTAGCCAAAGCCTTTGATTCAGTATGGCATAGAGGGCTACTCTACAAGTTGTACACACAAGGGTTTCCCGGGAGAATAGTTCAGCTGATCAAGAGCTACCTCACGAATAGGACTTTCTCCGTCAAAGTAGAAACTGCCACTCCACCAGAAGGCGTATTCGTGCTGGGGTGCCACAGGGATCGGTCCTGGGGCCCGTATTGTACAGTTTGTACACTGCGGACACTCCAATGGCCCCACTGGTGCACACCGCGCAGTACCCGGACAACACAGCCTTCTACACAAGAAATGCGAACAAGGACCTGGTCATTCGTAGGCTACAAAGGGTTTTAGACGACACAGAAACCTGGGCCCATCGCTGGCGCATCACCATCAATTCTGAGAAGACGCAGGCAATGCTGATTACCCGAAGGCTCAGAAGGCGCGAACCTCCTCAACGTCCCCCCCCCTCCACCTCCATCTAAATGGAACCCAACTCCCCTGACGCAGAACCGCCAAGTACCTTGGCGTAACCTTGGACTCTCGTCATACGTGGAAACCCCACATAGACGAGGTCCACAGGGAGGTCTGCGCCAGAATGTCCATCCTATACCCTATCCTGAACACAACCAGCTCCCTTCCCTGCCCAGTAGCAGTAAATGTATACCAGGCCCTGATCCGGCCGGTAATGGAGTATGCGTGCCCTGTCTGGGGATACGCGGCAAAGCAGCACCTGGACAACCTCCAGAGGCTGCAGAACCGCGCCCTCAGAAGGGCACTGCATCTACCTCTTGGATTCCCCACAGACAACCTGCACGCCGCTGCTGAAATCCCACTCCTGAGAGAGCGTTTCCAGGATCTGGCAAGGGCCTTCTATGAAGGTTCCTTCAGATCCGGAAATGCACTCATCCACTCCCTAGGTCGGTATCATATGTCCCGCAATAAGCACAAGCGCCCTATGACGATCTTCGACGATTAAGTCGAAGAGAAAATCCCAATACCCAATCCCTAATCCAGTTCCTTCCCATATAACACCAATCATCTCGCCTACCCCAGGCAAGTACCAGACACATTCACAACAATTCATCACATATCACAGACACCAAAAATATATAGAAAAATCACACACACATATACACAGGGGAGTAAACGCCGAAAGGCTACAAACTCCCCCTCACACTTCCCCAAAGAAGGGAAAGTAATAGATGAGAGCAGCAGCAGGGTGGCGGGTGCCACTGTGTGGGGTGACGCTGACTAGAGCGGAGAGCTTGCTACTGGTGTTGCTGCCGTCGCTAGCTGTTGTACGTTCGAGATGCCGCCCAAGACTAGCGGGAAGGCCGCCAAGAAGGCTGGCAAGGCGCAGAAGAACATTTCGAAGGGCGACAAGAAGAAGAAGCGCAAGAAGAAGGAGAGCTATGCCATCTACATCTACAAGGTGCTGAAGCAGGGCACCCTGACACGGACATCTCGCCGAAGGCGATGAGCATCATGAACAGCTTCGTGAACGACATTTTCGAGCGCATTGCGGCCGAGGCTTCTCGCCTGGCGCACTACAACAAGCGCTCGACCATCACGTCCCGCGAGATCCAGACCGCTGTGCGGCTGTTGCTGCCTGGCGAGCTGGCCAAGCACGCCGTGAGCGAGGGCACGAAGGCGGTGACCAAGTACACGAGCTCCAAGTAAGGAGGTGGCTCTGGAATGGAAGGAGAGGAGAGGAGAAGGCTCCTCCGTTGCGAGAGCGGCAAAACGGCCCTTTTCAGGGCCACCAAATTGCCTTTGCGGGAAGGGCAGAATTGTTGTTGTTGTTTTGTGTGTGAGTGGGTGGGCGGCGGCAATAGCTACCGCTTTGGTTGCGCCGTGATGGGGTGGGGTGGCTGATGAATTTGATTGTGGGGGGCGCGTGTTGCGGGGTACGGCCACGAGGTTGGTCCCCGTTGCGTTGGTGTTCCGTGGAATGAAGGCACGTGTGCACGCCTCGTACAAGCACAATTCCTTGGCGTGGTTTCGACCCATTGGTGTTGGTATTATCTGTCTGCGAGGGGAGAAGTGCGATCGCTGATTTGTCCTTTGGATGGCCGGTTAGTTACGTGGCTGAGATGGATAGAAACCGCGGTTGTTGGATGTCACCGTAACAGCCGTTTACGGGTTTATTTGCACATCATACATGGCGAGGGTGAAATATTTTGCCTCCTACTATTCCCTTTGCTCTACGCCGAGTGAGTGAGTGAGTTAGTTAGTTGACAATGGTGCGACGTAACTGCAGCGTGGAGGTGTGTGAGTGACGTTTAAATGAACGTGCATTAAGACACATTGTATTGTACGGGCGAGTGAGGTAGGCGACGCGCACGATGATGTACCTTTCGACTCTGATTTTGATAGTCGTTTCTGCAGGTGATTGATTGATTTTGTTTGTTTGTAAGTACGACGCACGCACACCGATGTCGTCATTCAAGATGCACGCATGTCCAGTGCAGTACAGTAAGCGCGACGCTAGACGACGACGGTCGTTTTGGCGAATGTGCGTACTCGTGTTTGTCTGTGTCCGTCGGTGTTTGTTTGTTTGTTGAAATTGTTTGTGTGTCGGTGATGTGATCAGATCCGTCGCCTCTGAGTAACTGTCGATCGGCGCGATATACCGGCATCACGCAATGGAAGTCTTGAACACCCGTCATACTGTACACCGTCGCGCTGAGAACGGTAACGAAAGGTTTCGGTGTGCTTTGCAGCGTGAGAGTGGGAATAGTGGGGCTGGCTGTTGTTGGTTCCCTGTGTCTTGTGTAGCTTGATGGCAGCGTGGAAGGACGCCGGTTTCGAGCCGTGCGTGTGGTTGTCGACGTTGACTGGTTGGGGTGTGCCGATGCACGTGCATGTTTGGGTCGTGAGTGTGTTTTTGGCTGACTGTGGTGTTGTGTGTACGGGAAGGGGGAGGCGGTGGTGATAGTGCAGTAGTGTGTCGTTGCCACGGGCGTCGGGTGGGGCTGTGCGTAGTCGCGGAAAGGTGTAGGTTGCGGGAAGCGAGCCCGTCGTTTGCGGTGTCGCGTGACTTTGTGAATCGAGAGTGGCGGGAAAGGAGCAGCGGGCCGCTGCGTCGTGGTCGTTAGCAGAGGCTGTGCTTGTTCGTTTTCTGGACGGTTCGTACGAGGCGTTTTGTTGCCCTAGTTTTTTGAGACTGGTTGGTGGCGTGCGCGCGAAGTGGCGGTGTGCGTTTCCCGTGTCTTTTTGCACTGGGGTGTGTGTCGATTGCCGGCTGGCGAAAGGTGCGCCATCGGTGGGGTGGGTCACCGGCACAAGTACCGGCGGCGGCGGCCGCCCGTCCCGCGGCGTTGTGTTTGTTTTGTCGGCTGTGTCGGGTGGGTCGGCGAGCTGTTTTGCGGTGCGTGTGAATGGTGGTGCAAAAGTACTGACGTTGTGGCTGCGACCGCGGCGAGCCGCGGGCGCGCATTAATGATGTTGAACAGCGGCTGTGTACGGTGGTGGTGTTGCCGCACGTGCATCCGGCCCGGCGCGGAAAGCGCAGTTGCGGTTGCCCTTTGGTGCTAGCCATGTCGCGTGAGCGGCGGGTTGCTCTGGTCGACACGTGGTGCTCTGGTTTGTTGTTTGGTGCCTTTGGCCGGTGGGTGGTTTGTGTGTCTCGTTCGCGCTCGGTATCTGGTCGCAGTCGTAGTCGTGCTCGTGCTCCCCGTCTGTCGGCGGTTTTCGACGTCGTCTGTAGTTTTTTGCGGCGTGCCGACGACCCGTAGCGACCTTTAACCCAAAGTGTGGCGCCCGGAGGTGAACGTAACCTGACCTCGGCGCTTAAGCTAAGCAACCTAACCTAACCTAACCTGTAGCGTAGCGTAACCTGAGCTGAGCTGAGCTGAGCTCAGCGCAGCCTAAGCTAAGCTGACCGGCTGTAAGGTAGGTGCGGCTGCAGCTGCGCCCACCTGACGCCTCATGTTTGAACGCTTTAACCTACGTTTGACGCTTAGCCTAACACTGACCCCTTAACCTAACCCAAGTCCCCTTAACCTAACCTAACCTAACCTCTGACGCCTGACGTTTGAACGCTTAACCTAAGTTTGACGGTTAACCTAACACTGACCCTTAACCTAACCCAAGTCCCCTTAACCTAACCTAACCTAACCTAAGCTAACCTAACCTCTGATGCCTGACGTTTGAACGCTTAACCCAAGTTTGACGCTTAACCTAACACTGACCCTTAACCTAACCCAAGTCCCCTTAACCTAACCCACGTCCACCTAACCTAACCTAACCTAGACGTAAACCTAACGTCTAACGTAACGTGTAAGGTCGACTGTCGTGTGTGCTGAAGGCAGATTCGGTTGGTCTGTAGTTGCGGATTGCGGTTTCCCTTGGGCGAGGGGCGGCGCACCGTTGGCCAGTGCATTTTGCGCAGGCGGCGCCCGTTTGCGGCGAGCTATTGTGAGAAACGGCTGTGAATGTTGGCGGGCGAGAGGAGGGGGACGGCGCGCGATGTGGCCCGACGGCTGCGGGCCGATCGGGAAACCGTGGGAGGGCGACGGAAGGCGATGGGGCGGCGGAGGTGCGTTTGCACGGCCGTCATCGCCGCACCCCTCCGCTTGTGTGGCTCTGCCGCCGGCCGCGCTGGCCGGGCTGCCGCGGCGACGGTGTGGGAGTTTTGCCGAAGCTTTGGCCATTGTGGCGGGTCATCAGCTGGGGCTGTGGGGGCTGCATTTGGGCGGGGGCGGCGATTCTCGGCGGGCCGACCCAGGCTGTAGCGCGCGGTATCTGCAGTTTGGCCGTGGTTTGCGGCGCTGCCGTGGCGACTGGTTGGCGACTGTGGTGTGGCTGTGTGTAGCCCCATCCTCGGTGGTTTGAAAGGCGTGGGTGGTTGTGGCGCAGGTTTGGGGCTGCTCCGTACAGGCTGTCGGACGTTGGGCGGTAGCTAGAGCTCCAGCCCACATTCTGCTGGCTTCTCCTGGCAGCTATGAAACGAAGGGTTTACTATGTAGCGTTTCCTTCATCATGGGGTCATCAAGGACGGTAGGTACTGTTCTTCTTGATTTTGTGGTGTATCAGAGGTGTGTGTCGGACAGCAGGTGGGAACTTCTAATTTCCAGAGAGGAACGGAGGGGGGCGTTGCCCCGGCAACCTAAAGGTCGAGCAGTGCGAGGGGACGCCTATGCGCCTCCAGCTTAGCATGAAATCGACGGGCGATGACTTGATGGTGCTGCACGACCTGCACCTCCTTGGCGGCGTCATGTAGGTAGCGATGGGGGAAACGCGCGGGAACATGATAAATCCGACGCAGGATCTTGTTTTACAGCGACTGCAGCCGGTGAAGATAGGAGGGGGCTGCACCACCCCAGACCTCACAGGCGTAGTCGAAAATCGGGCGAAGGTAGAGCCGGAAGATAAGGAGTCCATTCGCTACAGATAAAGCGGAGTGCTCATTTAACACAGGGTAGAGAGCACCCAGGCGGCAATTGATTTTAGCCTGGATGTCTTCAATATGGAGCCTCCAAGACAGCTTCTTGTCCAGGAGGATGCCAAGGTATTTCACCATCACCTGCCGTGGGAGGTCGGTATCGTAGAGTCGCAGCTGGTGGCGGGGCATCGACCTCTTCCACGTGAAAATGATGGCTTGCGTCTTAGCGGTATTGAAACCGATACGCCATTTGGCAGCCCAGTCTTCCAAGGCGTTGCAGGCACTCTGTACTCGGGGAACTAAGACCTCTGTCCACCGGCTGCGAGAGTAGATAACTGTGTTATCCGCATAGACGGCCTTCTCCACACGAGGCACCGTTGGAAGGTCAGACGTGAAGATGGTGTACAACACGGGCCCAAGGACGGAGCCCGGGGGAACCCCTGCAGCAATGTGGCGTGACGTGGAGAGCGCGTCACCCACCTTAACACAAAAGGTGTGGTCCTGAAGATAAGTGGCGATAAGCTTCACCAGGCGGTCGGGGAAGCTAAAGCGGTGAAGTTTCCACAGCAGACCCTCATGCCATACGCTGTCGAAGGCTTTCTGAACATCAAGGAAGACAGCCCCACAGAACTCCCGCCGGTTGAAAGCTGTGGTGATGTACCCTACCACACGAAGAACTTTCTGGGCGGTAGAGTGTCCGGGCCGAAAGCCAAATTGCTCTGGCGGCAATATGGCGTGACGTTGAATGATCCACTGGAGCCATCGGAGGAGGAGGTGCTCGAATAATTTGCTCACATGCGACAGGAGACTAATGGGGCGGTAACTGGAGGGCGATGTCCTGTTTTTCCCCGGCTTAGGCACCGCGACAACATTGGAGTGCTTCCCGACCCGGGGGTAGACTGCAAAGGTAAGCACCCAGCTGAAGAAGGCCGCCAGGTGGACGACCGCCGAACAGGGGAGGTGCTTCAGGATCCGGCCCGTGATGTCATCCTGGCCAGGTTCTTTTGATGCTGGAAGTTGCCGGACGCCTTCCAGGACTTCCTCTGGTATGATGTGGGGGACTTGTCCGTCATCGTCGACATCGGCGGAGCGAAGGAAGGCGTCGACGTCGCCGCTGATTGTGTCAACACGCTGGGGGTCCACCCGATCTTGCAGGGGACGAAAATTCCGCTCGAACACGTCCGCTATCATGTTGGCTTTGTCTGCCGGGCTGTACGCCGTCCGGCCATCGACTGAGAGGGGCGGCATTCTGGAGCGCCGGTTCGGCAGCCGCCAGAGGGACTGCCAGCCTAAAGGATCCGGCGTGAAAGACCGAAGTTCGCTCCCCCAGAGCAGGTTGCGATAGTCAGCGATCCCCGCCTTTATATCGCGACGTATCTGGTTGATTCGCCTCTTCAGGCCAACATCACGAGTGATCCGCCATTCCCGGTTTAATCTGTTGCGAGTGCGGATCATATCGAGAATATGTTGCGGCAGATCAGGCGTCCGAAGTGCGGGAGGCCGCGGCGGTGGGGTAGAGGCATGCAGCGCATCACGGATGGCATCTGTAAGGTGGTCAATGGAATCTTCAGCGACGTTCCCGTTGGCGGCCATGACGGAGACGGCATAGTCCACGTGGTCACGGAAGCGATTCCAATTAGTCCTGAGTAAGTTTAGGCGGCCCGGGATATGTTCCGGGGCGACTCGCAAACGAAAGAGGACAGGCAGATGATTCGAGTTGAGCTCGTGAAGCACCTCAGCGTCGATGAATTGCGGGAGGCCCTTGGTAATGGCGATGTCAAGCACATCCGGCCTGCCAGATGACGGGTAGCACGTAGGCTCTGCGGGTCCACAGGCATAGGCATTTACTTCCTCGAGAGCCTGGAGGAGTCAGTGGCCGCTGTTGTAAGTGTTCAGGGAATTCCAGGCGCCATGCTTGGAATTCAGATCCCTGGCAATGAAGAGTTTCCCAGGATGGCGGAGGAGAGCTCGAGCATCTTCCAGGTCCAAGACGCCGCGCGGACTGCGGTACACGGACATAAACGTGATCGGTCCTGTGTGGGTGTCGACAAGGACCGCCGTCGCTACGATGAACTGCGTGGTGGGCGGCCGGACAACGTAGTGCTGGAGGGAGCGTTTGACAAAGAGAGCAGTGCCGCCAACCGAAGTTGGTCTGTCTGTGCGATAGCAGCAATAATTCGGAACATTGCTGCGGATGTCAGGTTTGAGAAAAGTTTCACTGACCATGCAAATGTCGACATTATGGTCAGTAAGGAAGTGCTGGAGCTCCCGCAGGTTGTGGGTCAGATTGTCCGCATTGTAAGCGACAATGCGGAGTTCATCTAGGCGAGGCACCCTAGCTATGACGCAGCACAGCAGAAGAATCCTGAGTAGCCTGGACGGCCTTGCAGATCGCCGAGTCGACGGTGGAGGCGATGAGCGCTGGCAGTTGCGCGAGCTGTTTGCTGACCTCCGTCAGCATAGACGTAACTTGGGTAAGAAGCCCAAGCAGCGTCTGGAGTTCCGATGGCCCTGGAGGCTGTGCAGCCACAGCCGGTGGTGGGTAGGAAGTAGATGGCGCAGGTCCGTGGGTGTCCACGGGCAGGGATGCAGCTGTGGCAGGAGGACGCTGCACGGCATCCGCCATGCTGACACCCTCCCGAAGTTGAGCCGTGCGCCATTCCATCAGAGACGGCCAAGTCCTCTTGTCCATCTGTGGCGGGGGCTGACGGCGGCGACGACGCTCCGCAGCTGGAGGAGGCTTCAGGGTGGGGGGAGACCACGCTGGCGTCTGCTTTCCTGTTTATGCTTCGTGCAGGAGCGGTAATTTGACGGATGGGCTCCGCCGCACAGGCCACAGATTGGCGGGCCTTCGAGCTTGCAGGGGCATTCCTTGCTAGTGTGGCCGCCGCCACACCGCACGCACATGGGAGGCATAGTACACAGCCGGGAAACGTGACCAAATCCATGGCAGCGGAAGCACTGTACAGGGCCACGTGATTTACGCAGCTTCTCAACCGTCACACACAGGTTGTAAAACCGTGTGACCTGAAAAATCTCGCGTTGGGCGGGCGTGACAGGCAGGATGACCACCCTATGGCCAGTAAGTTGGTTGGTTCAAATGGTTCAAATGGCTCTGAGCACTATGGGACTCAACTGCTGTGGTCATAAGTCCCCTAGAACTTAGAACTACTTAAACCTAACTAACCTAAGGACAGCACACAACACCCAGCCATCACGAGGCAGAGAAAATCCCTGACCCCGCCGGGAATCGAACCCGGGAACCCGGGCGTGGGAAGCGAGAAGGCTACCGCACGAGTTGGTTGGTACCTGGCATCCAGTGTAAGTCCGCACGCGTGGCAACGAATCCCATGGATTCAAGCTCCTCTTTGATGTCGTCATTATGCAGGGACTTCGGTATTTTCTTCATCAGGGCCTTGAGAGTTGGAGGCCAGACAGCCAGAAACGTGTAATTGGGAACGCCGTCACGTCCCAGCTTCTCCATGACGACGACGTAGTCGTCGGTCGCCGAGAGGTGGAGTTTCAGCAAGTCCTAGCCGATTTGCTTCATATGGAAGGGCTGTGTGCAATGCTGCCGCAGCCAGTCACGAAACCTCTTATAGTCGTCTGTAAAACGCATCACAATAGGCGGCACCTACGTCGGAGCCGGTGGCGGCTGTTGGGCGGCATCGTTCATGTCAGCGTCGTGGTCGGCACGTTGCTGTGGCGCCTCTTCAGACGCGCGTCGGCGGCCATCACGTTGCCGTTGTTGGTCTGCGAGGGAAGCGGCAGCTTCGTCCAGCGTTGCGCCAGTGCCTTGTAGTGGCTCGAAAGCATTCGAGACAGGGAGCTCCCGAGCGACGATAAGTCGTTGCCACCTTGCCTGGTGCTTCTTCGGTGGCTGCCGAAATCCGTCTACTTGTGCGTCCCCCCTGGAGGAACGGCTAGCTGGGGAGCGATCGCGGATGGCCCCTCTCGCCCCCTCTTCCCGCTGGTGGTGGCGCTCACGCGCATCAACGAGCCTACTGGCCTCAGAATCAGAAGAAAAGTTCACATCGGCATCCGTGTGCAGCCCTGCACCTTGGGTATTAATACTTCCCCTCAGTGCAGGTCAGTCCGTCATAGGCGCACCGGCTGATGGCGGGGCGACCGACGGGGCAAGCCCCATCGGACCGCGGCCGGCCGGTGCGGGCGCAGCCGTCGCCGAAGCGGCGGCCGCGCGAGAGCTGAGTGGCATGTCCTCACAGCTCGACATCGCAAACTCGACTGGTAGCAAGCGCTCCAGCCCACATTCCGCTGGCTTCTCCTGGCAGCTATGAAACGAAGTGTGGCGGCCGCTCTCTCGGCCGTCCGCACCAGCCCGCGACACTGGCTAGGCCTGTGCGGCGAGGCGGCTATTCTCTGCTGTGCTTGCCTGCCGTCCCGCTGCGCTCCGCTCGCTCTCTCTCTCGCTCTCGCTGTGTGTTACGCGCGTCGTCGAAATGGCAGATCAGGCGGCTACGAACGAGACTGCTGCGGCACCCGCCGCCACTGGCTCTACGAAGAAGGCAAAGTTTGCGTCGTCTGCGAAGAAGCCGCGCGCCAAGCCTGCACATCCGCACACCTCTGAGATGGTGACGGCCGCCATCAAGAGTCTGAAGGAGCGCGGCGGATCGTCGCTGCAGGCGATCAAGAAGTACATTGCCGCGCACTACAAGCTGGACGCGGAGAAGCTGGCGCCGTTTACCAAGAGGTACCTCAAGTCGACCGTCGTGGCGGGCGAGCTGGTGCAGACGAAGGGGAAGGGCGCGTCCGGCTCTTTCAAGCTTGCCGGCGCCGGCGGCGGGGCGGCCGAGGGCGGCAAGGCTCGTGCTGGCGGTGCGAAGAAGAAGCGCGCCGCTCCGGCCAGCAAGGAGAAGAAGGGCGCCAAGGTTCCGACGAAGAAGCCGAAGGCGCCGCGCCCGAAGAAGGCGACGACGCCGTCTAAGGCGAAGGCTTCGCCCAAGAAGAAGAAGTAGAAAAGAAAGAAATGGGAAAGGAAGGGTTGGCGCATGACTCCGTCGTCCCCAGCCCCCGTCGTCTAGTGGCGCGCAGCAGACGCGCGGCCCAAAACGGCCTTTCTCAGGGCCATCAAAGCACGTTGGGAAGATTTTGATTGTCGTGTTGCGGAGTGGGTGTGGTGTGGTTGTCTGGCGTTTCTGTATGACCGTGTGGATACTGTTTGTGTGCCATGGTGGTTGGATTATGGGGTCGGTGGCGGGTGTGGGCGGAAGCGCGCGGTAGAGGGTTTGTTGTTGTGATTGATTGTCCCCGTTTTGTGGCGACCGACGGTTGGTTTCTGTCATGTTGTTTGTGAATACTTTGGTTTGTTTGCTTGCTTGCTTTCTTTTGGATGTCTTGTCTTGTCTTGTCGTGTCGTGTCATTTCTCGTCTTTTGTGTGTGTGTGGGTGTTTTTGAAACGGGGGGGGGACGTTGAGATGTGGAAAGAGTCGGCGGGATTTCGGTGGCGTTGGACGTGTAGAGCGAGCGCGCGCGCGCGCCTGCCTAGCCGTTGGCCGTCGGTGCGAAGTGGAGTGCGGGTTTCGAAACGAAGCGGCGGTCAGCCACCCGTGTGGTGACGTCGGCTGTTGGGTATTGTGCGCTTTGAGCGCCGGGGAGGGATGATGTGATTGTTGTGCGCGCTAGCAAGCAAGCAGGCAGAGAGAGCGGACAGGAATTGGTGTTTTTGTTTTTTCTTTGATTGTGGATATTTGTGTTTGTTTGCGGGGCGAGCGGCGACCGACAAAGTTTGCTCGCGACGGAGAGATGTTAGTGGCCCTGAAAAGGGCCGTTTTGTTTTGCGTGCGTGGGCGGTGCCCCGCGGCGCGGTTTAGGCGCGCTCGCCGCGGATGCGGCGCGCGAGCTGGATGTCCTTGGGCATGATGGTGACGCGCTTGGCGTGGATTGCGCACAGGTTGGTGTCTTCGAAGAGGCCGACGAGGTAGGCCTCGCTGGCCTCCTGCAGGGCCATGACCGCGGAGCTCTGGAAGCGCAGGTCGGTCTTGAAGTCCTGGGCGATCTCGCGCACTAGGCGCTGGAATGGCAGCTTGCGGATGAGCAGCTCTGTGCTCTTCTGGTAGCGCCTGATTTCTCGCAGGGCGACGGTGCCCGGCCTGTAGCGGTGGGGCTTCTTGACGCCGCCGGTGGCGGGCGCGCTCTTCCTCGCCGCCTTGGTGGCGAGCTGTTTGCGCGGCGCCTTTCCGCCGGTGGACTTGCGGGCCGTTTGCTTTGTGCGGGCCATAGCGGTAGCGGTAGCTGTAGCGGAGCGGCGTGGAGGCGAGGTGCTGCGTCCGGTGCTGCCTTGACGACGGGCCCGCGTGCTGATGCTGACGCTGCACAGGTGAGGGTGGACCCTCGGCTTGAGAAGGAAGTTCTAGCGCTGGAGCGCTTCGCCTTCCTCATGGCGGTGTGGCGAGTGGAGTCTTGGCGGTTGAGAACGGCTTGGCGGTGTGCATGTTGCTTTTTTTTATTTATTTTTTTATTTTTTTTATACCCAAAGAAGACAGGAGTGTGAGAGAGAGACAGTAGAAGTGGAGGAAAACGAAAGGATAGTAGAAGGGACAGTAAGAGAAGCAGGAAGACGAAAGGCTCAATTCACAAGCCGGTCGTTTATGAGATTGAAGAGAAGAAGCAGAAGAGAGAATGACAGAAGAAGATTAGAAAAACGAATACCAACAGAGCCGGTCGGTGACTCGGACAACGAGGCAGACACGCTTCGAATTAGGGGTTGGAGAACCAATAAGTGGGAGGGGAGCGGTCCCAGGGGAAAATCATATGGAGGGAGTGTAGGACTAGAACAAGGAGGGAAAGAGGGACGAGAGAACAGAGAATAGGCGTGGAGCAGCTGGTAGGGAAGAGGGGAGGAAGAAAGGAAGGGAACATGGGGAGTGAGGAGGAGAAGGGAAATGGGGGCGACCAGTGATCAGGCGGCAAGGAGGTCAGGCCATAGGGTGGTGGCCAGACGGTGGAGATGTGTAGGGGCGGCATTACCCCACACAACTGAAGCATACTCGAGGATGGGGCGGATCAGGGACGTGTAGAGGAGGACGACGCCAAGATGCTGGGGAAGGGAGGAAGACAGGTTTATGAAAGGATAGAGCTGACCGAAACCCCCCAAGGCCTTGCGTCATATGTGTAAGTAGGCTATTTATGTTTTCTTTATGTAAGTTTGCTCGCTCTGTATGAAAATCACTGGCTGTGCTGTGTGCAGCCTGTGGCTAGTTTGCATTGTTGTCTGCCATTGTTGTCATGAACTGCTATAGCTGGATGTGAACAGCGCGTAGCGTTGCGCAGTTGGAGGTGAGCCGCCAGCAGTGGTGGATGTGGGGAGAGAGATGGCGGAGTTTTGATAATTTGTAATACTGGATGTCAATTATGAATATTAAGATAAATACATTGTTTGTTCTCTATTAATATCTTTCATTTGCTAACTATCCCTATCAGTAGTTAGTGCCTTCAGTAGTTTGAATCTTTTATTTAGCTGGCAGTAGTGGCGCTCACTGTATTGCAGTAGTTCGAGTAACGAAGATTTTTGTGAGGTAAGTGATTTGTGAAAGGTATAGTTCGATGTTACTCAGGGCCATTCTTTTGCAGGGATCTTTGATAGTCAGATTGCGTTGCGCTAAATAATATTGTGTGTCAGTTTAAGCACAGTTTTGTATAAATTGTTCAAAGGGGACGTTTCATATGTCCTCGATGTGGAGACGCTAGGTGACGACCCTGTCCAGGGTGACCCCCAGATATTTGGCAGTCCCTGCCCATTGGGCACGGGTACCAAGGACAGTGACGGGGGGGTAGTTAACGGGCCACCGGCGCCGGCACATGATGAGAGCCTGGGTTTTGGCAGGGTTAAAGGCGAGGTGCCATTTTTCGGCATACTCCATGAGAGCGTCGATGGCAGATTGAAGATGTTGTCGGAGGAGGGCCTTGCTCCGGGAGCGACCATAAACCACTGTATCGTCGGCATATAGGGTAAGATGAACCTGCGGAATGGTGGGTCTGTCGGCCGTGAAAAGGCTGCAGAGGACAAGGCCGAGCACACTCCCCTGCGGAACACCTGCCCTGATGCGCCTCCTGGTGGACATACCTCCTGGGATGCGAACATGGAAAGTGCAGCCTTCAAGGTAGGTGGCGATGAGACGGACATGGGAGGTGGAGAAGCCGTGGTCAAAGAGCTTATACAGCAGACCCTCATGCCAGACTGAGTCGAAGGCCCGGGAGACGTCGACGAAGATGGCCCCGAAGTACTCCCGACGCTCGATGGCGTCCAGTGCCTCCTCGACGAGTCGGAGGAGCTGGTGCGTGGTGGCATTGGGGAAGATGGCGGGATCGAATGGGCTGACGACGCGGGCACCATGTACTTTAACCACGCGAAGGAGGCGACGGCCATGGGTGTTCGTGAGGGGGCTGTGACAGGCAGTATGCTTGGCGTTGCAGTCGCCCCCAACAAAGAGGTCGCCGCCTAAAGATAGGATTGCGGCGGAGTCAGGGGCATGGAGGAGGCCAAGGGGCCGATGGTAGAGGGCCACAAAAGTTATAGGGCCTCGCACAGTGTGCACGACGACGCCGGTCGCCTCAAGGGTGGCAAGGGTCGGGGGAATAATCGGGTGGTGGCAGAGGGATGCGTGGACATACACTGCGGTTCCGCCAAAGGCGGTTTGCCGATCGGTCCGGTAGCAGCAGAAACTGGGGACCCGGACACTTACCCCCAGCTTAAGATGAGACTCGGTGAGGAGGCAGATATCTACCTCTTCGTCAAGTAGAAACTGCCGGAATTCTCCCTGCTGGCGGTGGATGCCATTGGCATTCCAGACGAGGACGGTGAGGCCATGGAGTCTAACAGCCATGACGGGGGTGGGGAGGGTCGCGGTGATGGGGGAGATGGAGTGGGAAAGGGCGGCTGCAATTTGTTGGGGAATGGAATGTAGGAGGGCGTCAAGGGCCCCAGTGATCGCAGAGGTCAAAGCCTCCACGACACTGGAGATAAGGTCGCCAAAGGCAGGTGGGACGGGGGAGGAGGGGAGAGGGTGACGGGAAGGATCAGGATGGGCACAGGGAAGGAGGGGAGGGGGCTGGGGGGGAGCTGGGGTGAACAGGGCTTGCTGGGGAAGGGGCAGGGTGGGAGGTTGCCAGGAGGGGGAATGGGAGTGGTGAGGAGGGGGGTGGGGAGGGGGGAAGGTTGCAGGAGATGGGGGGGCGGGATGGCGGGAGCGAAGATGGGCCAGGCGGACGGGACCATGCAGGCAGACCTGCAGAGCCAACCTCGTGGCGCTCCACAATGGAAGGGGCAGCAGAGCGTCGCTGATGGGCGCGAAACGCTTTAATTTTGGGACAGCCCTGGTAGTTGCCTGTGTGGGCGCTACCACAGCGAGCACAGATGGGGGGGACTTCCCGAGGTTTGGAGCAGGAGGCGGAATCATGGCCACCGGCGCACTTGACACAACGCACCGCACGGGTGCAATCACTCGCATAGTGCGCCAGGCGCTGGCACCGGTAGCAAATGAGAATGAGGCGCCGGGAATGGGGCTTCTCGATGGTGACCGGACAACGGTCGAGGGTGGTGAGAGTCAGGAGGACCCTATTTTCCGGCGTGTCGTCGGCAGAAACAATATAAATGGGGGTGGGGAGTTTGGTGCGGGAGGAGACGACACGGGAGATGACAGCCGGGGTAACATTGAGGGCAAGCAGTGCCTACCGGAGGTCGTCGGCGGCATATTTGAAGGGGAGGCCGCGGACAACAACCCGGAGCCGCCTCGATCTCTGTGGGGAGGTGGAGCAGCCAATGTTCTGGTCACCAAATTCATGGAGGACCTTCACGCGGTCGGAAGGGGATTGTAGGTAGAGGCGGTAGAGGTCTTCGCCAGCCTGCCTCACACGGTAGTCAGATTCAGTGATGTGGTCGAGGAGTTTACGAAGGTTGGTATAAGGTTCGGAATATTCCACCAGAATGGGAGGGAGTGGTGAAGGCTTGGGCTGGGAGGCGGGGAAGGAGTGTCTGCCGCGCTGTCAGAAATCGGCGCAAACTGGTTTTGCACCAGGACCGTTGGGGACGCAGTAAGGCGTCGGCGGGGCGCTGTCTTGTGGGGGATGGTGAATCCCTCCGCATGAGTTGCTGCCTTCTGCTTCTTGCCCCGTGCAGCAGCGGTGGGGGTGGCTTCGGAATCGGAAGAGGCCACTGCAGGCTTCCTTTTGCGGGACTCCTGCTCGACCGCATGGTGTCGTCGGCTTTGTCGGCGGCAGCTGCATGAGGGTACAGGAACCGCCAAGCTCCCAAAGCGGGGTCAAACGGGTACTCTCCCTCCTCTGCAGCGTCACGGAGAGCGGTAAGATGTTCCTCCAGGCCCTCCGCTATGTCGCTGTCGTCCATGTAGCCGTCGAGTGAGTCGCAGTCCGAATGCTTGGACACATTGACAGCGTCGGAAATGTCCGGCATGTCTAGGGCGGACGAGGGATGAAGAAAAGTGGAATCCTGCCTTTGCCACGGCGCGCGCGGACTGGTCCCACGTGAAGGGGGCCCTGACGCGCCATGTGCCCTATCTAACCACCTAAGGGCGGCGGCATCGATTTCTGAATCGATGCCACATCGCCCAGAAGAATCAGCAGAAGAGGTCGGCGGCAAGCCGCCAGCGGAAGAGGCAGCACTCTCAAGCAAAGGTGGAGAGTCCAAAGAACGAGCCATCGCAGAATCCGGTTGAATAGGCTGGGTTGTCATTGGTGGGGGCCTTATGGGGCCGCTGACGAAGCTAGCTGTGTCAGGTGGCGATCCGCCACACCCTCAGCTCCAGAACACGCATCAGTCGCAAGTGACATCGCAGCTCGGAATGGGCCCGTGCGCTGATGCTGCACAGGTGAGGGTAGACCATCGGCTTGAGAAGGAAGTTCTAGCGCTGGAGCGCTTCGCCTTCCTCATGGCGGTGTGGAGAGTGGGGTCTTGGCGGTAGAGAATGGCTTGGTGGTGTGCATGTTGCTTTTTTTTTTTTTAAGAGAAATTGGATAGATAGTAGAAGGGACAGTAAGAGAAGCAGGAAAACGAAAGGCTCAATTGACAAGCTGGTCCATAATGAGATGGAAGAGAAGAAGCAGAAGAGAGAATGAGAGAAGAAGATTAGAAAAACGAATACCAACAGAGCCGGTCGGTGACTCAGATGGCGAGGCAGACACGCTTAGAATGAGGGGTCGGAGAACCAATAAGTGGGAGGGGAGCGGCCCCAGGGGGGAAAGCATATGGAGGGAGTGTAGGACTAGAACAAGGAGGGAAAGGAGGACGAGAGAACGGAGCAGTGGCGTAGAGCAGCTGGCAGGGAAAGGGGGAGGAAGAAAGGAAGGGAACGTGGGGAGTGAGGAGGGGTAGGGAAAAGGGGGTGACCAGGGATCAGGCGGCAAGGAGGTCAGGCCATCGGGTGGCGGCCAGCCGATGGATGCGAGTGCCGAGGGAAAGGATGAGAGGATTGGCAGATTGGTGGGAGTGGTGATAAAAGGAAATGGCAGAGGAGCAGACGCGTTCGTGAAGGAGGGGGATACTAGCAAGAAAATGAATTTCATGGATGGGGAAACGGTACGGGAGGTGGAGGGCAAGCCGGAGAGCACGGTTCTGTACCGTCTGGAGACGGTGGAAATGTGTAGGGGCGGCATTACCCCACACAACTGAAGCATCCTCGAGGATGGGGCGGATAAGGGACGTGTAGAGGAGGACGCCAAGATGCTGGGGATGGGAGGAAGACAGGTTTATGAAAGGATAGAGCTAACCAAGGCACCTCAAGGCCTTTCGCCGTATGTCCTCGATGTGGGGACGCCTGGTGACGGCTCTGTCCAGGGTGACCCCCATATATTTGGCGGTCCCTGCCCATAGGGCAGGGGTACCAAGGACAGTGACGGGGGGGGGGGGGGGGGGAGGGCAGGTAGTTACCGGCCACCAGCGCCTGCACATGATGAGAGCCTGGGTTTTGGCAGGGTTAGAGGCGAGGCGCCATTTTTTGGCATACTCCATGAGAGCGTCGATGGCAGATTGAAGATGTTGTCGGAGGAGGGCCTTGCTCCGGGAGCGAGCATAAAACGCCGTATCGTCAGCATACACTGCGAGATGAACCCACAGTGGTGGGTGTGTCGGCTGTGAAAAGGCTGTAGAGGACAGGGCTGAGCACAGTCCCCTGCGGAAGACCTGCCCTGATGCGCCTCCTGGTGGAGGTACCTCCTGGGATGCGAACATGGAAAGTGCAGCCTTCAAGGTAGGTGGCGATGAGACGGACATAGGAGGTGGAGAAGCCGTGGTCAAAGAGCTTATACAGCAGACCCTCATGCCAGACTGAGTCGAAGGCCCGGGAGATGTCGTGGAAGATGGCCCTGAAGTACTCCCGACGCTCGATGGCGTCCAGTGCCTCCTCGACGAGTCGTAGGAGCTGGTGTGTGGTGGCATGGCCACAGCGGAAGCCAAATTGAACGTCGGGGAGCACGCGCTCTCGGGCGACATGGATAAGGACATGCTTGAGATACAGCCGCTCAAACAGCTTGGAGAGGGCGGGGAGGAGGCTGATGGGACGATAACTGGAAGGGGAGCGAGGGTCTTTACCAGGTTTATGGATGGTGATCACCTCCACAAGTTTCCAAGTGGAAGGGAATTGCCCGGTGGAGAGGATTGAGGTAAGGATGGGAACAGAGGGTGGAGGAAGCTGTTTGAGAAGCTGGTTGGTCAAGGTGTCGGGGCCGCCAGCTTTCTGAGGATGGCGGTACCAAAGCTCCCGGGCGACCTCCTCGTCCGTGACGGGGGTCATTACATCGTCAGGGTCATGGACGCCGAGGAACCGGTAGACATGGGTCATGACCATGTGGACATTGGCGGAGTCAATGGGGTCATCGACCGGTGTGAAGCTGTGCACGAAAACATCAGCCAAGGCGTTGGCCTTAGCGTCAGGATTGCACACAGCCTCAGCACCGACCAGGAGGGGAGGAATACGGCGATGCTTCCGGAGGAACTGGGAGACCAGGCGCCAGGCAGACGTGTCACGGAGATCGAGAGCGGAGAGCTTTGCCTCCCAGGCTGCATTGCGATGGGCTTCAATAGCGCCCCGTATCTCGCATTGCATTCGATTTACATGCCGCTTGGTGGCAGGGTTGCGGGTGCGTTGCCAGTCACGGATAGCCCGGTTCTT
Organism: Schistocerca cancellata; assembly: GCF_023864275.1. Lineage (NCBI taxonomy): Eukaryota > Metazoa > Arthropoda > Insecta > Orthoptera > Acrididae > Schistocerca > Schistocerca cancellata. Next base: position 450,977,731 of record NC_064634.1, on the reverse strand, counting down.
AGTCGTGATTAGGGAACAGATGGCCGGGGGTAGAGGACGCAAGTGTGAAGGAAGATGAGGGGGATGGGGAGGTGTGGCAGCAACAGCAGCAGCTATGGCAGCACCTGTGAAGTGCGCGAGGGTGAGGTCAGCCCACACCCTGGCGGCGTCGGGAAAAGTGGGCAGAGCCGCCTCGACGCGTCGCCGATAGGAGTCCCAGTAGATGCCCCGTAAGTCCAAGGAGGCACGGGGTGGCTCCAAGGACCCGACAAGGTCGAAGGAGTAGATGATGGGGGCGTGGTAAGAGGCTAGGGCGGCACGTGTGGTGGCGGCGATAGGGAGGGGGAGACCTTTCACGAGGGCGATGTCGAGGACATCCGGAGAGCCACGATTGGGGAAGATGGCGGGGTCGAATGGGCTGACGACGCGGGCACCATGTGCTTCGACCACGCAAAGGAGGCGACGGCCATGAGTGGTCGTGAGGGGGCTGTGCTAGGCAGTATGCTTGGCGTTGCAGTCGCCCCCAACGAAGAGGTCGCCGCCTATAGATAGGACTGTGGCAAAGTCAGGAGCATGGCGGCGGCCACGGGGCCGATGGTAGAGGGCCACAAATGTTATGGGGCCTTGCACAGTGTGCACATCGACGCCGGTGGCCTCAAGGGTGGCAAGGGCGGGGAGAGTAATCGAGTGGTGGCGGAGGGATGCGCGGACATACACTGAGGTTCCGCCAAAGGCGTTTATCCGATCGGTCGGGTAGCAGCAGAAATTGGGGACCCGGATACTGACCCCCGACTAAAGATGGGACTCAGTGAGGAGGCAGATATCTACCCCTTCGTCGAGGAGAAACTGCCGGAATTCCTCTTGCTGGCGGTGGGTGCCATTGGCATTCCAGACAAGGACGGTGAGGCCATGGAGTCTAACAGCCATGACGGGTGTTGGGGAGGGTGGCGGTGATGGGGGAGAGGGAGTGGGAAAGGGCGGCTGCAATTTGTTGGGGAATGGAATGTAGGAGGGTGTCAAGGGCCCCAGTGATCGCAGAGGTCAAAGCCTCCATGACACTGGAGATAAGGTCGCCAAAGACCGGGGGGACGACAGAGGAGAGGAGAGGGTGGGGGGAAGGACCAGGAGAGGCATGGGGAAGGAGGGGAGGGGGCTGGGGGGGAGCTGGGGAGAATGGGGCTTGCTGGGGATAGGGGGAGGGCGGGAGGTTGCCAGGAGGGGGAATGGGGGTGGCGAGGAGGATGGTGGGGAGGGGGGGAAGGTTGCAGTAGATGGGGGGTGGGATGGCGGGAAGGAAGATGGACCGGGCGGACGGGACCATGCAGGCAGACCCGCAGAGCCAACCTTGTGGCGCTCCACAATGGAAGGAGCCGCAGCGTGTCGCTGATGGGCGCGAAACGCTTTAATTTTGGGACAGCCCTGGTAGTTGCCTGTGTGGGCGCTACCACAGCGAGCACAGGTGGGGGGGACTTCAAGAGGTTTGGAGCAGGAGGTGGATTCATGGCCACCGGCGCACTTGACACAGCGCACCGCATGAGTGCAATCACTCGCATAGTGCGCCAGGCGCTGGCACCGGTAGCAAATGAGAATGAGGCGCCAGGAACGGGGCTTGTCGATGGTGACCGGACAATGGTCGAGGGTGGTGAGAGTCAGGAGGACCCTCTTTTCCGGCGTGTCGCCGGCAGAAACAATATAAATGGGGGTGGGGAGTTTGGTGCGGGGAGAGACGACACGGGAGATGACAGCCGGGGTAACATTGAGGGCAAGAGGCGCCTCCCGGAGGTCGGCGGCGGCATATTTGAAGGGGAGGCCGCGGACAACAACCCGGAGCCGCCTGGACCTCTGTGGGGAGGTGGAGCAGCCAATGTTCTTGTCACCAAATACATGGTGGATCTTCACGAGGTCGGAAGGTGATTGTAGGTAGAGGCGGTAGAGGTCTTCGCCAGCCTGCCTCGCACGGTAGTCAGATTCAGTGATGTGGTCGAGGAGTTTACGAAGATTGGTATAAGGTTCGGAATATTCCACCAGAATGGGAGGGGGAGGTGAAGGCTTGGTGTGGGAGGGCTGGGATGGGGGGGCAGGAGTGTCTGCCGCGCCGTCAGAAATCGGCGCAAACTGGTTTTGCACCGGGACCGTCGGGGGTGCTGTAAGGTGGCGGCGGGGTGCTGTCTTGCGGGGGATGGTGAATCCCTCCGCATGAGATGCTGCCTTCTGCTTCTTGCCCCGTGCAGCAGCGGTGGGGGTGGCTTCGGAATCGGAAGAGGCCGCAGCAGGCTTCCTCTTGCGGGACTCCTGCTCGACCTGCATGGTGTCGTCGGCTTTGTTGGCGGCAGCTGCATGAGGGTACAGGAACCGCCGAGCTCGCAAAGCGGGGTCAAACGGGTACTCTCCCTCCTCTGCAGCGTCACGGAGAGCGGTAAGATTTTCCTCCAGGCCCTCCGCGATGTCGCTGTCGTCCATGTAGCCGTCGAGTGAGTCGCAGTCCGTATGCTCGGACACATTGACAGCGTCGGAAATGTCCGGCATGTCTAGGGCGGACGAGGGACGAAGGAAAGTGGAATCCTGCCCTTGCTTCGGCGCGCGCGGACTGGTCCCACGTGAAGGGGGCCTTGACGCGCCATGTGCCCTATCTAACCGCCTAAGGGTGGCGGCATCGATTCCTGAATCGATGCCACATCGCCCAGAAGAATCAGCAGAAGAGGTCGGCGGCAGCACTCTCAGACGAAGGTGGAGAGTCCAAAGAACGAGCCATCGCAGAGTCCGGTTGAATAGGCTGGGTTGTCGTTGGTGGGGGGCCGGATGAGGCCACTGACAAAGCTAGCTCCGCCAGGCGGCGATCCGCCACACTCTCAGCTCCAGAACACGCATCAGTCGCAAGTAACATCGCAGCTCGGAATGGGGCCACGCGCCTTCACTTCGCACAGGGCTGAGGGATGGACCCTCTTCAGTAAACGAAGTTCTAGCGCTTATGCGCTTCTCCTTCTGAAATGGTGGGGTGATGCTAAGGGGTAACATGGCGGGTGTTTCTTCTGCATGACTTGTGTGCTGGTTTTTTTTTTTAAATAAAAGAAAGCTTAAAGGATAGTGAGAGGGATAGTGAGAGAAGTGGAAAACGAACGGCCGAAATGACGGGCCCGTGGGGTTTGCAGGGGTCCCGCTACACTGGTGATGGCCTCGCATTACATTACTGGAACTGTCGCTGGTTACGTTCGATTTCTGCAATGGCTTCCAGGTCTTCAGGGGTCGGCTTCCTCCTACCAGACCGGAACACTTCCTTCATGAATAAGTCTATAACGTCCACTAATTCGTCCCACTGTGAAGGCGTGAAGATGGGGTGTGAGTTTATCAAGGTTAGTTCCTTCTTCGTGATCACTTCCGTAAATATGCAGCGGTAGCTGTACGTGCGAAGGTGGAGCGGTCGATGGGGGAGGGGAGGTATGGGTTGGTCTGGCGGGGTGAAGGGGTAGGGTTGGTCGGTATAGAGGTAGGACCCGTTGTTCAGAGCCGCGGCTAAGTCCTTCAGGATGACCTGAACGTTGTACCTGTCGGGGAATGGGAGGCTAATCCTCCTCTTCTGCGCTGGCTTCCCGACTAGCGTGGAGTCAGGAGGCGTCTTGGCGCCCTTCCTTGCGGCTGCCACCCTGGAGGGGGGCAGCGCTGGCGGCACATCCTCTGTTTCCATGGGTGCCACCTCCTGCATTGTTGCGGGAGGGGGAGCGGTGGATGTTTGCGTGGTCGCGTCGACCCTCACCGGACGGCTCACGGCGGGGGCGGCGGCGGGAACTGGCGGCTTCTTCTTGATAGCCCGCAGCTCCTCGCGCAGCTGTTGGAGCTGGCGATGGACCGCTGCGAGCTCCTCCTTCAGTGCGGCCCTTTCGGCCGCAAAGGCGGCTTGGAAGCCGGCCAGAGCTTCGTCGGTGGCAGCCTCGCGTTGGCGCGGATCGCACCCCACGCCGGAGCGGGGGGGCGGGGCGGCCGTTGAGGCGCTTGGCATCACCGCAGGGCGTGGTGCGGCGAGTGTACGGCGTGACTCGCGGAGGTAGCCGCAGCTACGCGAGTTGGCGGCGTGTGACCCGCCGCAGTTCGCGCAGCTGCAAGCCACCCCACGAGGTTTCGCGCAGCTGCGGGTGTCGTGGGCCGCCGCGCACTTTAAGCACACGACGGCGTTCTTACACCCGCGCGCGGTGTGCCCCAGCTGCTGACAATTGTAGCACTGGAGCATCGTCTCGTTCCGCTGCGATCTTTTGCGACTTGACTGCCGTTGGCGGCCGCCGGTGAAACCCAACGCCTTGATCAGGTCTTCTAATGCGGCGGCAATCTGCTTCCCAGTCATGGCGTTGCGTGCGCGGAGACGATGTGCGTCGCAGCGAGTCTGGCAGCGGAATGTGGGGCCGCGCTTTTTTTTTTTTTTTACAAAGGATGGGGCCCCTCCACGCCCGCACCAACGTGGTGACCAAACCAAAAGTTCTACTGTCACCTCCGTAAGCATGTTAGTACTTGAATCAGGCGTCACAGGATGCAGGCTGTGATGTTATCCATGCGTCTGGGTAAGACTACTCATTAACATGGTCCATCAGGAGATAGAAGTGGTCGAAAACGATCGAAGGGTAGCGGTTGTAAGAGCAGAGGAAAAAAAGTGCCAAGGCCAGCGCCAAGGGAAAAAAACCTCTGCGACAGTAGGACGGGTAGTAAGGGCAGTAGCGGTTTGCTAGCTGCGATAGAGCATCCAAGGTGAGAGGTGGTTAGCGTGAGGTATCGTGCAACGTTACCTATGTACTGCGTGGTCGTTAGCTGGGTCAGTCCGGTGCTGCGGCTGGGCTCGCTTGTAGTCTCCTGGGCCGGCGGCGGTGGCTTACTCCCTGTAACATAAAAGTTCGGCGCGGCAGCTTGGCGACGCTTGTGCGATGAAGACTGCCCTATTGGCTTTTGCACCTTTCACCTGCGGTGCTGCTGGGGCAACCGCTGGGATAGGCGCAGGTACGACTGCGCTGAGGCCTTGGGCGAAGACTGCACGCAGTTGCCTCAAGGCCTCTTCCTTCTCTGCAGCCACGGCGGCTGCGAAGGCAGCCCTCTCCGCCGCCATGACGGCTTTAAGGGCTGCTGTGGCCTCCTTCACGGCGGCCCCGAGGTCGAGGTCACACTTCTTCACGGGAGGGCGAGCTGCGTCCTGGCTGCCCGTTTCCGAGCGGTCGTCCCTGCCCCTGGCAGGTGGATCTGCTGCTGCGCCGTTCCTCAGCTGCGCCGGGCTGCTCTGCGCCCTACGCCGTTTCCGACGTCGTCTTCTCTTCTGCTGCTGCGTCGGTGCGGCCGCGGCCGCTTCGCCGCCCCCGGAACGGCTGCGACTTGAGAAAGCCGCACAACCGCGCCAGCTGGCGACGTGCGGGCCGCCACACCGGACACAAGTCGGCAAAGCGTTGCTGCCGCGGTCGCAGGCGCGGCTGTCGTGCTCGCCTGAGCACTTGACGCACCGCGCTGCGTTGCGGCAATACTTCGCAACATGGCCCTCGCCCTGGCACCTGAAGCACTGGGGCTGAGGGTCCATGGCGGTCGGGAGAGCCTCCGTCGTAACCGGGAAGCCCAGCAACTTCCGCAAGTCGAAGATGTCACTCCCGCCGTCGACCGTTTGCACGGTCACGGCATAGAGCGGCGCCCTCTTCCTGTTGGTCCGGTTGTGCAACCTTGCGGTTGCGCAACCAAACCCGGCTCGCAGCAGCCCTTCCCGGACCGCTGCCTCGTCACAGCACCAAGGCAACCCCCTGAGGAGTGCCTTGGTCGTCTTCATCCTTCCGACGGCAGGTGCCTTATCACGCGCCGGCGGTGCGTCGACGACGTGGTCGGCCACTGCGACCTTGATCGCCCTGTGGTCGGCCACGTTTGCAGCTCGAACGCAGATCAGCGAGTCTGTATCGACAGACTCGTAGACCACCTCGTTCCGAGCGCAATTCGTGATGGTGTCGAACAGCGCTGTCCACGCGCCTTTGCACTTGACGTACAAAGGGGGAGCAGGCCGCGACTCGACTTCACGGGAGTTCCTCGCATGGTCGGCAGACTCGTTGCGTTGCACAACCGAAGGACCCTTCGTAGCGGCAGGTTTCCTCTGCGCACCCTTCTTTCCCATGCTGCGAGGCGCGGAACACGACAATTTGCACGCGTTGTAAGAACAACGCACGACAATCTGCTCTCCGCAGCGCCCACAGCACAGAAAACCTCTTCACGAGCTCTCAACGGCCGAGTAAGCGAAGCGCGCAACGATAGCGATGCGCTCGCCTCGCCAGCTCAGGCCGTGGGGCCGCGCGCCTCTGTGCTGCGCTTATATGCCCTCCGTTGCGCGTGGTGGGGGGAGGGCAGGCCAGAGTCTACATGGGGGGGGGGGGGGCGGCGCGTGCGCTGGGCGGCAGTCTCGCGCTGGCAGCCGTAGCGCTCGCTCGCTCTGCTCCCAGCACTGAGGCGCTCCGAGTGTGTCTCTTTAGAGACGCAACGCAAAACTGTCGTGTTAGGTAGGGAGGTAGGGTGCTAGGGCGACAGTAGGTACAGACCAGAACCCAGGGTTAGCCTGAGGTGGATAGCGGTATGGAATACTCATGGCCAGGGCCCCTGCTGCGGCAGGACCAGCCCACGTCGTATAGGCTCTGAACATGGCAGGGGATAGGCCAAAATCCGCGGACAGGGCTCCCACCCCTCCACCACCAGACAACACGGAACCAACGGCACGAGAACTTCCAGCGATGGACCAAACAGAAAAAAACCGTCGAACCGCGGTTCTTCTCGACCGAGGTTGTCAACCACTTGACAATGGAAGAAAGGCAGGTGCTGCACGATGCCCTGGCCAGGGCAGAATGGAGGGCTAACGCCGCGAAGAAGTCGAAGACACCCGGACGACACGACAGCGACTCCGAGGACAACTTGAAAATACCAGAATCTTCGGAAGAATCGGACTACTCGGCAGCCGAGCTATCGGAGGCCGAATACGACGACAACAACGCGGACATGGTCTGCGACCCACCGATCGACGCGTCAACCTGCGAGCAGGCTGATGAAGCCGGCTTTCAGCTAGTCACTAACAAGAGGCGACGGAAGAAACCCAGCCAGCCTGCGACCGCAAACGGAGACAACGACGATCCGAAGCGCGCAATACCGAACCATCCGCGTTTGCTGTACCAGTCAGCAACGCCTACACCGCACTCGCGGACCAGACCAACGACCAACCAGACGCCCAGCAGAGTCAGCCACCACCAACAGCAGCAGGAAGACCGCCCCCCTTGGTGGTGTACCATACAAAAGACTATCTCCGCTTGAACGTGGAGATTAAGAAGCATATAGAAGGCAAGCTCCGCGCCATATACAAGGGAGACCATATAAGGTACCACTTCACCTCGATCGAAGACTACAAGAAGGCCAACACCTTCCTAGAGCAACATCAAATGCATTACTTCACCCATCAGATGACGGAGGACAGATGCCTGAAGGTCGTCATCAAGGGCATCCCAGAAACGGTGCCACGACAAATTCTCGCCAGCCTGCTCCTAGACAGAGGATACGAAGTAAAAGATATACACCAGTACAGGCAGAGGAACGAGGAAACCAAGAAACTGGAACCCATCCCGGTCTATGTGGTGTCGTTGCCAAAAGAGAGGAAATCAGAAAAAATATACAATGAAAAACTAATGCTCGACACGAAAGTACGAATTGAAAATTACGAGCCGCGCGATGGTCCACCCCAGTACAAAAATTGCCAACGCCTGCGACATACAGCCAAGTACTGCAAGCTCCCGCCAAGGTGCGTGAAGTGTGCCGGCCCGCATCCCTCAGCAGCCTGCACACTGCCACAGGCGGAACCATGCACATGCGTTCTATGCGGAGCGAAAGGCCAACCAGCAAATTTCAGAGGTTGCTCAGAGTTCCAGGAAGCACTAAAACCTTTCAGACCAGCAATAAACCTCAGAGGAACACAACCAAGCCGCCCAACAACAGCAGCAAACACGGCAACCAACTTCCCTCCTCTCCGACAGCGACAGGCGACCCGAACTGCAGCTTGGGGCCGCCAACCAAACCAAGACCAACATCAAACACAGCAAGACCAACCAACCACAGGATCATTCAGTGACGCAATCAAGCAGACCACGTCTCTGGTGTCGTCCTTCTTCAAACCAGACACGTTGACTAAAATAAAGAAGACAGCCGAAGACATCAAAAACGCCAACGACCCCTTCTCAAAGATGCTCGCGCTGGCCCAAGGAGTAATCTCGCTGTTTGAATAGCATGGCAAACGGACCAACACGAGAAATCACCGCGGCCACATGGAAAGCAAATTGCCTAAAAGGCAAGAAAATAGAACTGGAACAGTTTATAACAGCCCACAATATCGACATCCTACTCGTAAATGAAACGCACCTGAGAGATAATGAGCCATACAACCTAAGAAACATGTACACCTACAGGAAAGACCGACACCTGCGAAGAGGAGGAGGCACAGCAGTGTTCGTACGACGGTCACTAATACATCACCAGGAAGACCTCCACCTACGCAACGCCCTAGAAGCCGCCGTGGCGTTCGAACGAAATCGGGAAACATCACATTCGCAGCAGTTTATCTCCCTCCACGAGCGGAACTGCGGAGGCAAGATCTGGAATCAATAACAAACCTTTCACCGACCGTCCTGATTGGAGGAGATCTAAACTGCAAACACCTAATATGGAACTCCCGTGTGAACAACGCGAATGGGAACAAGCTACTCAACTTCGCAGAAGACCTGAACCTAAATATACACAGACCAGATGACCCAACGTACATTCCAGTGTTCAGAAGATGCTCCCCCGACGTGCTGGACATCGTAATATCAAAAAACGTCCCAACACACATCGATCTAACAACAATACAAGACCTCTCATGAGACCATCTACCTGTACTGATCAAACTGCAACAAATCCAACTGTCAGACCAACAATGGACCACCAGATCAACAGACTGGTGCTCCTTTCGACGAATCCTCAATAACACCGTGAGCCCAACATTAAAACTCCGAGCAAAAGAAGAGATAGAGTCGGCGGTGGAATACTTGGAACACAAGATTCAGACAGCAATCTGAAAGGCCTCCACGACGACAGTAAGGCAACATCCTCACACATCGGAACTTCCCCCCTTGCTCGAGGAACTCAAACAACAGAAAAACAGGTTCTGCAGAAGATGGCAGCAGTACCGGAACCCACGAGACAAACAAACAATGAACAGACTACAACGCGAGCTCAGAAACCGACTGCAAGAATGGAGAACAGAACAATGGGAAGATAGGATGGAACAGTTCCGTCCCCAGCGAAAGCAAGAATGGGACCTAGTTAAAAACAATCCGATGCCCCAGGGAACCGAAGCGCGCACTTCGCACTAACCAAGGGCTAACATTCGACCCACTGGAGATCGCAGAGTCTTTCGCAGAAGCATACGAACAACAAAACACGCTACCGAACATCGACCTCACAGAAGAAGAATCCCAAGAAGAGCGAAACACGGCACAATTCGTGGAAGAATACACCAGCCGACCAGCCATCGAACAACCACTTCTCACCACCCCGACAGAGGTCAAAAATATCATCAAGAACCGAAAAGGAAAATCCGCGCCCTGCACAGATGGCATTTCGAACGCCCACCTCAAAGAAATCTCCCGAAACCCGCTGGTGCTAATGACAAGAATCTTCAACAGCTGTCTTATCCACAACCACTTTCCACGAAGATGGAAGACAGCGAAGATCATACCCCTCCCCAAACCTGGGAAGGACCTCCAACGGGCAACCAGCTACCGCCCAATAAGCTTACTGAGCACCACCAGCAAAGTGCTAGAGAGAGTGGTACTCAAACGCCTGGAACCACCGCTGACAGAAGACAGCACAATCAGGGTCGAACAGTTCGGATTGCAGCGCATACTCTCGGCAGATATGCAGGTCATGCGGTTAGTGGAGCACATCTCCAAGAACTACAACGTCTCAGCCTCCACCGCCGCCGCATTCCTAGACTGGGACAAAGCCTACGACCGGGTGTGGCATGCCAAACTAATCAAAAAGCTGGCAACGCAGACGACGATTCCGGACTGCTACATACACCTCATAGCAGAATACCTATCGAACCGCCAGATAGCCGTCTCAATCGAAAAGAAAACATCTAGCACCAAAACACTGGCAGCAGGAATCCCATAAGGGTCCGTGCTATCACCAAAATTGTTCAACGTCTTCATAAACGACCTGCCGAGAACAAACAACGTCCAGCTCGCACAATTCGCGGATGATACGGCGCTGTTCATAAGCGGAAGGCAGCACTTCGCCAACGTCAACCGTGTACAACGGCAAATGGACATGGTGATAGCATGGTGCCGGAACAACAAGGTAACACTCAATGCGGACAAGACAACAATGGTCCACTTCTCTAAGAAAAAGCCAAGGGTTGACACCATCCAGGTGCTGAACCACAGGATTCCGTGGTTGCCTTCTGTCAGATATCTAGGCGTCGAATTAGACACAAGCCTCTTTTTCCACAAGCACATACAAGGAAACAGACAGAAGTGCATACAAATGGCCAAAGCCCTCGCCCCATTCTTTCTCAGCAGAATGCTCAATCAAAACACTAAAATCCGACTATACAAGGCAACAGTGCAACCTGCCCTCCTATATGGGAGTTCTGCTTGGGGCATAGCCTCCAAAACCAAACTGAACTCTCTACAAGTCGTTCGAAACAAAATTCTCATGTGGATCCTCCGAGCCCCCCCGTGGACTAGTATTAGAGAACTACATGCAGAAACAGGAATGGATACAGTTGCAACCACAATCCAAGAAAAGGCAAGGAAACTCCACAGAAAAATAGACCTCCACAGAGACACCCTCCCCCAAATAAGAGAACTAGGAACAACTAGACCCATACCAGGCCAACGATATAAGATACCAACGAGCCTAATAGAGTAAACAGCTTAGTCATAAACCCTGTAAAAGAAAAATTAAGTTTAGGAAACCCCCACTCATACCAAGCAAAAATAGACAACATAGAAAGTCGGCTAAGGGCTCCTGAAGACCAGGGACGCCAGTCCCTTCAAAAGTAAATTAATTGCTTGTAAATAAAGATTGTAAAAAAAAACAACCTGTAACCTGTACACGGCGAGGCGCATAAGCGCCGGGCCTGCATCACACAAACAGACAAAAAAAAAAAAAAGCGCTGGGCGCACCGTAGCCGACTCGCTAGCGCCGGGTGAGGAGCCGCTGCAGTTGCTATTAGTGCACGTTTTGCTTGCCTGAGGATTTAGAAGAAGAATGACAGGCCGCGGCAAGGGAGGAAAGGGGCTCGACAAGGGTGGCGCCAAGCGGCACCGCAAGGTGTTGCGCGACAACATCCAGGGCATCACGAAGCCGCCATCCGCCGCCTGGCTCGCAGCGGCGGCGTGAAGCGCATCTCTGGTCTGATCTACGAGGAGACCCGCGGAGTGCTGAAGGTGTTCCTGGAGAACGTGATCCGCGACGCGGTGACGTACACTGAGCACTCCAAGCGCAAGACTGTGACGGCCATGGACGTGGTGTACGCCCTGAAGAGGCAGGGGCGCACACTGTACGGTTTCGGCAGTTAGGCGCGTCGGAGCAGCCCCAGCCGCAGCCAGTGTGCTGTGCTGTGTTGGCCTTCCCGCGACCGTGCTTGTGGGTGGGAGAGACGAAAACGGCCCTTTTCAGGGCCACCACACTGTTCGGAAATTGAAAAGTGCGAAAGAGTCTGTGTTGTTGCTGCGTTTGTGCGCTGTGTTGCCTGCCTAGCTTGCTTGCTTGCTTGCTTTCTTTCTTTTCGTTTGACTGACGTGATGTGACTGGGAGGGGAGAAGGAAAGGAAACGTGTCTTGTGGCTCTGTGTGTGAGCTTTCCTTTATCGATCGATGGAGATGCCGGGCTGTGTGTTGTTGTGCGTTGGAGTTGCCGAGGCAAGGCGTGGGCATAGGCGACCGGATCAGCTGTTTCGTTCGTTCGTGTTTGGGGCGCGCATATCGACGGCCGTTACGCGCGGAAGTGGAGGGCGGTGTGGACACACGCTCCTTTAACAATGGTCATTATTGCTGTCGTTGTCGTTTGGAAGGCGACTGTGCGTGCGTGGAGGTGCTTGAGGCGGCGTGCAAAAAATGTGTGTGTGCGCGCGCGTGCTGCGTGCGTTGGGGCCACACGGGCTGTGGACGTCAAGATGGCGGACGTGCGCCGGCGGCGGCTGTGAAAGTAAAGTGCGGCGAGGACGACTGAAATTTTGCTTTGGACGTAGGTTTGTGTGGTGGCTCTGAAAAGGGCCGATTGTTGTGAGCCGAGCCGGCAAAGCGCGTTGCGTGCAGGGCAGCACGCAGCGCTGCTGGGCGGGTCCGCGTGCTGATTGCCTGGCCTCTTTAGGCCTTCTTCTCGGTCTTACTTGGCAGCAGGACGGCCTGGATGTTGGGCAGGACACCACCCTGTGCGATGGTGACGCCCGACAGGAGCTTGTTGAGTTCCTCGTCGTTGCGGATGGCAAGCTGCAGGTGGCGCGGAATGATGCGCGTCTTCTTGTTGTCGCGGGCCGCGTTTCCGGCCAGCTCGAGCACCTCAGCCGCGAGGTACTCCATGACGGCGGCGAGGTAGACGGGCGCCCCGGCGTTGACGCGCTCGGCGTTGTTTCCCTTGCGCAGGAGGCGGTGGATTCTGCCAACCGGGAACTGGAGCCCAGCCCTGCTTGAGCGGGACTTTGATTTGCCCTTTACTTTGCCTCCCTTTCCGCGTCCGGACATGGCGATGGGCTAGTGGCGAGCGAGCGACGGTGTAAACGAATGGTGCAAGCCGCAGCGAGTCGAGCAGCGGAGTGCGTGCCGGCGCACGCTGATGCTGACGCTAAAATGACGAGCCTGTACTTGGCTCGTGGTGGTGCAGTCTAGACAAAATTTGTCATTCCTGCGGTTCCTGAAAGAGAGAGAAATATATATTAACACTCTTGTCGATAGGTCCTGTCTGGTTTCAACTGAAAAAGAGAAAGACACAATCTGTTGACGGATTAGTAAGATTAATCCCTCAGCAGGTCAGGCCAACGCGTGGTTGGCCTGTGATGTGGTTGTTGGCCCAGTCCAGGGATGAGCCGGTTGCGGGAGCGTCCCGTCTTCTCGTAGAACTTCCTGGCGATGGCGCGGAACCTGTCTCGGAGAGGCAGGATCCCGGTGTCCTCGTGGAGTTGGCGCGTCGAGAAGCGCCTCGGAAGATGCATGGCAGTCTTCAGGGCGCGGTTCTGTATCCGTTGCAGAGTCACAATGTGAGCATCTGCGGCTTTCCCCCAGACCACGGCCGCATACTCTAACAGTGGGCGAACCAATGTTAGGTAAAGCGTGATGCCGTGTTGCGGTGGCAGTGACGACTGCGGGTTTAGCAGCGGATACAGGGCGCGGAGGCGTCCAATTGCTCTCCATTTCACATCACGGATGTGATGCTTCCAGATGAGCCTGCGGTCTAGGGTAACCCCTAGGTATTTCGCTGTCCCACTCCATGGGATTGGTTCCCCCAGGATTTCGAACGGCGTAAGCCCTGGCGGCAGAAGTCTTCGAGTGAAGACGATTGCCTGGCTCTCTGTGGCGTTGAATTTCAACCGCCACTTTGTTGCCCATGAGCCCAAGGCGTCGCACCCGCGTTGGAGGCGGTTTCTCAGCACTTGGGCGTTCATGCTGCGGGTGAACAGGGCTGTATCATCAGCGTACAGCGCCAGTTTGACTCCTGCCACTTTCGGCGCGTCTGCAGTGTACAGGGAGTACAGCGAGGGGCCGAGAACCGACCCCTGCGGCACCCCTGCACGTATCTGCCGGTCTGTGGACGTACCGTCGTCAGCCCTCACGTGGAAGGTTCGTTCGGACAGGTACGACCGCAGCAGCGTCATGTGGGACGTCGGTATCCCTCGTTAAAAAAGTTTGAACTCGAGACCGTCGTGCCACACCGAGTCAAACGCTCGGGAGACGTCGAGGAACACTGCGCCAAGGAATTCCCTAGTTTCCAGTGCCCTCATGGCCGGTTCTACCACCCGCAAAAGATGGTGGGAAGTGGCATGCTCTTCTCGAAACCCGAACTGCATGTCCGGGATGATGCCCTCCTGGGTGACGTGTCGCATCAGTCTTCTCGCGTACAGCCTCTCGAAAACTTTCCAGAGGGACGGGAGTAGGCTGATGGGTCGGTAGCTCGATGCCTGGCGTGGGTCCTTGCCGGATTTCAGGATGGGCACGACCTCCGCGTGTTTCCACGCAGAGGGGTAGTCACCCGATCGGAGAATCTCGTTGAAAACATCGGCAAGTTGCTGGTGTGGGCCCGGCGGAAGGGTCTTCAGCAGGAGGTTTGTGACGCCATCGCTGCCTCCAGCCTTCTTGGGGTTCAGCGAGCGAAGCTGCACAGCAACTTCTTCCTCCTTTATCGGCTCGATAACGTAGCCTTCCTCTCTTGCGGCGCGGAAGGTTGGAAGTTGCTCGTGGACCCGCCGTATGTGGTCGTCGTCGATGACGTCGGCCACCGGTGTGAAGTTTGCTGCAAAAGCGTCCGCCAGGACGCTGGCTTTCGCGTCGGGGTCGCTGGCGAAGTCGTTCCCGACCTGTAAAGGCGGTATTCGCTGTCGCCGGCGTAGGAAGGACTTTACCACCCTCCATGCACTGCCGTCCTCAGGATTGAGGGTAGACACAAGGTCTTCCCATTCCTGGTTCCGGTGATGCTCGACTGCTGCCTTGATTTCCCTTCTCATGCGGTTTAATCGGCGCTTCGTGTCTGGTTGGCGAGTGAGCTGCCATTCACGAAATAGTCGTTTCTTCTCGGTGATCGCGTCCAGGATAGGGCGCGGTAGCTGTCGCGAGAAGTCTCGAGGTCCTTGGCGACGTCTCGGCGTGGCTTCCTCCGCTGCTCGGAGTATTCTTCGGAGCTCCACGTGTCTATGCAAGAGCGTACCGCTATTTGTATGGGACAGTTATATTTATGCTGTCCAAAGAGACGGAATAATTGTGTACATGGTGGCCAGTTCTGCGGAATTTCATATGAGCGCACCGAAATATTAATTGAGTGTTAGAGGGACATGAAATGGAAGTGTAATAAGGGAATATAGTCACGTAAAATGTAATAAAGAAAAAGTACCAAGTTGTATGTTCAAAGCACAGGACACAGAGGGTAATACATAAGGATATGGCAGTCGTGTTGATGAGAAGTGATTTTATATAATGTACTAAAATTTTTATATTTCCAGGTACCACTAATAAAATGTAACTTTATTAAGATGAAAAGAAGAGACCACCAGAGAACGGTAACAGCAGCAGATCCGACAAAGGGGGACAGAGAAGAGAAGGTATTACTGAGTAAAACCACGAGAAAAGGCACGTGAAAGCGTGATTAAAATAAAAGATACCAATAATTGCACTAAACTTGCTATGTGGTATGACTGTCCACGGGAAGCACACCAGAAGCATGAAATGAAAAAGAGGCCTACCTAATCATTCATTTGTGTGTGCAGACATGCACTTTATTGTTCACAGATACTCACGATGACATCCAAAATGTAAACCAATAGCCATGAGATCAGACGATCTTGTGATACCCATGTCAGTGTAGGAGCTAGACTTATATAAACATCCTACTGGGCAGTAGTTAACTGTAGTTCAACAAATAGTTTAACAAGTAGTATTTGCAACTATTAACATTGGGATTTGGTGAGGATTAATTCTATTATTGTATGAATAACTAATGAACATGTATTTTTATAGGTATGCAGGTTTCGACAGAGATTTAATAATTCATTGACATAGGTATAGGCGTATTCCTTTATAAGTAACATTAACTCTGCACATAAAAATTATCAAAATAATAATAGTAAATACGTGAGTGTCTTGGTTAATTATTAACAATAATAAATATAAAGGTAAATGACCTAACTAGTGAATGCATCTTAAAATTTTATATTTCATAAATGTCAATAATGTTGTATCGTGTATTGTATAGTATTTGTTGTAAATCGGAAACTAATTGTGGGCATTAGTGAGCACAGGATGTGCAAAGAAAAAAAAACTTTGAAAGGCACACTGGAAGCAACAACATGGCGTGAGGATGGAACGGAAGGCTAACGGGATGCCATCTGTAAACCAAAGCCCGGTCGCAGACGTGGGCTGTTCATCTGCTGCCTGAAGACCTCGGCCAGCCACAACACAGCAGGTAACAAGTGACTATTGACAACAGCCCTTTTGATGGGGGAAAGATGGGTATTTAAACGGCTACTAATGACTTGTCTCCACTGTTGTACTACACAATGGAGACGAGATAAACCAACTGCACACATAAAACAGTCAGTTAAGGCTGCAGCGGAACTGCTAAGAGTTGTACGGAACTGTGAACTATATTTGCTTTTCTTCTGCGGTCCTCCGTCAGACAGAGGCATAATCTATAGCAGTCTGTCACCTGGCATTGACTTCTGAGGAATCTGAGTCACACACAATGACTCAAGTTTCATGTATAGTGTCACCAAACAGATAACTCACCTGTCCACAATTACCGATATCCTTATGCAAAATACAATAGTTATATCAAGAGAAAGAAGTGGCATGAAGAACAGAAGAGTAGGAACACAAACATAGTAAAAAGAAGAAAAACGAAGAACTGAAGACTAGATACAATTACACTTCTCTGAGCCGATGCAGAGGAATTCTGGATGACCTAAAGATCCTACCTGACTGTACCTTCCACATACTGTATGCAAATTCGACAAAAATGTCGGTTGTTGCAAAACATACACCCACTTACCTGGCTGTATATTCGGAGAACCCTTCCATATCATCAACTCTACAGGAGGGTGGTAACCTGACGGAATCAACAATGGGGTGAGAGTCCAAAGACTGACTTGCAAAGGCAACATGTCCAATCTCGAACAATCTTCGCGTCCTAAACTTCACTAAAAAAACTGCAGCTTCCACTCCCATACACAAATGAAGACGAAAGTGTGTTGTGAAATCCGAATCAGTGTGTGACTCTTGAAAAAAAAAGGTGTATAATGTAGTGAACACTGAACAGTTACCCCCTCAAACTAACAGTTTCCGATATCTATCATTTGTGTAAACTTTTTGTACTTATATTTCAGGGTAGTCTTAAGAAAATATTTGTGTATATATTCATGTAAAATATTGTTTGACATTGCCGGCCGCGGTGGTCTAGCGGTTCTGGCGCTGCAGTCCGGAACCGCGGGACTGCTACGGTCGCAGGTTCGAATCCTGCCTCGGGCATGGGTGTGTGTGATGTCCTTAGGTTAGTTAGGTTTAAGTAGTTCTAAGTTCTAGGGGACTTATGACCTAAGATGTTGAGTCCAGCCATTTGAACCATTTATTGTTTGACATTCTCTTTGATAATGATGCGAAGTCCTTCAGTGTTTTTATATATTTGCGTATTTACAGAATTTTATTTGTGTATGTATTTATGTAAAATTATTGTTTGTCATTTCTTTGTTAATTATACTATAGGTTGTTAATATTTTTATGTATTACATTTTACACATTGTGAACTAACACATTAGTTAAAACTGGTGGTCGATCCGAACTCTTATTACAAATATTAATTGTCATAGTAAATGTAAATGCAGTTTGTCAAAGAACACTTTAGAACACAAGATTTTGGAAATGTTTAAAGGATATATACATTAAGGAAAAACCAGTCTTGGTGAATCAGTTTGTGAAATGATGTTTTCTTTTGTAAAGTAAGCCAAGAGCATAAATATGACCAAGTGAAATTATGTAGAATATTTCACAGAATTTTATATAATTGTATAATGACCAATAGACAACCTCTTGACTAATTGACGTAACTGCTTGTTTTTGCATATCAATGGCTAAATGAAGAACATGTAATTTATTGGACGACCACTTTAAAAAGATTAGGATACTTTACTTTAATATTTCTTGCATCAACCTACGTCTTAGGAATGGATGTATGACAGAGAGCATGGGCCGTAAGTCTAAAGAAAGATGGGAACTGCAATATTTGAAAGAGCATAAAAAAGTTTTTTAATATTAGTTAAATGTCTTTGAAATTGTATATTCCAATTATCACGTCTCGAAAAAATGTTCCAAAAGGGTAGACAGATTATAATAAACATGTAATAAGCAAATTTATGGCAGTAAACCCATGAGTGAATGCAGAATGACTGTAGAAGATCATATCATGATTCAAGTGTTCCTCTCCCCTCGTATTCTTACTAGTTCGCTTTTACAACCAACAGATGGTTATATGATTTTGTACTGGATGAGATAATACTATAATAATTACCCCATTGTAGTACAAAATAGTTCGTTAGGTGTGGGTATTGTAAAGTGGCTATAATTTCGCACCTTACAAGGACTCATCCACATACTTTGCCGTGATCTACAAACACAATTAGGTATCATGTGACACATTATACATCGTATATATGAATATATATAAAGGAGACTGACATTGTCACGTACGTCTTGCAAATAATTGAAATCACTTATTGCATGAAAGGTGATGGAGTGTCTTTATTATAAAAATGGCGTAATGAATGATTGCCCATACGAGTAGAGGTTGGAATGCCAGTGGAGATGAAATGGCAGGCAGAACTCAAGCTCTGGGTGGAAGGCCCACACAGGTGTTGGTCTTGCTTAAACACAGGAAGTAGCTAGATGACATAGTGGCACCTGAGCTCTGGAGTACAATAGGGTGACGGCCTGCCACTGTTGTAGTAGGGACTAGAAGGATAACCGGATAATACTTCCGAACGCTGAAAATCTTGGACGCAGGTGTGAGGAACGAAGAAGCGGCGCCTCAGAAACCACGCAGGCTGGGTTACTTCCAAGGATTTTTACTCAGAAGCGTACCATTGTACGAGTATAGGTATTTCCTCGCAAACTTTCCGCACTGGACGACAAAAGACTAAAATATGGTTGGTTGGCGTTCGAAAGAACCTGTAGAGAGGGATAATATTCCGTGGTTTCGGGAATATCATTCGTTTTCGGAATTACGATGGTGGGGAGCCAAGCCTTGCTGGGAAGCCAGCACTGGAGAGCCGAAGTTTTCCATTGTGAGTGCCCGTGTGTGACGGTCGCTTGATATCAGCTTTGTTGGTACAGACAGACTTGCTGACTTTGCTCTCAGGAGAGTTTATAGGTAGAACAGTTAGGCACTGTACTGTTGCGAACCGATACGATTCTGGACTTCGCCTCCGGGTTGGAAGTCGTCGTTGAGTACGCAGCGTTTAGCAATTGACAGCACTCCCCCTATCTATATTTACGTTTAGACGTTATCTGAACTCCGTCATTGTGGCTGGGAGTTCGCGTTTCTCGTCTGCGGAACACAGAGAGGAGAAGATAATATTAGAGTATATTAGTTAGAGGTCCGCCTTCTGTCGTCCTAGTGTTTGAGAGATTTTATTTGTGGATGGATTTCTTCTAACGTCGCAGACGAGAATGAGAACCAAGACTTCGATGCACCGGACGCAGTATATATGGTGATATCGAAAACTGCTTTGGCTTAGTAGGGATATAAAAGCAAAAACAGGTGTGATCACGTCAGTTTATTTCCACTAAGATTCCACACCACTGTAGATCATCTTTGAAAGTAGTGTCTTCTAATGTTTGGTACATAGATGATGTCAGTCATTTCACGTTATTGATATTTGACCGCGAAGTCATAATAAAGGGTGTAGTTGGGCAAATGATTAGTAATTACACTTAGGAAATGAAACTTAAATATAATGTAAAGATTTTTGTAATGTAATGTAATGTAATGTAATGTAATGTAAAGATTTTTAAATCTACAGTAAATATATAAGCAGGAACAAATTTTATCATTTAGTAGGATTAGTTGCCTTCATCATTCTTTTATATTTAGACTGTAATGTATAAAATTAAGAGATCCCAAGATCTGCTTCAGCGGGTAGTCAGACAGGGCCAAATCTTCATTTTAGCGTTTATTATTCTCCGTTGCGCACAATTATTTTACAACCGTCTGGAGTAGCATCTTGGACGGTTCGATAACATAGTTTATCGTAGAGAAACCGGGAAGAAGGATGTATGTCCTGCGCTTGAAATATATTTCTTACATTGAAATATTAACAGCGCTACATTCCATACGACTGATACTTTGGAAACGCAAGCGATCTAACACTATAGTCCATTTTAAATGCAGAAGGAGTGCGTGTGTTACTGTTCTCTCTAACCATTACCTTCCATGTACCGATCCCAGATTCTAAAACAATACTTTAGATGTGATAGCTTGGTTGATTTACGTAAAAATTGCGCATAAAAGTCATTCGTTTCTTATTCTTCTTAACCGTCTGCTATTACATCACGACACTTTGAAATCTGTTACTATACATCGATACGGAGTGCTAAGCTCCTCGACATGGGCGCATCTCGAGAAATCTCGTGCACTTCGATGGGTGAGGACTCGGAAAGCTTCATTCATTTACGAGACATGGAGAGTAGTTTCTTCTCCTGATCGGTTGCAGATTAATTCGGTAACGGTGCTGTGGGATGGGTTGGTCAATGACAGTGTGATGAGGGTCTTTCTAATTTTACCCTAAGACAGCGAGAATGCCCTGTGACACTTATACACAGATAGATCGATCGTAATTTAAGCACTGTGTTCGAGGTGTTAGAAATACACTCCTGGAAATTGAAATAAGAACACCGTGAATTCATTGTCCCAGGAAAGGGAAACTTTATTGACACATTCCTGGGGTCAGATACATCACATGATCACACTGACAGAACCACAGGCACATAGACACAGGCAACAGAGCATGCACAAAGTCGGCACTAGTACACTGTATATCCACCTTTCGCAGCAATGCAGGCTGCTATTCTCCCATGGAGACGATCGTAGAGATGCTGGATGTAGTCCTGTGGAACGGCTTGCCATGCCATTTCCACCTGGCGCCTCAGTTGGACCAGCGTTCGTGCTGGACGTGCAGACCGCGTGAGACGACGCTTCATCCAGTCCCAAACATGCTCAATGGGGGACAGATCCGGAGATCTTGCTGGCCAGGGTAGTTGACTTACACCTTCTAGAGCACGTTGGGTGGCACGGGATACATGCGGACGTGCATTGTCCTGTTGGAACAGCAAGTTCCCTTGCCGGTCTAGGAATGGTAGAACGATGGGTTCGACGACGGTTTGGATGTACCGTGCACTATTCAGTGTCCCCTCGACGATCACCAGTGGTGTACGGTCAGTGTAGGAGATCGCTCCCCACACCATGTTGCCGCGTGTTGGCCCTGTGTGCCTCGGTCGTATGCAGTCCTGATTGTGGCGCTCACCTGCACGGCGCCAAACACGCATACGACCATCATTGGCACCAAGGCAGAAGCGACTCTCATCGCTGAAGACGACACGTCTCCATTCGTCCCTCCATTCACGCCTGTCGCGACACCACTGGAGGCGGGCTGCACGATGTTGGGGCGTGAGCGGAAGACGGCCTAACGGTGTGCGGGACCGTAGCCCAGCTTCATGGAGACGGTTGCGAATGGTCCTCGCCGATACCCCAGGAGCAACAGTGTCCCTAATTTGCTGGGAAGTGGTGGTGCGGTCCCCTACGGCACTGCGTAGGTTCCTACGGTCTTGGCGTGCATCCGTGCGTCGTTGCGGTCCGGTCCCAGGTCGACAGGCACGTGCACCTTCCGCCGACCACTGGCGACAACATCGATGTACTGTGGAGACCTCACGCCCCACGTGTTGAGCAATTCGGCGGTACGTCCACCCGGCCTCCCGCATGCCCACTATATGCCCTCGCTCAAAGTCCGTCAACTGCACAGTCGGTTCACGTCCACGCTGTCGCGGCATGCTACCAGTGTTAAAGACTGCGATGGAGCTCCGTATGCCACGGCAAACTGGCTGACACTGACGGCGGCGGTGCACAAATGCTGCGCAGCTAGCGCCATTCGACGGCCAACACCGCGGTTCCTGGTGTGTCCGCTGTGCCGTGCGTGTGATCATTGCTTGTACAGCCCTCTCGCAGTGTCCGGAGCAAGTATGGTGGGTCTGACACACCGGTGTCAATGTGTTCTTTTTTCCATTTCCAGGAGTGTATGTTCAGCGCTGTCAGATATACGTTGATGATTTATGTGTTCGAGAGTTAACACTGAATGGTCGTACTGAGCAGTCATCTATTTACATTCACAATGATACTCGCAAAGTAGAGAAGGGGTGGTTTAGCTATGATACTGAAATTGGGGAAACATGATGTCACATCACTGGCCAGTGTTGAAGTTACTGTAAAATTGGTAAAATTTTTCGCGCTATAAACAATTATGCTTATTATCACAGTACGTCGCTGGTGTCTTTTCCATCCCATCCATGCATTGGCGCGCTCTCGGTTATCACATAATGACTGAGCGACAGCGCTTGTTTGAATTGGTTAAAGAGTTTTGTCGATGGGTGACACCTTCTGTGGGTTGTTAGCAGTAAATCAGTGATTGTTTACATGAGTGCAATAAGAGTAATCAGTCATCATCCATTCCATCACTGAGACAAATGAGTTTAAATGTAGAGGTCGTCAATCACTTTCGGACATCAGTTTGGAAACTGTCCACAACGCGGCCAAACTCCTCTAGTTTCCTTATGTTGTAACTGTTGCGACCGAACCGCCGAATCTTTCCATCAGTAAATGGGGTATGTTCTCAACTGACTCGGTTGTTTTAACCCCCTCCAATGACGGAATGATCCGCTTCCTAATTCCGTATGTATAAAACCAATACGGACTTGTAGCTGTCACGCCTTTGCGCTTACTGCTACGTATTTTAACTGTAAATAGCTCAGTCCTAATGGTAAGAGGTAGTAGTGAATTCACGTTGTTAATATTTGAATACAGCACAGCTGCCACAAGCTCAGCTCACTTTTACTCCACTCCTACCCTCGCCATTGCACCACATTAACTAGGTGCTACGTGGACCTTGCTAAATTCACTTGCGTATACATTTTTGACCGTTACTCGCCAGTATTTACCTAATGATTAGTACACTCCTAACCGGACTATATCCCTAAGAGCTGTGATGATTGAACGGGTTCGATCCACGGCCTACGGTGCCCTACAGTTCGCACGGTAACACTGCCTACCTGACCCACTTAACTTGGTAGTGAGCTTATGTATCCAATCACCACTGCTAGCAGCAGTGGATAATTCTATCAGCACGACGAGAGCAGCAGACTTACCGTCGAATCCTCCTGGAAATACTTATAACTACAGTCGCCAGCTCTGAAGGAGCAAAAGAATAAATCAATTTTTGGCTCGTTTCAAAGTGAAATGGCTTGAGTTGAATTTAAACTTAATTCTGAATATTACTATTTCTGATCATTCTAGATGATTCTACAAAGCAAATACTCTCTCAATTTCTGTGAGTTGGCTTGGTAATTACTACCAAGACAGTTTATGCAATTTGGGTTAACAAAATTCTATCCTTCAACTTATTTAATGATTTTGGATCTTACTCTTTGGACAATTGATACAGAATTAGTTAAGTGACTTTACTTGAAAGGTTACTCAGAAAAATTTAAGTAACTATAAATAGGCGACTCATTCTGGTGTGACCATTGCTCTTTTCAACATTCTTATACGCTAAAGTATTCTACAACCAAAAGAATTGTAAATGAAAGAGGCGATGGTGGCCTCAGTCTGATTTCACTACACTATGTTTGAGGTTACTACACTTTACAATGAACAACATGCGTCGTAATTTTACTCATTACTATATTCTGTCCTCTGCACTTGTATAAAAGAAAACTGGTATTCTCCTTTTACATGTATACAAAGTTCGACTTAACAATTGCAAGCAGTCTTGCCTTGGGTAGACGTGTCGGTGCTGGTGGTGAGATGCATGTGGCTAACGCAGCTCTTCACGCCTCATGCCCTTAATGGCGGCTGGAACTACGAGCTGTAGCACTCGTATAAGCTACTGCACGTCCGCCGTAAAATCTGGGCGCAGGAACTCTTACAATCAGCCCCAGTGGCATAGAGGCGGCTTCAACAACCATTTATCGCGTTTTACTCCAAAAACAGCGACGATATTCGCCTCTTCTCTGTTGCACAATCACTTTTGCGTGAACACAGTTACGCACGTCCGATCACATCAACACTCCCCAGGCCATCTCATTGTTCAGTCCCTGTGTCTCCAGCTACCCCTAGCTACACTCGTATCACCAAGAGTGGGGGCGTTCCCCTACCACCTTTTTACTGAAATCATTTAGTATTTAAGAATATTTATATTTATTACCCTGTAGTTCATACCAGTCATAATAATTTACTACTAGCGCTTTACAACATTAAATTATACAGTAATAACTTATAATTACCAAGAAAAAGAATACATTTGACTCCGAGAGCTTAGTGCATTGTCTGACAGGTAGCGCTAATTCCCAGTTTCGCCAATAGATGGCATCAGGGTGCACTCCCTGGCAGTCTCACACGAGCGCGCCCGTTTCCGACGCGCGGGCTCCAAATTACTGTCAGCCCACCACCATTTCAGTTCCGTTACACTGTCTTTTATTTAAAATCATCCACCGTGTGTCACGTGTTATGGTAGCAGCAGAAACAAAATTATTTACACTGTGCAATGTCTAGTTTCTTGCGAGAGGCAGTGGATCAGAACATCTTAGTCAGTTTAGGACCTGAGACAGACCTCGAAGTTGTGGCAGAAAAACAAAATGTATGGCCGTTTACAAAGCGTGCTAGAAAACAATGTTTCAAACAATGACTCAGGGGCAGAGGGAGCGTCTCTTGCGACTTACAGTATAGTCTGTGGGATACGGTCATCATCCTACAGCATGGGTGATGAAACCTTAAACTGCCCTCTGCAATGGATAAAAAGCTGTATATTTAATAGGATCGTCCCACAGAGGCAGTAACAGCAGTTTGACAAGTAAACTTGATGACGGCCTGGGTGTCCTGTTAGGAATGCTGTTCTGAGGAGTATCATGAAATCTCTCGCTCTCTGCGTTGGACCGCACCGCAGCCATGCGTCATCGGGTGGGCTGCGGTGCCTAGGTGAGTTCTATATCGGATGAAGTTAGTGGAGCTTCTATAGTCCTTAATTTTTCTCTGTTGGGGAGTAGAGAATAACGGTGATAGTGTGTTGGGCTGATAGATTTGAATGGAAGCAGATAAACTTCGGACTGTAGTATCTGTATCTAGTTTGGAGACATACAACATTGTGTACATATCCACCAAATGGTCAAAACACGTCCTGTTGCACTAACTCAGGTTGTTCTGTTTCTACACGGGTTACAGAAGGTGGTGGATATGGCTTTCTCCGACTTCTGCTCAGTTCCAACCTAAATTGGAATGAAGACATGTGGAAAGCTGTAGAAATGGGGCAGTTGCAAGATGCGAAGGGGCGTGACTAAAACCATGTTGGAATTGTATTGTAGCAGCTAGGTTCGAGAAAGGTGACTCGTTTTAAGATACGGTAGTGCCAGTAATATGACTGAGTAGTGGTTGTAAACATTAAAGGAATTGTCAATAGGA
Organism: Schistocerca cancellata; assembly: GCF_023864275.1. Classification (NCBI taxonomy): domain Eukaryota; kingdom Metazoa; phylum Arthropoda; class Insecta; order Orthoptera; family Acrididae; genus Schistocerca; species Schistocerca cancellata. Next base: position 450,952,261 of record NC_064634.1, on the reverse strand, counting down.
TCCAACGCAAGTATGTGCTTGAATGGAGTGACCTGATTCCAAATCATCATTTCTAGCGGATAGCATAACACTAGAGATCTGAGAAGCTAGTGTACATTTTATTATGACCTCAATCAGCACTTCATCTACTACTACTGTTCATGATGCTTCTGAATCAGTCATCGCGTATAACTCAGTGGATGTATCACCGAACCTCTGACATACCACTTACATACCACATTCCTTGGCCGAATCACTTTCAAAATCCAATAATTTTATTACGAGGTTGCACTGTCGGAGACGTGTATTCGGAGTTCTGGTCTGATACAATATAGTCCTGTGATCGCCGTCACGGTATTTGTCTGGACAAAAAAGACCTCATTCAGAGGTAATCCAATGGATTTATTACGAGGTTGCACTGTCGGCGACGTGTAACTGGAGCGCTGGTCTGATACTATACAGGATGGTCAATTGATCGTGACTGAGCCAAATATCTCACGAAATAAGCGTCAAACGAAGAAACTACAAAGAACGAAACTTGTCTAGCTTGAAGGGGGAAACCAGATGGCGCTATGGTTGGCACGCTAGTTGGCGCTGCCATAGGTCAAACGGATATCAACTGCGTTTTTTGAAACAGGAACCCCCATTTTTTATTACATATTCGTGTAGTACGTAAAGAAATACGAATGTTTTAGTTGGACCACTTTTCTCGCTTTGTGATAGATGGCGCTGTAATAGCCATAAACATATGGCTCACAATTTTAGACAAGCAGTTGGTAACAGGTAGGTTTTTTAAATTAAAATACAGGACGTAGGTACGTTTGAACATTTTATTTCGTTTGTTCCAATGTGATACATATACATTTGTGAACTTATCATTGTAACGTTGTTGCTTTAATTTGTTATGAAAGCGGTGCTGATTGCCAATAAAAGCGGTTTAAAAGCTGTGAGCTGTCTGGGGAAGTTAACCTTGCATTACTGCCCAACTGTTTCACCAGGTATCCAGTCTAGCTTAGCAAATTCCCAACCAGACTAACATTAATTATAATCTTTTAATAGTCATACAACAACAACACACACACGAATTTAAATAAAAAGAAATAAATCAGTTTATATTTGGAAATTTATTTTAATATTGATCATTGAAATTTCAGCATATTAAACGTGAGTCATAACTAAGCTGGTGCCTTATTTAGGACTGTGAAAAATGTGAGTTTGTAATCTTACGGAACACATCAAATGTGGAGCCAAGATTGGGAGACTGCATACAACACTGCATTCATAAAGTAACACACGAAGAACGTTCATACATATGCAAGAGGAAATTAACCACAACCAACCGATTCAATTTTCACCCAAAGAAGTTACGCTCGTAGCGCAATCCTGTCCATCCTGAAATTACCACACACTGGTACACTAAATTCATACTAACTCTCTGTGAAATCTTGCTGAAAAGAATAGCTGAGGGCTATTTGATGCTTACACCACATGCTTCACGTGGTCAACTTGGTTTACACAAAGAGTGTAACTCCACAATAATTTTGATAATTAAAATAAATTACATCGAAACGCGATTTACTAAAGAAAAACCTCGAACTGGTTACTATCGTCTTACTATTAACCTGATGGGTCAAACAACTGTATAAGCACGTGGTACTGGTCTCACAAAGTACACCCCACGTGGGTTGAACATAAAGAAAAGTTGCTATATTGAAAAATATTGTTAAGACAAGACATTATAATCTCACGCACATTCGCATTTAAGGTTGATGATCTTAGTTAGAGTTACTGATCAACACATGTTTCCACGTTACTCACAAAGTAGTGACAAAGCAACTACCGGAAGATATTCTGAACTTGGCACGCAAATTACACTGCGTTGCAATTTCAGATAACATTAGATATTTTAGAGCTAAACCTGAAATAAAGGTGACTAAATTTTCAGTTAGGCTGAACTTAAGCAATCCATTGTCCTACGGACTTAGCAGACACGCACTTAGCCAGAGATCTTACCACTTCAGACGCTCGCCGTGGACAGACTACCCTGGTCCCTTCCTGAGGGTGGCTCACAAATACAAACGGAAGTGGCCAGAGGGGCAGCTTCTTATATCAACATGACAACGAATGGACAGGACCATACTAAGGATAGAAACCTCTTTGCTTTTAGAAAGCGTAGCTACCTGTTCTGACGTTGGTCCTACTGTTCTCTAGCAGACAGGCTTGTCTGCTACCCTCAAGCATGCAACTAGAAATACATTTGCTCATTCATCCTCTCACACAGAAGGGAAGGGGGATGACAGTATCTTATCATATACAGTATATAAAAGAAAGCGGATGTAGGTTCCATATGAGATTGTGTGACATGAATTACATATAAACTGTGTTTTAAAGTGTAGTAGTGTGACAGATTGTTCTTGTTTATGTGTGAAAGTAACACGTTCCACTACTCAGTGTCCTCTCAGATAGTCAGAAACGCCACAGTAAATTTAGAAGAGGAATTTATGCCGTAAATGACAACAGATTTAAGAAATTAACATGAAAGGAATCCAACAGAGACTTTTCATAACCCCAATGCTCCGGGAAAAGATTGTGCAGGGAATTTTCTGGCCATGCTAGGACATTCCCAAGCAGGCTTCTCACACCCTACTTGAACCAAAAATGTAAAGAAAAGGCAAAAGGTCACCAGCTACTTGCTAAAACACAATAATTTCAATACATCTTTAGAATCTACCAATTTCAAAGAGAAAAAACAATCTGTGACACCTATTTAAAAGATAGTGTAGACCTAATTCGCTCAGCAAGTAAAAACAATGGTCCCTGTGTCATTAATATGAAAACAATTTCTGGTTGTTGCCCTTATGGAGTTCACCAGTATTTGCTCATTGCAAGAGCCAACTGATCACAGGAAAATTTATGACTGTTTATTAACAAGTAAAATTTATGAAAATAGCAAAGGTGCCACAGCAATTTTAAAAAAAATGAAAATAACATTAGTATTATAAATCAGAACATTACAATGCACAATCCGCAAAAGAAAAAAAAATGGTATGAGAAAAAACATGTTTTACAAAGTGGTTATCGCAAAAAAATTATAAATCTTATTAAACTAATAATGTGTAGAATTAAAATAACTTTGTGGCACTAATTTAATCACTCTACTATATTTCAGTTAGTTAGCAAACAATGATCATTGTGTCGTTATCCCGAAACTACAATTAATTATGTGATTGTTACCCTTATGGGGTTCCTCACTATAAATATGTCCCATGCAAAGGCTAATCGATCACAGTCCAATGAGAATGAATAGCTATCTGACTGATAAACGAAGCAATGCCACAGGAATGAATTTACGAAACAAAATATCACAAATCTAATACATCACACAAGAACAAACATTGATCAATAAAACAAGTCTGAAAGTACAATAGTCAACATCTAAAAAAAACACCAATAAATAAAACACCTGCAAAATACAAGAGTCAAAGTCTAAAAAAACAATAAATAGAACACCTGCAAAATACAAGAGTCAGTCTAATAAACACCAATAAATCGGACCCCTGCAAAACACACGACTCAAAGTTTCTCTGACAGAAACACACGTATATGCATCGAACTAAGAACCATATAATCACTGTTCACTGACACACTCAGTAGTTCCACTGTTCCGAGGCACAATATAAGGGGAGTGGATAGGGATTTTTGTCCATCTGTTGCGTGCAATCCCTCCGTCTCCCTCTCATGAAGTTTCTCTTGGTGGCCCGTGTCACGTACATCTCGATTTGGTTCCATGTTTGTGTTGTCAAATTCGTGCGGTATCCTCGTTTGACCCACGCCAGGTTGATATTCCTGGGTAAGGATGACACTTAGTGGCTCTTCTTTGTGCCACCCTTAGCAACCAGAGATCATCGAACTATGATTTACTGTCGCTTGACAGTGGGAATCCGCCAGGAAATGTTGATAGGCGTCATTGAAGTCTGCCAGTTTCTCTGGACAGTATGTGTCAAAAGGCTCCACGCCCCTTGTGTTGTTACATTCTTGTGTTATCCTCAATTGGCTCGCTGGTTTGATATTCCTGGGCAAGGATGACACTTAGTGGCTCTTCTTTGTGATACCCTTAGCAGCCAGAGAACATCGAACTATGATTTTCTGCCGCTTGACAGTGGGCATCCGTCAGGAAATGTTGATAGGCGTCGCTGAAGTCTGCCATTTTCTCTGGACAGTACCTGTCAAAAGGCTCCACGCCCCTTTATCCCCTGTCTTCTGTCGTTTCACCGCGCCCGTCTCGCCACGGTCGCGTGCGTGTGGTGCGTTGCCAGCAGATGGATTTCCGCGCGGTGGACCGCTCGCCCATCTCAGGTCATCGCCTCCACGAAGGGTCGCACTGGGGCGGCCGCCCATTAGCTCCAGGTGCAAGGGAAAGTGTTTGTCGCGTGCCCTTCTTTTGTTGTCGACCGTGCTCCCGAAGTCACCCGGTTGTCAGCGTGTCCTGCTGGGAAACCTGCCTGTTTACAACTAGTCCTCCTCCTCACTGTTCCCGCTGTCTTGTGAGAGTTTAGCCGGTTTGCTTTGATGTTCTCAACTGCATTCACAGAAATTGTTCACCATAGTTATGTGATTACAAAATGTCATACATAATACCACTTAGTGTTGTCTTTCACAATTTTTAAGAACAGAAGTGAGACTTAATTTTTTTTAAATAAATAAAAAAGTTAGATGAATCGACAATATAAAAATAAAAGTTAAATGACTTGACAATATAAAAAAATAAAAGTAAAATGACTTCTCAGTATAAAAATAAAAATTAAATGAAATGACAATATAATATCTAAATCCACATCAGTAATGTGGTTCACTTCCGTCTTAATAAATCAAATGCTACTTATTAATTCACTAAAATGAATAGGATTATGCCTTGTGCAAGAATAGGTCAGGACAGCATAGGGTTCACATGTTATTTACACACACACACATGCACACCTGTTGTCTATTCTACAAACTAACTACCCATAAACATGCATTACTTAAAATTTTACTTCAGTCCACTACTAGTTAAGCCAACAAGCTACTTCAATGCTACTTCAACACCGTGTTTATACCACTATAACATTGTTCTAATTCGTCCTCTTCTTGACGCTCACGGCATATGTCTTGTCACATGATAAACATGGAGAAACGTTCCTTAAACATACATAGTAGAAAGAACAATGGTTATTTGCAAATCAAAACATTTATACCAGTTCACACACCTGATAAGAGACTCGCAATTATACATTAATCATACTCATATGTTTATACATAAAACAGTAAGACAATTTCATCTAAAATTACGTTATCACAAGAATTAATCACGCAGATGACTCTGAGAAGGGTAATTTTTTTTTATCCTACAGGTTAGATTACATTTTCTTACCCATTTCGTTTCTTCTTTAAGTTACCTTTCGCTTCCAAATCAGTTATTTCGCCTGTGGTGGTCATTCTGGATTCATTTCTCATGAATGGCAAAATTGTGGTCACCTCTATTCTGTAAAACAGTTTCATATTAACATATTGAACTTACAACAGACACAAAAGATCCGAATCCTCCTGTAGTTTAAATGACAAATGTTTTGCTTCATCCTTATTACCTTAAACCAAGTTTCCTTCGGTCCCATAATCAAAATTATTTAATCTTCCTCTACCTTCAAGAGGGAAATTTCCTCAGTACAAATCATATAGGCTGCAGTGCATCCCGCACCAGCGAAAACAGTAAGCTGTAATGCTCACAGCATCAGCAAAACACATAATCGTCGCTTTTCTAGGACAAGTATTAACGCAGAATAATTTTTCAAGCTCTGGTTCAACATCAATCAAGACTACAGAAAGGATCCATATTTCTATCCCATTCTCCATTTGCTGAAAAACTGCTCGTATTTGACTACCACAATAATATTTCAGGGCCACGTAAATTACACAAACCACAATTCTTCTTTCTCCTTGAAGGGAATCAATCTACTTACGAAATCCACAGACAGCACTTTACGTACTCAGCTATAAACAACAAAAAAGACATATATCATCAATATTAACATATTAGCGTATATTGGGAATCCATTTGTTAAACAATCGTATTATCGCATCCTGTTTTCAAGATTCCAAACTTACTCATTCCTTTCTCAGAGTTCTCCTATCAAAAATATTCATACAGCACACATACTATAGTAAGAGATCCTCATTTATACTGACAGATATAGAATAGTAATAGATAGATAGTAGCACTGAAAGCAGAAAATCGGAAACAAAGCTACTAACAGCTGGGGACCTGGGTTTGCCAGACCCATAATACCCACAGATCGGATATTCCCCTGAGTTTTGCATTAATTCAACACAGATCTTGCTTCTCTCAGGAGCGACTCGTTTCAATTTACACAAAAAAAACATAAACAGCATTTCACTCGTTCACAAAGAAACCTTTTATCTTCACCTTTGAACCAACCTAAATCCTACTTGCACAAGGAAAGAAAAAAATTTAAAAACATCACTTCAATCAATCACATAGAAACACTTTATCATTATTTTTGCCAACATATTATTCAAAATGCATACGTCACAAATTTAAACTAATCGATTCTTTCTCCTCATCGTCCTCTCTACTTCTCATTGTCCTTTCTACTCATTTGCCATGTCACTCATTTGTTCCGATTGGGCGCCTTCTGCGCTGATCGTTTGTCATTGCCGGTTTTGTTCTTTTCCATTTGCTGGATTATGTCTAGGGTTAGCCGGCCGAATTTCAACATCATGAGGTGCTCCGCCTACAGTCCTATTCCCACCGTATTCATCGTAGTATCGATTCTGGTTGCCGTACCTGTAGCGTTCATGATCTTGTCCACGTCCTCGATCATTTCCGTTGTTCCACCTGTGTTCGCGACTGTTACCCCAGTTTCTATAAGGCCAGTCCCGATTATTGTTCCGTTCGCGTCGCGACGACCAGTCACGCCATTGATTAGTACTATGGTCACGACTGCGATCGCACTGCTGTGCCCCGTAATTACTTTGTGCCTGATTAGGCGGGCATTCTCCTGTATTGTATTCCAACTCTTGGAGAAGTGTCTTAAACGTTTCCACGTCGTCTTTGCATCGTCCCGCAAGAATGACGTGGCGCAAGTGCATCGGCAATTTGGTGATGCATATCCTAATTAGTTCCGCAGGCCCGTATGGGTCGTATAAAAATTGATTTGCCTGCAGCATGTGGTCGAATAGGCTTGCTGGGCTGCCGAAACCAGACTGGTTCAAATTTGGAAGCATAATTATGCCATGTTTGACTCTATCTTGTGCCGCTTCCGACCAATAGGCGGACAGAAAGGCTTGTCGAAACTCCCGAGTGGAGTTGCAGTGACGCGCTGCCGACCTCATGCGAATCGCCGGTTCGCCTTCCAAGTAGCCACACATATATTCTATCTTATGTGAACTTGCCCAGTCGGGGGGAAGACAAAACTCAAATTGCTCGAGCCATGCTCGTGGATGCATTCCTTTTTGCGAATTTCGAAATACCTCAAACTTTCTCACTGTAAGGAAATGTTTGAAATCAAATCGCCACATTTCCTCCCGGCGAGGCCCTTGAATGTTTCTATTTTTCTCATGTCTGCCCCTCAAAATACATTCTTCCCAGTCGTCAGAATCTCCCACGTGGCCGGAGTCCCTCTCTGCACTGTTCGTACGGCTATTTTTAGTGCTATTGGCGAGTTCGGAATCACACGCCATGTGGTTTTCCAGATGCGCCACGCGTTCTTGTAATTCGCCTGTTACAGCTTTGTGCCGCCTGTCCACTTCGAACTGTCCCTTCTGAAATCTAAGAAGCGAACGCACTTCTTCGGTCTCTGCGACCGCTACCGGTGTAGTATTGTTCTCGCTTTCCGTCACCTTCATCATGCCTACGATGTCCGCTAATGCCGCAATCTTATCATGTATTTGTATGTTGTCCTCCGCCCCAGTTTGCTTAAATTGTTCTACTTGCTGTTCGAGTGCGTGAATCGCTTGACTGTTGTCCGCTACTGTGTTGCTAACGGACGTGGGACAATACGTTTCCGCCTCCTGGACCCTCGAGAGTACCTGCTGGTGTTCCCATTGGCATTCTCCTCTCAGCGCTTGGAAATTCCTAAGTAGCTGTTCTTCGCTCTCTTTCGATTCCGCATCAAATGGCTCTGAGCACTATGGGACTTAACATCTTAGGTCATCAGTCCCCTAGAACTTAGAACTACTTAAACCTAACTAATCTAAGGACATCACACAACACCCAGCCATCACGAGGCAGAGAAAATCCCTGACCCCGCCGGGAATCGAACCCGGGAACCCGGGCGTGGGAAGCGAGAACGCTACCGCACGACCAAGAGATGTGGGCGATTCCGCATCGCGACTTCGCTTGCCCTGTTCTAAGGCTTGCAGTCGATCATCGATTAGTTCAAATGTACGGCCTAATTCTTTCATAATATCGCTTTTTATTTCGCTTGCCAGATTGTTTATTCTTTGTGAGATATCATCGGACACTCTGTGCATCGACTTGTCGACTTTATTTGTCTGCTGGATTAGTTTTTAGTCTATTTGTTCGCCTAGCTCTCGGATCGATTTTTCGAATGATTCTTTTTGTTCTCGGAACGATTTTTCTGATTTCTGCGTCATTTGTTCACCTAGCTCGCGGATCGATTTTTCAGATTTCTGCGCCATTTGTTCCCCTAGCTCTCGGATCGATTTTACAGATTTCTGCGTCATTTGTTCGCCTAGCTCTAGGATCGATTTTTCAGATTTCTCTGCGTTTTCTTTATTTTGTTGCAATAAGGCTTTCATGAGTTCTGCCAAATCAATTTGGTTAGTTGGAGGCAAACTAATTTCTGGCTCTGATGTGAGCCCGTTCGTCCTGTTTTGCATTTCCTCTGAAGTATTCCCCATTGCATTTTCGGAACCGTCCAGCGTGTTAATATTCGAAATCAAATTATCCCCATGGTCCATGTTGCTTTAGTTGTTGGAAGCCCTATTTTTAGCTTGGTTACGAGTCTCCATTAGTTCAATTTATGCCCGGTACGCAACACACTAATCAGAATAAATGTATCCCGCAAAAATTACGACAGTCACACGAAAGGTACCCAACTTAGTACGCACTTTTTCACACGCACATCAAATTTATATCTTTGATCGAAGTCAGTGCAATTTACAAGCGAGAAAAAAAAACACATACATATAAAACACACAAATATAGAAAACAAAACAAGAAAAACAACACAACGCCGCTCAACAACGCCGTGAATCTGCTCAGAAACAACGCAGAAGTTGTTTGAGCGCTGCAGGGACAAAAGATTAAGATTATGCAACTCTCGCAATCGAACGTTTCAGAGATTCCAGAGTCTAGCGGAATCACAGAACAGGGTCGCCATGTGTAACGTTGTTGCTTTAATTTGTTATGAAAGCGGTGCTGATTGCCAATAAAAGCGGTTTAAAAGCTGTGAGCTGTCTGGGGAAGTTAACCTTGCATTACTGCCCAACTGTTTCACCAGGTATCCAGTGTAGCTTACCAAATTCGCAACCAGACTAACATTCATTATAATCTTTTAATAGTCATACGACACACACACACACACACATATATATATATATATATATATATATATATATATATATATATATATATATATATATATATATATAAAAGAGAATTTAAATAAAAAGAAATAAATCAGTTTATATTTGGAAATTTATTTTAACATTGATCATTGAAATTTCAGAATATTAAACGTGAGTCATAACTAAGCTGGTGCCTTATTTAGGACTGTGAAAATGTGAGTTTGTAATCTTACGGAACACATCAAATATGGAGCCAAGATTGGGAGACTGCATAGAACACTGCATTCATAAAATAACACACGAAGAACGTTCATACATATGCAAGAGGAAATTAACCACAACCAACCGATTCAATTTTCACCCAAAGAAGTTACGTTCGTGGCGCAATCCTGTCCGTCATGAAATTACCACACACTGGTACACTAAATTCATACTAACACTCTGTGAAATCTTGCCGAAAAGAATAGCTGAGGGCTATTTGATGCTTACACCACATGCTTCACGTGGTCAACTTGGTTTACACAAAGAGTGTAACTCCACAATAATTTTGATAATTAAAATAAATTACATCGAAACGCGATTTACTAAAGAAAAACCTCGAACTGGTTACTATCGTCTTACTATTAACCTGATGGGTCAAACAACTGTATAAGCACGTGGTACTGGTCTCACAAAGTACACCCCACGTGGGTTGAACATAAAGAAAAGTTGCTATATTGAAAAATATTGTTAAGACAAGACATTATAATCTCACGCACATTCGCATTTGAGATTGATGATCTTAGTTAGAGTTACTGATCAACACGTGTTTCCACATTACTCACAAAGTAGTGACAAAGCAACTACTGGAAGATATTCTGAACTTGACACGCAAATTACACTGCGTTGCAATTTCAGATAACATTAGATATTTTAGAGCTAAACCTGAAATAAAGGTGATTAAATTTTCAGTTAGGCTGAACTTAAGAAATCCATTGTCCTACGGACTTAGCAGACACGCGCTTAGCCGGAGATCTTACCACTTCAGACGCTCGCCGCGGACGGACTACCCTGGTCCCTTCCTGAGGGTGGCTCACAAATACAAACGGAAGTGGCCAGAGGGGCAGCTTCCTATACCAACATGACAACGGATGGATAGGACCATACTAAGGATAGAAACCTCTTTGCTTTTAGAAAGCGTAGCTACCTGTTCCGACGTTGGTCCTACTGTTCTCTAGCATGCAACTAGAAATACATTTGCTCATTCATCCTCTCACACAGAAGGGAAGGGGGATGACAGTATCTTATCATATACAGTATATAAAAGAAAGCGGATGTAGGTTCCGTATGAGACTGTGTGACATGAATTACATATAAATTGTGTTTTAAAGTGTAGTAGTGTGACAGATCGTTCTTGTTTATGTGTAAAAGTAACACGTTCCACTACTCAGTCTCCTCCCAGATAGTCAGAAACGCCACAGTAAATTTAGAAGAGGAATTTATGCCGTAAATGACAACAGATTTAAGAAATTAACATGAAAGGAATCCAACAGAGACCTTTCATCATTTCTGGGAACGCATTCTGTTACAGCGTGGTTACCTGTAAATACCACATTAATGAAGTAGATGCTCAAAATGATGTCCATCAACCTCAATGCATTTGGCAATACGTGTAACGACATTCCTCTCTACAGCGAGAAGTTCGTCTTCCTTTAAGTTCGCACATGCATTGACAATGCGCTGACGCATGTTGTCAGGCGTTGTCGGTGGATCACGATAGAAAATATCCTCCAACTTTCCCCACAGAAAGAAATTCGGGGACGTCAGATCCGGTGAAAGTGCGGGTCATGGTATGGTGCTTCGACGACCAATCCACCTGTCATGAAATACGCTATTCAATATCGCTTCAACTGCACGCAAGCTATGTGCCGGACATCCATCATGTTGGAAGTACATCGCCATTCTGTCATGCAGTGAAAAATCTTGTAGTAACATCGGTAGAACATTATGTAGGAAATCAGCATACATTGCACCTTTTAGATTGCCAACTATAAAATGGGGGCCAATTATCCTTCTTCCCATAATGCCGCACCATACATTAACCCGCCAAGGTCACTGATGTTCCACTTGAGGAAGCCATCGTGGATTTCCCATTGCCCAATAGAGCATATTATGCCGGTTTACGTTAGCGCTGTTGGTGAATGATGCTTCCTCGCTAAATAGAGCGCGAACAAAAAACCTGTCATCGTCCCGTAATTTCCCTTGTGCCCAGTGGCAGAACTGTACACGACGTTCAAAGTCGTCGCCATGAAATTCCTGGTGCATAGAAATATGGTACGGGTGCAGTCGATGTTGATGTAGCATTCTCAACACCGACGTTTTTGAGATTCCCGATTCTTGCGCAATTTGTCTGCTACTGATGTGCGGATTAGCCGCGGCAGCAGCTAGAACACCTACTTGGGCATCATCATTTGTTGCAGGTCGTGGTTGACGTTTCACAAGTGGCTGAACACTTCCTGTTTTCTTAAATAACGTAACTATCCGGCGAACGGTCCGGACGCTTGGTTGATGTCGTCCAGGATACTGAGCAGCATACATATCACACGCCCGTTGGGATCAGAATAGCCATGCATCATCACGATATCGACCTTTTCCGCAATTGGTAAACGGTCCATTTTAACACGGGTAATGTATCACGAAGCAAATACCGTCCGCACTGGCGGAATGTTACGTGATACCACGTACTTATACGTTTGTGGCTATTACAGCGCCATCTATCACAAAGCGAAATAAGTGTCCTACTAAAACATTCATATTTCTTTATGTACTACACAAATATGTGATAAAAAATGGAGGTTCCTGTTTTAAAACAACGCGGTTGATATCCGTTTGACCTATGGCACCGCCATCTAGCGGGCCAACCATAGCGCCATCTTGTTTCCCCCTTCAAGCTAGACAAGTTCGTTCTTTGTAGTTTTTTCGTTTGACGCTTATTTCGTGAGATATTTGGCACGGTCACGATCAATGGACCACCCTGTTTACTCATGCGATCGCCGACACGGTATTTGTCCAGACAAAAAACGACCTCATTCAGAGGTGATGTCGTACCTCGATTTATAAAGCCAATATAGCTCATAGCACCTGTAGAACCAAGACCGCTTGTGACGGTAACATACAGTAGTTGTTGGGATCGAGTTTTTTTTAACATATGTCGGTTAAACCTCTCTTTCTAGGACACGGTGGTATCACTCGCAGGAAAAACTTATAAGACATGTCCACCTGTGGTTGATTTTCTCTCAGCACTATTTCGGATCGCCAGCGATCAGTTATTGACGTAGTATTGTGCTTAGTAGTAGGGGGGGGTGTCATATGTTCGCATTTAGGCATCAGGTTCATATAGTATGTGTTTGTGTTCTGACATGTGTAAAGGAGATGACTGTGGAATACTATGATAGCAGAGGGAAGAGTATGTCAAGTTATAAGAATGGGTACCGATATTTCTATTTTTAGAGCCACAGCCGTCAGCAGGGTATATTTCCAACGCTTCACACATTGATGAGTGTCATTCAACTGAGACCGCAATGGTAACATTTAGCTTTAAGTATAGGGATAAAATATATATGTGAACGAATTCGTAGGATCAATCTGTCTATGTGTGCTTGGCCTGCAGGGCCGGTGGCCTGTGCAGGAATGATTCACGTTAATGGCAGCAGCCGTCCGAAGGCAGAGGCCTGTTGGAGTGTAGGAATGTATCTGAGTTAACTTTGCCGTCCTCTAGACGACCGAATACTGAGCTAATGCTTAGTATGTGTTGGGCGGCTTTCGTGACTAAGTGGAAATTTGAGAAGATTTTGTGTGTAGGTGCGTTTGTGCTGGTCCGTATTCCCTCCCATGTTAACTGCTCAGTTGACTGCTTCTGCACATTTCCGCCTTTATTTAGCTGAGAGAAGATCGATTGTGGTGTGTGCATCTAGCATGTGGAAGACACGTTTGCTTGTTCTCTAGACATGAGAAAGACCTTAGTTGGCCTTGTCAATTATAGGGATAATTTGGAATCTGTTAAATCACTGACATTGGTATTCGGCAGTGGAAACATCTGTTTTCTCTACTTGTTTCTAGTTACTCAGTGGTTTACAGCATGCTTCAGCTCAATAAAGTTTGGGGTTTGTTGAGAAATAATTTCCTGTCTATATCTTCGGAATTATGTAGCGTGAGCGATCAGTAGAATACTGTAGTGTGCTTGATATCTAGAAGTATAGCGAAAATGGTATAATGTAATGGCAAACAAGGTGGAAATACTTGTGTTTGTGTAATGCCAGAGTCTGCAGGTGGGTATAGAATCGCACGGAAGCACACAGGTCCAGACCAGAAACAGTAGCACATTTGTACCGAGGGGGAAACGAGCCAGTCTTTGCACAATAGTTGTGACAGTGACTTTGATCCACTGAGGATGCCGTGGCCACCGGTCGGGCGTGGATGCCCTAGTGTCCGCGGGTATACATACTGTGCTATCTGTCTTCGTGTTTATGTACTAATGATGTCAAAAGGGTGATTTTGTATGCTTGCTATATCGACACGGAACACGGTGATATATTGATGGGTCGGCGATCAGTTTCACATTCTTATATTCAAGCTCCTGTCGTCAGTGGGAGAGCAGTGTAATTGAGTACGAGTCTTTCCGTATTTGACAATATGTAGGAAAGTTTGCTGGCTTTAATTGTCGATGCAATATGACTATCTGTGTAAAATAGGCTTTTCCCGCTGAAAATCTCGTCTGCAGAAAGAAAGAAAAGGCAGATGGTGCTTCCACACTGGTCACATCCGTAATTCGGAGGGTGAATTCGATTAGAGCCAATCATAATGTTCAATTCATTCACAATACATTCTTTTGTGCTGGGATATAGGAGTCTGTCTCTACATAGTGGAGGGAACATTTGTGGGTGTTGAAAGCAGGAAGGGGAACACGTGATGGATGTAGTACCACATTAGGCCTGCGAGGAAGACTGCATTAGATATTATTCTGCACTATTTTCGTATACAGGTCCTGTTAGGGCAAGAATTTCCGTGCATATAAGCTGAGACATCAAGAAAGCGAGCATTAACTATTTCTGGGATGCTATACAATTTCCGAGAGTTCGACTCGGTGCTGATTTTACTTAGCCATGTGACATCAGTATAAGATTGACAGCCTTGTTAGCTGCACTTCCAATGTTTTGTAGCTACATGCATGTACTTTGTGGCATTCTGTAAGTCATGCTTGGCAGTTAAGTACTGTCAGATGCAGCTCGCATGTCCAGCTAGGAACAATGCACACTGTGCTACTCTGTCATCAATGGTAAAGAACCGTGCTACCCAGAGGCGTCTCGCATATGAGACCGGTGTGAGCACGCCTTGGAGTTCTGTGACCTCAGTATAACACTGACTGTATACTCGAAAATAGAAGCAACTTTCACTGGGTCACAGTGGTGTGGCCACAGTGGTGTGATGGCAATAGTTCGCGCTGCCTTGCATCCGGCAGTGGCTTGCGATGGCGTAGGCGAGATCGGTAAATAGGTGTTCACTCCCTCCTGTCGGGTAGCATCAGCAACGGTGTGTGGGCCAACATGTATTTCGATAATAATTTCTCAGGTAGCTAGTATGAAAGGGATGTCACTGCCTCATGCTTGTGGGAGTTGAATGGGCACCTGTGCATGGTTTGACATTGAAGTCGCATAACTTCATGGGGGCTGCCTGTATCCTCCTGTGCAGTCTAGTGAACAGGAGGTGGCAGACAATGCTTGTGCGCATTGAGAGCATGTATGTTGCATTATTTTGCGAACAGGTCTGTAGGCTGTGCTATGCGCTATTTGGACAGTTTATGAGTTGATTTTGTGTGTGCACATATGTGCACTGTATTATTTAGGAGCAGTTTGCATGTCTGTACTGAAATTATTTCGGTAATTTAAGAGCTGTTTGTGTGTCTGCAAAGCGTTAGTTAGGAGTAGTTCACAGGTCTGTGGGCTGTGTGGCGTGGCACCAAGCATGTCAGAGCGTGTGTTCTGTATCACTATGATAAATATACAGAATTCCTAAATAAATTGGCCCAAACTAAATACACTCCTTCCTTACTCTCTCCGTCAGCTCAGTGCAGGCTGAGTCGTTTTCCAGCCATTTTCCCCCATCCCAGACGGCCATCTGGGGTTATGTCACGGAATGGATGACAGCACCATCTGGTGGCAGTACTGTGCACTAGGTTAATTGGACTCCGGACAACATGGCAACTACACTGTTTCCTGCCACCTGCCATCCCCCCCCCCCCCCGTCTTGGATTACGTCACGGAATGGACGACAGCACTCTCTGGTGGCAGTACTGCGTACTAGGTCCAAACCTCGTGGTGAACAAACTGTTTGCCACCAGCTTGGATAACGGTACTTGCATCATCAGCTGATGTCGTGGTCGCCATCTTGGATTATGTCATGGAACGGATGACAGAGCCCTCTGGCAGTAGTGGCTCAAGTTGTCTAAATAAAAACTGGTGCATGATTTCGACAGATGAGGATTAGCAAGCATGTTTGCAGTTTTTTAGTGGTTTCCATGTCTGTAGATTGTGTGGCATGACTCCAAGCATGTCAGAGAGTGTGTCTTGCATCAGTGTAATAAATATTCCCTGTTCCTAAATAAATTGTTCCAAAATGAATAAAGTACACTCCTTCGTGTCTCCAGCGGTGTAGCACTGGTTGAGTCCTTTTCCCATGAATCCGTAGGAGGAGGTGGCGGTCAGGTAACTTATGTTAGTGGAGGTGATCTTTCTCCCCCGCCATTTTCTTAGGTTAGCAGAGATAGCCCAACTGACCCTTCTTTACTGCCAAAATTCAAACTTGGCGCCAGTTCTTAGGAAGAGGTGGCAGTTGGATGACTTAGGTTAGTTGAGGTAACCCAAGTGACCATCTTCCCGTGATCTTCTTAGGTTAGTAAAGATAACTGACTTGTAAATTATTATGCTGATGGAATTTGAGCTTCCCACCATTTTTGTGGGGATGTGGAGGGGAGGGGAGGGTGTTAGGTTAGTGGAGGTAGCCCAATTGACCTATCTTCCCGCCAAAATCCGCCATCTTGAATGACATCATGGCCACCATCTTGGATGACGTCTTGTGATGTTGCCAAGTCTACACGCCGCCATCTTGGGTGATGTCATCGCCACCATCGTGAATACATTTGGCAACAATAGAGAGTGGGGTGTTCTCCAATAAAGTTTGCTTTATGTTAGTCACAACATAGTTTGAGTGAACGATTCGAATATGTGTTGTCATGCACGATATTATTAGTAATGAGATTTATCGGCTAACTAGTTTTGCTGCCGAGAATGCAATTGG
Source organism: Schistocerca cancellata (assembly GCF_023864275.1). Taxonomy (NCBI): domain Eukaryota; kingdom Metazoa; phylum Arthropoda; class Insecta; order Orthoptera; family Acrididae; genus Schistocerca; species Schistocerca cancellata. The sequence continues at coordinate 450,935,362 of NC_064634.1, read as the reverse complement.
CAGGGCTTTATGGGGAATCGTTGACAGGTGCACCACCCTTATGTCATCGCTCCTGACGAGTCGACGCTCATTCCTGGAAACGCCAACAGAAATTCTGGTATATGACATATTTTTGTAGCGAAAAACTTGGATCTCGATGCGTCGGCCACAGTGCACTAGGAGCTGTACTCTAAAAACAGTCCTCTCATGCTGCATTTCGCCAGTGTCGAAGACGATGTAGGGAGGATGGGAAGCACACACGTGATCAGAAACTGGGACAGATATACCTACCTGGTGGGAGAGCACATGGAGGAAATTCCTCCACTATAGACGGAACGAGACGTGGCCGAAGCCATTGATCAATTCACTGACATCCTCCACGCCTGTGATGCGTGCATCTAGCGTCAGGACTAGCACTGATCCTGACGCCAGGGACCTGCCGCCTGACATCTGGGATCTCATAGTCGCCAAACGCAGGAGGTGTAGGCTGTGGGAACGCTATCGCAACCCAGCCGACCTCCGCCTGTTGCGGATTCTAGAGGACCAGGTGAGACAAAGATTACAAGAGCACAGGAAACGCTGCTGGGAGGAGAAACGAAGATCCGCAGAAACAGACTTATCAGGATGCAAAATCTGGAAAATCACCTAGCAGTAGAAAGCTCCCAAGAGAGAAAACAAGGCACTCCATGCAGAGAACGGTCTTGCATATGACGAACAAGAAAAGAGGATGTATGGAAAAATCATTGGAGTCAAATTTCCGAACTCACGTCATCCACGATCACGAGAGCGATAGGCAGGATAAGTAATTCACGTAATAAAATGCGCCCACAATGGCAGAATTCATGCCCATTAACGAGCCGACAATATGTGGACTCATCAAGCATCAGGGTAACCACAAGGCACCTGGCCCTAACCAAATCTGTCTCCCACTCCTAAAGCACCTTCTCCTTCCCGCCATAACATAGCATTTACTACGCCTGCCTGAAGCTAGTACACCTCCCCACAGCGTGGAAATCTGTGAAGGTCATCACCCTAACCAAAACTAACAAAAATCTACTCCTTCCCCAGAGCTACAGGCCCATTTCCCTCCTAACTGGCCACACTAAAATCCTATAATTAATGCTTTGTTTATCCTTCCGTAAGTTCCCGACCGACAACAATATCCTTATGCCCGAACAGTTTGGATTCTGCACTGAGCATTCCATTATCCAGCAATCCTCCACTTGGTAGAACACATTCGTCTGGCCAGTGCAAGGAGAGACGCAATGGGAGCAGTATTACTGAATATAGAGAAGGCATTTGATCGCCTCTGCCACAATCGCCTAATTTAGAAAATGGGTCAAATAGTGTGTCAAGGACATGTAATCTGGGTTATTGAATCATTCCTTAAGGGACGACAGTTATTCATAAGGAATGGAGACAATTCCAGCTAGACACAGGAGATCACGGCACTAGTCCTACAAGGCTCTGTTTTAGGTCTCATCCTTTATGTCATATTACGAATTAGATTCCTAAGCAAACTGGCGGAGAGATTGCTCTGTATGCCGATGACACCGCCACTTACAAAAATAGTTGCATTCTCCTCCAAATACACTGCGAACTTCAGCAACACCTGAACAAGATTACAGTGGTGTAATCTGTGGAACGTCAAGATCGACCCCACAAAGTGCATGGCGATCTATTTTTCCCCAAAAATCATTCTCCTTCACCGTCAACTCAATATTGACGGCGGGGAATTGATTTAGAGAAACTGTGTCACATACATGGGGCTTAAGACTTATCGACGCCTAAAGTGGAACAAACATCCCACCACTACAACATACAAAGGCTGCGCTCTTTTCTATAGGTTATACCAAGCACAAGCACAAGCTTACACACTGAAAAAACACACACAACACCAATTCCTCGTCTTCACGAATACCCTAGCGCATTCTGAAGTCAGAGACCAGTGGCACTTCACATACACAAAAAGAGCACAACCATAGCCTCTGTCGTCCCTTCGGTGCGCCACTAGCGGCTACAAACGGACCACCAGACGACGCGTCTGCGTCACGTCACCTCTGTGCGCACTGCTTGTGCTCCATTTTTTAACACGGGCCTGGTTTCACACAACGGCACATCGCCGCCAGACGTCCGCGCTACACCACTTCTGCGCGATTCGGGAGTTTGGGGCCTTTGGGAGCTATTTGAATAGAGAGAACAAAATTTAACATATTCAACCCCTTGAACTGATACCGGTAAGGTACAAAACACTCAATGTAATCCGCTAATACTCAGATACAAGTACTTGCACCCATCTGGGGAAACATCCACAATCCCATTTTTGCGTACACCTGTCACATCATCGCGACAAGGTGTCTAAGAAAGAGTACTGACTTTGAAATAGAAACAGATCGCAATCAGCTCATTGCTTGTTTGGTGAGGGCACACTGGGAACGTAATCGCACCAAGAATATCAACATGAAGACAACAATCGTCGTGCGCTCTGCCTGTGTTGCCAACTGTGTCCCATGTATTTCGGCTACTCAGATTTCAAGATCTGCTAGAAATCAGCCAGAAAAAAACGTTTGTATGAGGAACACGCTTTCTTTTGTATTTTAACTAACCAACTTTCAAAATCTGTTAGTAATCGGCCAGAAAAATGTTGTGCCAGGAACATGTTTCCCTTTTTTATACAATGCAAAATATAGTATTTTAGAGGCAGACTGTTCTTTTATTTGCATATTCATTCTTTCTTCGGACTACTAAACATTAACATTTTCATATCATGATAGTATTTTTCCTAAGTATAACACGTGAATTTTGAATGGAACAGAACACTTTCTGGTTCTGTTTCATTGTGTCCTCATATTTTTATACTTCAGACCAAAATCCGACAAAATCTGTCAAATTCACCGACGGCACATAATTGATTTTCTGCTAGTGGAGTTCAACTTCAGACAGAATGGCCGGTCTGATACCTTCACCCAAAGTTAATGATTTTTCCTTCACTTTTCTTGAACAGTTTTCAGATACTACAAAGGATACCTTGCGTAGCAATACAACACTCTTCGACATATAGTGTTAGAGCTCACTAACTAGGCGAACAATAAAGTTAATGCAAATTTTTCGAATTCCCGTTTCAGTATCTACAGATATTCCACTGCCTATATGGAAAATTCCTACTTGCTTTTCAATAGTGGGACCCAGATATGACTTGAGATGAAGAAAATTCTTCACATTTACAAAAAATGAACCCACTTGACTCCATTTTACGAATACTATTTGTACAAGTGTTCTGACTGAAATGGCGAGATCTTGTACGAGCGTGCTGGGGGCGGCAGGTGTTGACTGGAGCTCCTTGTTGACTACCTCACACTCAAGCAGGACTGGTCACAGAAATGTGAAAAAACAATTTGTTGGTATTGGTATTGGAACATACAATAACGGTCGAGCGCAAACACACCTCCGTACACAATCTTCTCAAATTTCCACTCGATCACGAAAGCTGCCCAACACATACTAAGTATTAGTTCGCTATTCGGTCGTCTACAGGATGACAAACTTAACTCAGATACATTCCTACACTCCAACAGGCCTTTGCATTCAGACGGATGCTCCCGTTAATGGGAAACGTGAATCATTCCCACCACAGGCCATGCATACACGGAATCATTCTAGAAAACCAGTCACATACATGTTCTATCATTAGAAATAAAAACACAAACACAAATTTAAGATTGTAAATATATTTATTTATTCGGTGGGAATAGGTATAAATTGACCGAATATACATCGAAATGTGGGGAAATTGAGGAAGTACTTGCGTATCTTCTGGATAGCGCCGAACAATTTGTACTTGGGAACACGTATGCGGCAACAGTAGGAATCCGAGAAAACGTCGACACCGAAACGAAGGGAATCAGGGAGGCAGTCAATTCTTTTTCGTCGAGGCTGCATTTACTGTACGTTTATTAAGGTACCAGTGATACACACAAGTTGAGTACTGTATTTGATGCTTTTCAAGAGGACAGAGAACCATTCACCTCTAAACTTATTTGCATTTCGGTTAAAGGATAACAGAGAGTGGACGGAGTGATCGATTGAGAAGGAGCTGCAAACAGGTACAATTTAATAGTTGACTGATGCATTCTAGAGAAGAAGACGTTGCTGCAGGTCAGTTTTTCCAGTGTTCTGTCCGGACGCATCAGTCGCTTGACATAGCCTGCGTTCTACTCGTATACAGCCATGAGTCCTGGATTTGGATTAAAGCACTGTCTACTTGCGATCATTAATGGTAAACCTGTCAGTCATCAGAGGACTTCCATCTCATGTGTGATGAAACTTGACACATTCCTTTAAACGAACTTTGATTTATGCGATGTACTCCATGCCCACTGTCGCATCTTGGGTGTAAAATCGAGACTTCAGCGTCATAACTAAGTTAGCGATAGATACTTGTGAGGTGCTGCAATCCCCGTGTACACATTTGCCCGATTGATGTGCTGTTTACAGAGTTAGTGATGGAATGAGTTGTAATTTTCACATGTTGGATGCTGCTGCTATGCGTTTATCTGTTTCCTTGTAGGAGGTATCCCCCACTATTAACGATCATTTTATATAGGCCTGATGCAGGCATCGTATAATTTCTGAACCGTGATAGGATGTGAACAGTGGACACTATACATCTCCGCAATGTTATATTTTGCTCGTATCACGCAGATCAAGTATTTTACAGAAGTAGTTTTTTCGTTTTTACGAGTGGTCTTCTTCTGGTCGGTTGCAGATTAATTCGCTAACGGTGCTGCAGGGCGGGTTGGTCAACGGCAGTGTGAGGAGGGTCTTTCACTCTCTAACTCTGTCTAAAGACAACGAGAATGCTCTGTCACTCTCAAACGCAGAGAGATAGATTATAAATTAAACACTATGCTCGAGGTGATAGAAATATGTGGAGCGCTGTCTGGTATACTTTGATGATTTATGTGTGCAAGAATTAACACTGAATGGACATACTGCACAGTCATGTATCCATGTTCGCAATGATACTCGCAAAGTGGGGAGGGTACGGTTTAGCTATATACTGAAATTGGGGAAACATTATGTCACATAATTGGCTGGTGTTGAGGTTACTGTAAAATTGCTAAAATTGATCGCACTCTCAACTGTGATGTTCATCCATGCACTGGCACGCTGTTGGTTACCATATAATGATTGACTGATATCGCTTGTTTGAGTTGGGGAAAACGTTTTGGTGGATGGACAGCACCTTCTGGGGTGGATAGCACCGAAACACTGATTGCGTACATGAGTGGAATATGAGGAATCAGTCAAAGGGAACACATAGCCATCAGCTATTCCATCAGTGTGGGAGATGAGTCTAAATGTATAGCTAGTGAATCACATTCCGACTGTAGTTGGAAACCTATGCCAAAGCTGTAAAACTCTTCCAGTTTGCTTATATTGTAACTGTCTTTTATTTAAAATCAGCTGAGATGTGGGGTGTTAGGCTATCCACCATAAGAAATGATTTCCACTGTGCTACATGTAGTTTACTGCGAAAGGCTGTGGATCAGAACTTCTTAATGTCAGTGTAGACCCTGGCACAGGTCTTGAAGTTGTGGCAGAAAAAAGGAAATGTTTGGCATTGTAAAAAGTGTGTTAGAAAACAGTGTTTGAAACAATTAAACAGGACCAAAGGGAGCATCTCAATGATGTACAGTCTGTGAGATACGATTATTCGCCTAGAGTATAGGTGATCACACTTCAAAGTGACCTCTGCGGTGTCTGTATATTTAATAAGATCATGCCATACTGGCAGCAGCAGTTGCAGCACCAGTTTGAGGTGTAAATTCAGTGAGGGACTGAGTATACCATTAGGAATGCTTGGATGGCTGCACACTTCGCTATTCTGGGGAAGCATTGTGAAATCTCTTTCTCCGCACTGGACTGCACCACAGCTATGTGTCATTGCGCCAGCATATGTGCCTAGCTGACTTCTAAATCAGATGAGCTTTTATAATTCGTAATTTTTTCTCTCTGTTGGGGAGTAGAGAATAACGACTATAGTATGTTGGACTGATTGATTTGAATGGACACGGATCCGCTTCGGACAGTAGTATCTGTATCTAGTTTGGAGATGTACCACGTTGCACCATTTCCACTGAATGGTCGAAACACGGTGTTGTTGCACTAACTCAGGTCGCTCTGTTTCTACATGGTTTCCAGAATGTGGTGGATATATCTTTCTCCAACTTCTGCTCACTTCTGTCTTAAATTGGAACGATCACACGGGGAAAGCAGTAGAAATGGGAGCAGTTGCAAGGTGCATAGGGGGTGGCTAAAACCATGATGGAATTTTACTGTAGCAGCTAGGTTCGGGAAAGATGACTCGTTTCGAGATATGGGAGTGTCAGAAATATGATTGAGTAGGGGTTTTTATCATTGAAGGAATTGTCAATAGGATACAATGCAGGTATGTGCTTGAAAGGAAAGACCCGATTCCAAATCTTGGACATCATTTCTAGCAGATAGCGTAACACTACAGATCTGGGACGCTAGTGTACATTTTCTTATGACCTCAATCGGCACATCATCTACTACTACGGTTTGCGTTCCTTCTCAATCAGTCTTCACCTATAACTCCGTGGATATATTGCGGAACCTCTGATATGGTCTCGAGACAGAATGCGCTACAAATACTACAGAATTATCTAGCTTGGGGCGGTTTGAGGGAGTCGTAAATACCGCTTGCATACTATGTTCCTTAGCTGAATCAGTTCCAAATGTGGTAATTTTATCACGAGGTAGCATCATGGGCTGATATTACACATTCCTATCATCACCATCACGGTATTTCTCCGGAGAAAACCACCTCAATCAGAGGTAATGTCATACCTCAATTCATGAAGCAGGTTAACTTTTAACATGGATGCTTGTGTGCACTTGTAGAACCAAGATCGCCTGTGGAAGTAACATGCAGTAGTTGTTACGATCGGTATTTTTTTTTAACATCTGGCCGATTATGTCTCTCATTCTAAGACACAGTGGTAGCACTCGTAGGAAGAAATCTAAGAGACATGCACACCAATTGTTGATTTTCAATAAGTATTATTTCAAATCGTAGGCAGTCAGCTATTGACGAAGTATTATACTTAGTAGTAGGGGACGCACGATATGTTCACATTTGAGCATAAGGTTTATAAAGTATGTGTTTATGTAAAGGAAATGACTATGTCTAGTTGTAAGGAAGGTAGATATTTCCATTTCCAGAACCACAGCACCCTCCCAGGGTGCATTTCCGATACTTCGCTCAGTGTCGAATGCCTTTCAATTGAGACCACAATAGTAACATTTAATTGTAAGTATAATGTTAGAACATATATGTGACTTGTTTTCTAGAATGATTCCGTGTATGCATGGCCTATGGTGGGAATGATTCACGTTTCCCGTTAACGAGAACATCTGTCTGAATGCAAAGGCCTGTTGGAGAGTAGGAATGTATCTGAGTAAACTTTGCCATCCTCTAGATGACCGAATAGCGAACTAATACTTAGTATGTGTTGGATAGCTTTCGTGATCAAGTGGAAATTTGAGAATGAATGTAGAGGTTCTTTTGCATTGGACTGTTATTCCCTCTCATGTAAATTGTTTGGTTGACTGCTTCTGCAAATTTCATGACTTTATGTAGTAGAGAGATGGTCGATTGTGGTGTGTGCATCTGGCATGTGGAAGACACATGTCCTTGTTCTCTAGACATGAGAAACACCTTAGTTGGCTTTCTTGATATCTCAGCTTCGCACGTGACATGAGTATAAGAGTGAGAAGATTGTTAGATGCGTTTGCAAAGTTTTGTAGCTAATCTGTCGTCAGCGGTAAAGACACGTGCTCTTCATAGGTGTCTCGCATATGGGAGCTGCGCCTTGGAGTACTGTGACACCAGTATAACAGTGGCTGTATACCTGAAAACAGGTGCAACTTTCACATGCGTCTGGTGGCGTTTTGCAACTGTCACAGTGCACTCGTCTCTGGCCGGTCGCGCCAGCACCTGTGTCTAGGTAAACACGTATTTGCATGGAAATTTCTCTGGTGTCAAGTATGAAAGGGATGTCGCCGCCTCATGCCTGAGGACACCTGTGAGTAGTTTGACAACTGAGAGCCGCATCACTTTGCGGTGGTTGCTGCTAACCTCCTGTATGCTCTAGTGGACAGGGATGGCGGACTGTGCCTGTGCGTGTTGATTGCGTTATTTTGCGAGCAGGTCTGTAGGCTGTACTGTGCGTTATTTGGACAGTTTACAAGTACTGAGCATGTCTACACATCACTGTGCTGCATTATTTCGGACGAGTCTGCATGTTTGTACTGAAATTATTTCGGTAAATTAGGAGTTGTTTGCGTGTCTGCAGACCGTGTATTGTGACCCCAAGCACATCAGGACGACTATTTTGTGTCAGTGTGATAAATATACTCCACCCCTAAATAAAATGTTCGAAAATAAATAGAGTGCACACCTTCCTTACTCTCCCCAGCAGTCCAGCGCAGGCTGAGTCATTTTCGCGCCATTTTCCCCCTACAGACCACCACCTGAGATTAGGTCACAAGAGGGATGACAGTACCCTCTGGCGGCAGTAATGTGCACTAGGTCAGTTGGAGTCTAGATCTCGTGGTGGAGACATTGCTTGCAAAATGAAAACTTATGTCCATCATAGACAGAGTCGTTTTCCCGCCATTTCCCCCCACCATCTTGGATGACGTCATGTTCCGTGCACATTAATACACTTTAGTGCATGTTAGTACACGTTAGTGCTCGTTAGTACAGTTTAGTACACGTTAGTACATGTCAGTGTACGTTAACCTGACAGCATGGGCTGGTAAGGGGACATGGCGGACTTTTACTATTTCCTTCCAAGTCCAGGTGGGCGTGTTATTCGCGAAATTCATTCCATGTTAGCACTCTCTGGCGGTGTCAATATGTACTAGGCCTCATGGTGAGCACAATGTATGCCGCCATCTCGAATAATGGTAGTCGCGTCATCAGATGACTTCACGGACGACAGTGCCCTCTGGTGTTGGTACTTTGTACTAAGTCAGTTGGAGTCTGAGGCTCTTGGTGACACATTGTATGCCGCCATCTTGGATTACGGTACTTGCGTCATCAGCTAATGCCACAGTAGCGCCTTCTGGCGGTGGCGCTGTGTACTAAGTCAGTTGGAGTCCAGAATTCGTGGTGAACACACTGGATGGCCGTACTGCATGAAAATGATTAAATGAAGACTTATGTCCAAGTCCTTTTCCCACGAATCCTTAGGAGGAGGTGGCGGTCGGGTGACTGAGGTTAGTACAAGCGTCCTTCGTTTCACCCCATTTACTTAGCTTAGTAAAGATATTCGAATTGACCTTTGTGTATCACCAAAATCCAAACTTGGTGCCAGTTCATAGGAAGAAGTGACGGTTGGATGACCTAGGTTAGTGGAGGTAGGCCAAGTGACCTATGTTCCCGCGATTTTCTTAGGTGTGGTGTGATGCAGTATCCTGTTGGAATTTGAACTTCCCGCCGGTTTTCTGGAGGAGGAGAAGGGATTAGGTTAGTGGAGGTAGCCCAATTGACCTTCTTCACGCCAAAATTCAAACTTCCCGCCTAAATCCACCATCTTGAATGGCGTCATGGCCGCCATCTTGGATGACGTCATCTCCGCCATCTTGGATACATCTGGCAACAATTGAAAGGGAGGCCATACCCCCTTGTTCCTATACTGGTATTGTCTTTATACATGTGATATAGTGTCTGAGTGGTACAGCATTTTTCATGCACTGATGCTTCCCTGAAGTACTCTGTTAGACCCTCCCACTGATTAAGTACACGTTCAGAGAGGGGCTCAATTGAGATCCATAGTGTTCCAGAGATTTTTAGTATCTTCAAGGGATCCTCAATATAATGTGTATTATATAGATCATTGTAGGTCTTTTGTCCTATCGAAGGGCGGTGAAACCAATTTGTATTTCTGAAAAAACGAATTTCAATTGGGCTGGTAATTCTTCTTTCCTAGCATGACAAAGGGCCAACTGGGAAGATTGACGGGGATTAGGTGTGGAATTTCTTACTTAAAGAGAGCCATTAACTCTGTTGTCTATTCTGATCATAACAGATGCATTATCTGTTCCTACACCACTCATTTTCTGAAAATTCAGTTCAAAGTTAGTTAATATACTGTAGGTTTCACATCTTCAACAATTATTTTTGCGTCACCTGAATCAATCTCTAGCAGTTTCAAAAATGTTAAAACTACATACCCCTTTGTATTCTAAGAAGCACAAAATACAAACACCTAGCCTTTTCGTCATAGTAATGTCGATGCTCTCGTTCACAAGTATGCTATACAAACTGTCACCAATATCATTTTTCAACAAAACATCAAAGTAAAGTGTGTATATACTACATTTTTTTTTTACACTTTGTGAGTAGGGTTGCCAACTTTAACTCGAGCCAAATACCGGACAACTCACAAGTGTGTTATTATTATTATTCACATTACACAATACATACATTATAGCTGTAACAACAGGAAGTATGCATTTCTTAAACACTATAATCACTGTTAATATTGCGAATCCAGCGATTTCTGCAAACCTTTAGTTTCTTTGCTAGTTATATTTTGAAGTTATACTTCTTTTCTGACTTCACAGCTTTAATAAGTTCTTGCACATTGTCAGAGGTGACAAACTTAGCAAATTTTATACGGTAGTTAAAATTCACAAATAGTTCGGCTTTCACAATTTCCACTTTCAGACTGTTTCTTTCATTGCTCCAGACATTTAGCATCACACTGAAAATCCGCTCTACGGACGGATTGGGACCGATGACCTCGCTGTTTGGTCCCTTCCCCCAAATTAACCAATTAAACAACAAACGCATTGGACAATGGCAGTGCTAGAACATGTTTAACGGCTTTCACCAAATTATGTGCTTTGCATCTCTTAAAATGTCACCCGTTTGTCTGAAATGTCTGGTAAGACCTTAATGAACGACAAGTAGTCAATCAGCGCCATAACTCAGAAAATAGTTCTTCATCATTTACGTTTAAATAATCTGTAAGTTTCATTACGTTCTCAATTACAAGCGGCTTTTAAAGGTTTAACTGAGAGCTAAGCTTGAAAACTGAATCTTCACTGAAGACAAACCATTTTTCGACATATTCCAGAATCAACTTGCTGACATTCTCTGCCAAATTTTACTTGTTCATATTTTGGACATTTATCATGTCTTCCAATACCTTGAATCTGAAGAAATTGTCTTTTTGTCTATTAATAATTTCTGTATGCAACTTCATGAATGTAGAATATATTTCAGTTATCTGTATATTATCACTTTCGATGTGTTTTATGGTTGTATTAAATAAATGCATAACATTGTGGACAAAATAAATATAGATCTCTGGGAGTGTTACTTGATCGTCCACTTCACTCTTGTTTTCATGGGCTACGAATATCCAAATAACTTTGGCAGTATTTTCTTCACCCTGGCTTCGAATATACGACTTCAACAATGGCCAGTTTTGGAGCAATCTAGTCAAAAGGCGTGCAGGCACATGTCGGAGTATTGTGGAGCACACAGACTGCAGGAACTCAAAAAAGTTCTTCAGCTCACTCAGCTTCTTCGCACTTGAAGAAAACTCATTAAATACCTTAATCACTAACGATTCAATATCGTATGGCGTCCATATTTCGCATTACTGCGCGATATATGCATGTGACAATGTCCTGCAGTAAGATGTGGTACTTCAAACATTTTTTTCATCTCCACGTAAACAAATTGGTTTCTCCCGTAATTGACGGAATGGTTGTGCGCACCATAAGCAACTACAGTATATGCGATCGTGAAAGACCAGTCTTTATGATGCTATCTTTAAGCTTCTTGGCTATAGAAGTTGATGTTTCGTCAGCGTCTTCGCAAAAATGTATGACAGCAGAAGTCGTTCCCGTTTCTTGGTCGATGTACCGGTAACAACTAGAAATAATTTCATATTGCCTTTATTTGAAGCATGACTTGCAATCGAGAATGGAGTTGTACCAACTTTTTTCAGAATTTGTTGCAGAGAATGTGGAGCCAACACATTCTCTGCTATAGCTTTGGCTTTAGTCCGTCCACATTGAATTTTGGATGATAGTTTCGAATCTTGAAACAAAAAGTGAGATAGGAGAGTATTTCCATAGTCTTGAGAAAGGTAACGGATAATATTTCGCCCCATATGTTATATTAGTTGCGTTGCTGACACTTCCTCTTCCTGACTAGTTCCCGCTGGCACGAAATACTGTTGAACGGTGGAATTTCCTAACACATCCCGCACCTATATGAAGACGGTATCTGTTTTTTTTTTTCGGACACGTCCTAAAGAATAGATATCATCTTCATATAGTTAAAGCTAACCGCCCGTTGACCTTCTTCTGTGCGGATGCACACGTATTGTCGGAACTCTTACGGGACTCGGTAAGATTGTCTGCAGGGAGTAATGAGTGTAATGGGCAGGGGCACTACGAATGTAGTGTGTGGACATTAAGTGGGGAATGTGGGTCTCACAGGGAGCGTGCAAGGGATAAGTCCCTGCAGTGGCCCTATCCTCTGTCCCTCGGTGGCTCAGGTGGATAGAGCGTCTACCATGTAAGCAGGAGATCCAGTGTTCGAGTTCCGGTCGGGGCACACATTTTCAACTGTCCCCGCTGATTTATACCGCCTGTCGGCAGCATAGGGTCTTGATTTAATTATCATTCATCTCGCACCTTATCAAAATGAGTCTTGGTACTAGCATAATGCTTTACCGCTTTCACTGAGTCGTACTTCACTGTAAAACTTACACGGCCTGTTTTACAATATCCAATATACAGTGGTGGAAATATTTATTGCATCACCTCTTACAATTAACTGTTTTTGTTACAGTCATTGATTAACTGAGCTAAATTTGCCTGATTTCTCTTGAATCAGGCAAATATACACAATTATTTTTGTCAATTTGTTTTTACTCTTAATTTTTGTTTCTATAAAAATGTTTGTTTTTTATTATTTAACCACTTTCTTGAAAAATGAATGTAACTGGATATGTCAGTCATTCTGAAAAATGAATACTAATGTTAAAAGGAACACTGCTTATTAATGTTGTAACCTAACACTGATGGATTTTAGTGTTTGTATTGCCTCATATGAACACACTGTTGCATTTAATACTTTGTTGCTCCACCACGCGCCTTAATCACCGCTTGGCATCGTGAACGCATTGAAAGAATTAACTTTTTAATGTACTCCTCACTAAGTTCATGAAACCACACACACACAAGGGTCTCCAACAGCTCCCCTTTATTTCGTGGCTCCTTTATGGTGATAGCATTCCCCATAACCTTCCAACAGTTCTCAATAGGATCGAGATCAGGGCTGTTTCCAGGGCACTCTAATACTCGAACCCCATTTCTTCGAAAAAAAAGATTTTACCTGGCATGTAGAAGTACGTAATAATTAACCAAGAAAGTAATCTGCTTCGTGTTTGGTACAAATATTGGTCAGAGGATTCACCTTCAAAGCTCTGTGGCAAGGAGCGGAGACATCCTGAAAAATGCATTTGGAAACATCTCCAAGCTGGTCTCTAATGGTTGGCATAAGCTTCCTTTCAATAATGTAGGCATCTGCATTGACAGTGCCATTGATGAATTCCAGACGGCCCACTCCGTGACTGGAAATGCACCCTTGGACCATCTGTCCTTGTGGGTGTTTGACTGTATGTGTTATGCATGATGGCAAAAATTCTTCACCTTTTCTTCGACGCAGGTCTTAATTTCAGCCGGGACGCGCCGGAATGCGTTCGGCACCTCCCAGAGACCCCTTTTTTTCTTTTTTTTTTTCTTTTACAGTTCAGCACCGGAGATTTGAAATAGTACGCGTGTATTAAATCATAACGTAACCATAAGTTACAAGTTACAAGTGAACGCGACAATGGGCCGCCAACGTGTTGTGACGGGCAGGAGGTACTGTGTGTGTGTGTGTGTGTGTGTGTGTGTGTGTGTGTGTGTACGCACGTACAGTATACCCAAGATACGTTGAGTATCATTTTAAAGTTGTGATCGGTACATATCGCCTTTTGTTTACGATTGCCAACAACCTTAGCGATGTCGTAGCAAGGCGACGTCTCATGTTACGTGTGTCAATGACAAATAAATAACGAAAGCCGTGTTTGAATGTGAACATCTGTATAATGTGCTTTCACGAAATCATTTTATACCGTGTCGTAATTTATGTCACAACTACTAATCAGATGTACGTATGGAGCACGCATGACTAAAAGTTGGCAGCCTTTCGGGCCGATACGTCCCTTTGTCCACGGCACTCTTGACCTTTCAATCTTTATCTGCCCGCACCCTTGTTAGAATATGGTTGACGCTAAACAGTAGAGGGGAGCCCCCACATGGGGCAAATTTGAACTACCCATGCAGAACGGAGGTGTATGTGTTTGACCCCTAAGTCTGTCTGCCCCAACATAGTTCTCAAACGAAAGTTCCAATTTTAAAGCCGGTTTTTTACTTGAAAGCTGGTTTAATCGGGACTGTTCTTAGCTATATTTCTCAAAGTCTGTTCAGCCGTTTAAATTTCATCAGCTATATGAAGTAAAAATGTTTTCCGCCGGCGTGCTCTCTTGAAATACGTTACGTAGTCCATTAGAAGTACATGATGTTATGTAGTACCAGACTGTAGAGCTCAAAAAGATGTACCTAAATAAAAGATTACGTTTGAACGATAATGATGATTTTTGTCTTCTGAAGTCACCTGTTTCAGCACCTACAAAGTAAAAAAAGTGTGATTGTGACTCTCGCCGAATTTTTGTGGTTCTTTTTGAGGTCTACAATTCATTACTAAATCAAATGATTTTGCTCTAATAGTTTAAGCAGCGTACTGCAAGAGAGCGCTTTCTTGCGACTTGACTTACAATTATAGCCACAGCTTATTTCTTGTGCTACCTAAAGTAGCTAAATATATACTAATAGAAAGTAAATGAATAAATCTACGAGTTAAATAAAGAAACATGTAAATCGCGTAAGTGGTTCTCGAGTTATAATTGCCTATCTGCATGTCTGTGAAATCAGTCTTTGTAGTCCACGATAGAGACAGGTCGTGTCTACGGCTTTTTCAATTTGAATCAATTTACCTTGGTAGCCATCGCTGCCTCACAGAGAAGCCAACAAGCAATCCAACAGACACTAGGAAAACACATTCAACATTACTTGCTCACGCCATGTACGTCAGGCGCTTACAGTTCAGTTGTATTGTTTCGGTCTGCATGTCTGTGAAATCAGTCTTTGTAGTCCACGATTGAGACAGGTCGTGTCTACGGCTTTTTCAATTTGAATCAATTTACCTTGGTAGCCATCGCTGCCTCAATTTGAATCAATTTACCTTGGTAGCCATCGCTGCCTCACAGAGAAGCCAACAAGCAATCCAACAGACACTAGGAAAACACATTCAACATTACTTGCCATGTACGTCAGGCGCTTACAGTTCAGTTGTATTGTTTCGGTCTGCATGTCTGTGAAATCAGTCTTTGTAGTCCACGATTGAGACAGGTCGTGTCTACGGCTTTTTCAATTTGAATCAATTTACCTTGGTAGCCATCGCTGCCTCACAGAGAAGCCAACAAGCAATCCAACAGACACTAGGAAAACACATTCAACATTACTTGCTCACGCCATGAACGTCAGGCGCTTCGTATTGTTTCGGTTTGTTTGTAGTGTTTATTTACACATTGTGACTGCGAGTGGACACGAGAGTTTAATAGTTGTGTATACCTCTACAAAAATTAGTGACTTCTTTAAACCTAAAAGTTAGTGAGAGCAAAGAAAACCGCAGTTTAGATGTAGAACCCACGACTTCAACTGTGACTGGAGAAGAAGATGCAAACAGCAAAGCAGACGATCCTTCTCCTACGTCGTCGTCGCTAAAT
The DNA here is from genome assembly GCF_023864275.1 of Schistocerca cancellata. Classification (NCBI taxonomy): domain Eukaryota; kingdom Metazoa; phylum Arthropoda; class Insecta; order Orthoptera; family Acrididae; genus Schistocerca; species Schistocerca cancellata. The sequence goes on along the minus strand of NC_064634.1, from coordinate 450,919,433 downwards.
GAAAATTTCTGTAAGCTGGTGGATACGGATACGGACAAAATATCTATACACAGTAATGATAATTGTAATGATGATGAAAAGCCAGATTCTTGGTCTATCGAACAATGTACAGATTATAAAGCTAAAAACCCGTGGTTAATTATTAAAAAAAGCTAGGATGACAAGTTTGTAGAAGTGTATCTACACTACGTGCTGAAAAAACGAAAGGGTTAAAACTGAGTGAGCAATGGGTTTTAGGAACTGTAAGCTCGTATGGGACAAATAAAAAAGATCAACTAACGTCTCTTAGGAAAAAACTATTTGATCACCGCACATCTCGAGCTCACGGTTTAGCGAACAAAATCCAGATTAACGCAGAAAAACGTCACATTCAGAACTCAGTTGCTTCCATGTTAAAGGAAGAACAAGTTGTTTCTGAGCGTGTATTTCGCACAGCTTACAAGCAAGCAAAGTTAAATAGGCCGTTTCATGAGTTTGAGACAGAAATTGATCTCCAAATTAAAAATGGTTTGGATATGGGACGAATTCTACATTCAAATGTTGCTTGCTCTAATATAGTGCTTCATATTTCTGACCAGATGACATCAGATCTAATAAATAATTTAATAAAGATGACTCCAAATTTTCGCTTCTTTTGGATGAAGCCACTTCTCTTTCAAACAAAAATGCTTTGATTGTATACCTTAGAACCTTGTTAAAAGGAATGGAAAATCCCATGACAATTTTTGACGATTTTTGAGCTAAATGACGCAACAGCATCTGGTACCTTAAAAGAACTTTTACAGCAGTTGGAATCACTAGGTCTAGGCTATGGCTTTTTGAAAGACCATTTAATCGCTTTGACTTGCGATGGAGCTTCTGTCATGTTAGTAAAAAAGTCTGGCCTCGCAAAGCAGGTGATGGAAATGTTTCCAAACTTATTCATCTGGCATTGTTTGAATCATCGTTTAGAACTCGACGTGCACGACACGATAGAAGAACTGGCGCGAATTAATCACTTTAAAATATTCATGGATAAAGTTAGAAATATCTTCAGCTGCTCTCCGAAAAACAGCAGGGAGCTGGCAGTTGTTGCTAAAGGTTTGTAGCAAGAAATTTTAAAAATCGGACGTGTCTTGACACTCGTTGGGTGGCCTCCAGTTTATTGGCAGTAAACGTTGTATGGAAAGATTACAGGGCTCTGTACAATCACTTTTTAGAAGTATCAGAGGACACGAAACGTGACTCAAAACAACGGCTTACTTAGAAACGGCTTTGTAATACATTGTCATCCACATCTTTTGTCTCCAACCTAGCTGTAATGTATGATGTCTTAGAAGAGTTGGCCGATCTGTCCCTACAGCTTCAAAGATCTGTGCTGTAGACAGAGAAAGCATTTCTTTGGTTATGCTCGGGAAGCACGATACTGAAATATTTGAATTATATGGCATTTTCCATAACTATTGTTTTCGTTTAGAACAAAAACCGGTTGGTGCGTTTTTTATGGTCAGGCATATTGCAACTTAACTGCATTACAGTTTTGTTATAGAACTAATTTTATTTAAAGTAATTTCTGTGGGGTCATAATAGCCTGTGTTCTGTGTTTAGAATAATGTATATTCAATGGCGCGAGCAGAACGAAAGGTAATGTTTATTGAGCGATTTGGTAGACAGTACTGACAAAGCTGAATACAATGTTTTGACGTCGCGCAGCGTCACAACAGCAGTTAGGCTTACATTACGTATAGATCCAGAATTACTTTCTAAATTACAATGCTTGACAAGTTTCACTGGCATTTTCAAGCGCGCTTCATGTTTTAGTTTGATTACAGAGAAATAATCAGCAAATGAAGAAAGAAAGAGACGGAACTGACGTTCTGAGGTAAGTGCAAAAGGCCTCTCCACACGACACCACCGAGAAGCGGTTCTCTGCGCGCCCGAGCATTCAAAAGGCACGGATCACACTGGCAACGAGTGCTGCTGCTCCTGTGAGCGGTCTTCATGCCGCGCGACCAGCTTTTATGCTGCCGCCATTGTTACTACTATGCTAGGGTGTCCATTCGTCCCGTTTTTCCCGGGACAGTCCCGTTTTTTACCAAAATGTCCCGCTGTCCTGAAAGTTTTTTTGGGGGCGCTCAAATGTCCCGTTTTTTTAATGATTCCGCTTGGCTAGAGTATTTTACGCTACTGGTTGTTTGACTTGCTATTAACTGCGCAATTATTTGCGCTAGGAAGCGTGTGATGACTTTCAGCATACCCCAAACATGTACCGAACTGTCAAAAATCGCAAGTAATTTTAAACGCACTATAGGTTACGAATAACAACGAAGGTTCTTCTTTTCTAAATCGATCCACTGAATCCGTCCTTTCGGTCCAGAGATGCTCTACACCACTGATACTTGCTCTCTGGCTTTCGTCACCACACTGTTAATGTTTTGCACTGTGCAATCACTGTTTCATTACGCCAAAACGAAACTGTAATTTTAACAGCATTATAAAAAGCGAGTTTTCTTTTTATCACTGGTAGTGGAGAAACTGTAGACTGTACGTTGTGCAGATCAAAATTTGCTATTGGTCATGGTGGAAGGTGTGACACTGTGAATCACATTAAGACGAAGAACCATCGCATGAGTGATCAAACGAAAAGAGCAAATAAATGCGTGAGTGACTAATATGTAAACTTAAAATCAGTAACAGAAATGGATAGGCAGTTGGCAGCAAAAAAAGCTACGTTTGCATACCACAGTGCAATGCATAACCATAGCTTTAAGTCAATGGACTGTACTACAGTAGTTATTTAAAAAACTTTTCAATCCTAAATTCACATGTGGACACACAAAGCTTAATGCAATCATTTCAAATGTTATTGCACCGTATGCAGCTCAGCAGGTTTTAAATGAACTGAGAAGTGTTCGATTCATTTCTGTAATGACTGACACATCGAAACATCTGGATTTGAAGTTGGTTCCTCTCCTTACCAGGCATTTTCACCCTGAAAATGGCATCACAGTGAAAGTGCTCGAATTGGTTAATTTAGCTGGAGAAACTTCAGATTTACTTCAGAATTATGTGCTGGAGGTTTTAAAGAAATATGATATTGAGGAAAAGGTGATTTCAGTTGACCTAAGATGTTAAGTCCCATAGTGCTCAGAGCCATTTGAACCAATTTGATTTCAGTTTCTGCAGACAACACTAACACCAATTCTGTCGGTAAGCAGAGGAAAGGAAAAAACAATTTGTTCTATAATCTGCAAAAGAAAACAGTGAATAATATAGTAGGTGTTGGATGTCCAGCACATGTGGTATACAATTCCTTACAAACTGGCTCAGATTGCCTACCCATCGACTGCCAATTAATTGTAAACAAAATCTACCAGCATTTCCACATATATACAGTAAGAGTTGAATCTCTGAAGTCATTCTGTAAGTTTACTGGAACTGAATACAAAACTGTACTTGGGCACAGCATGGCAAGGTGGCTATCTCTGCTACCAGCATTGGAAAGAATTGTAGAGATATTTCCTGCTTTGAAATCATATTTCATTTCCCTTGATAAGCGTCCTGTTATCCTTAAACAATTCTTTGATAACCCTGTGTCTATTGTTCTTCTACATTTTCTTGTTAGCCAGCTAAAACCTTTCTCCACAACAATTAAATGTGTTGAGAAACAAGAAATCACAATAGTGGAAGTTTATCAAGAAATAAACAAATGATTGAGCATATTACAATGTAGAAAATCTGAAAGATTTCTCACATCCTTTGTGTATGAGACTCTAAGAAAGCTGGAAGAAGAGAGTGAAATTACTGTAGAACAATTTCATACTTATACTGACATCTTCTATGACTCTTGCATTGAGTATATTAAAGAATGGTGTTTACCATTTCTCACACCTTTTAAAGCATTTGACTGGGTTAATACTGAAAAGGAGCAGCTACAGTGGAAGTATATTCAGGACTGTTGTGTTTTTGTTAAAAGTATTGTACCAAATTTTCCTGTTGATGAAGACGAATTGTTCGATGAATTTTCATGTGCACAGAACTTCATAAAAAGGGGAAGAAGGAGACAAAGAAAGTGTTAGTGCAACGTGGTGTAAAATATTTGCTTATTTCAAAAGTAAAAACATTAACATGAAAAACATGATTCGTTTGGTGGAGTTTTGTCTGGCAATTTCTGGGTCAAATGCTGTTGTGGGACGTGTGTTTTCGTTAGTGAACTCTTTGTGGTCAGATGAAAAAAACAGAATGAAAGTTGAAACAGTGAGGGCCTTGCTCATTGTCAAAACACATTTAATGGCGTATCGTGTAATGACTTTTATGATACAATTTCAAACGAAAATGCACTTTTTGATAAAGTACATAAAAGTGAAAAGTACGGTGATAGTGTGGCAGAATAATTGAAAAAAGTGATTTGGGATCATCTGAGTGCACGTTGTAAAGGTAAACTTGTATGTGTATTAAATTTAGTCAGTACAGTATTTATGTCCCGTTTTTTTCTTCATTGTCCCAGGTTTTTCTCTAATTTATTTTAAATGTCCCCTTTTTCAATGAAAATGAAATGGACACCCTATACTATGCTGAAGTCACGTGCCGATTGCTCATATGCGGCGACCCGCTGCTTGGCCCGGTCAGCGGCGCCACAGGGTAGAGTTGTTTCAAGGCCGCCAAAAATTACAAACAACAATAGTGGTTTTTCAGTTCAGTTTCTACACGTAGAGTCTCATGTTACTTAAATGGTAAAGACCTTTCTCTTTGGCTAGTAACATAGAAACTACTTAATTATTTCACGAGTGTAAGTCATATATATTTTTTATTCTATTAGTTACATTTTACATTTAGAAGCGAATTTATTTATTACCCGTATAAATAAAACGTGATTTCTTTTTCACTCACTCTCGTGAAAGTTTCAAATGACAAAATCTGACTGAATAACATTACATATAGTCCTTCCCCATGGCAGTGTAACATGATGTGGGGCGGAGAGGAGAGGAAGAAGATTACGGCAGTCTCAGGGTGAGGAGGGGGGAATATTTTATCTTTGTCTTGCATTGTTATCAACTCAGGCGAGACGTAACGATCAGCTGCTATGGTACAAAATGCACACGTAATTAACATTTCGTGAAGAAGTGGGAAATCGGAATTGTACGAGACCCAGATGGAGCAGGAATATCTTCATCGTCATTAACCGCTAAATGCCTTGTTGATTAATACTGAACACACGTTCATAGAGCGACTACAAATCAACTGTTCGAACGTTGCGGCTGGCAGCATTTGAAAACATAATGTCATATTCACGAATACTACAGACTTGTGCCAATACGTATGAAGCAGAACTATGGAGCAAAGTGACACTGGTACGGCGGCAGCTGCTGTTTATATTGGAACTTTGTGGTGTTATGTTTTTGATTATAAGACACTATGGCTTAAAAACCTGAATTTCAGAACAGTATTTTCTAAAAAATGGTTTCTCATGGTACGTCTTATCACAAGTCTCTCTCTGTGGCCGGCGGAGGGGAGGGGAGTGGTAGAAGGGAGCGCGTTCTGGCACCTAAAAGTTTAGAAATTAAGCACTGCGACGCACTAACTCTTTTCCATCTGAACCACGCAGGTTAAATTTGGACTCGTCTGAAAAGATCACTTTGTTCCACATCTCTGATCTCCATGTCGCATGTGCGTTTGCCCATCACAGTCACTGTTGTCACATTACCTTCCTTCTAGTCCTGCCACCAGTAGTCTATTTCTTACAGTTCTACTGGTTACTGAGATGTCGCACATTTCTTCCCAGTCTCGCTTTAGTCCAGTTGATGACAACAGACGATCGTTGAGCGAAATCATTTTCAATAACCTGTCCTGTTTGGCAGTAGATGCCCTTTTCCGACCTCTTCCTTTCTCAAGATCAACATTTCCTTTTTCCCGGTATTTTTTCAGTAACTTCGAAATCGTAGACTGATTAACTCCTGTCTTAGAGGCTGAGACCAACAGACGAATAAACAAGTATAGCAGCTTTCTTTTCTGGCGTTAATTCAACTGACCTACCCATCTTCTCACTGCAAAGTCTCAACTCAAAATGGCAGTATAAACACTGGTTTCATTGTAAAACCAAACGACACAACAAACAGTTGTGTATTGTTGGAAAACATGCGTGAAGAAGTCAGATTATTAAGGCAAGAATGTGTCAATAAAGTTTAGCAACAATGGGACTGGTATAACCCGAAGCAAACTGCTGCAAAAGACAAAAAGACGAAGTAATTCATGGTGATGCAATAAATATTCATCTGTATTCATCTTGTTTCCGAAGCCACCACAAAAAGTCTGTTTCTTGTAGCCATTTGTCATTGAAATGACACGGCGCTGTTTATTAGCGTGCTGCATTTGAGAAGCTCGCTATAATACGATGTTATATACGTTCACATATCACTCAGTCACTGCAATGTCGCTCTTAAACACTACAATTCTAAACTAAACGCGTGCCGTATGCTGTTCACTTGATACAACCACGGCAAAATATGTCATTACACCAATCAGCCGCACGCAACAATGGGCATTGTTGGCGCGTTCACTTGTTCGACAGCGATATTCCTTTTAAAATTAATAGGTCTTTATTGCAAGCACCGATAATAAAATGAAAATGCGATGTTATCACGGCTTGTTTCGTTTGTTTGTTTTTTGCCGCTATATAACTGTGCAGAAGAACAAATGGACATAAACTAATACTGTAACTCCGCTTTATCGCCCACATGGAAATGACAAGGAGCTGTCATTACAAAATACAACCTATTACTGGCCTGCTTTTCCTAGTTTGTTGTTAGTGGAGCGGTCTTCAAATGACTACAACAATGGACACCGCGGTGTAATAAAAATACAAAGCCTCTTTGACACGCTTGCCTAGCAAATGAATGCGCCAGCAACAATCAGTACGCCGGGAAAGCTTTAAACATCACAACAATGCGCCAACTTATATTAAAAATACATTGGAATTCGTTGCGACAAATCCACAATGATCCCAGCTTGTGACACGATCTCATACAAGATATTGCAACCAAAGAATAATCAAATTGAAAAGTTTAATTGACTCTATTTTCATTATTTCGCTTCTGTAAAAAACTTTTAAAAGATGAAATTAGTAAATGTGAATTTAGCCTAATTTAACAGGGCCCCCAAGCCAAACTTTTGACGTCCGGTCGGGACGTTCGACTGGACACCACAGTTTTTATTTAAAAACCGGACAGCTGGCAACCCTATTTGAGATGTATTTTCGGATCCATTATTTGGAAACAGCGTTTGTTCAGCCTGTTGAGGTGATGAGCGCACAGTATAGCACTATGCATACTCACAAATAAAGTCATTTCGGCTTCGGCTGTAGTTGCGACTGATGGAACGTTAGGCTGAAAATTCAATTTAGACTATGTACCACAAGAAGATTATTTAGCCGCTTTCACATGTATGTCGCATTTAGAATAATCCCTCGGCACCGAATACTTGCAGCTGAGAAGGCAGTGACAAAAAGGACATCTCATTTTTCTGTTATCTGTCGGCAAATATTGAATCCAGTCTTTTAACTCTTCATCTTTTAACTATTGCTCTCTAAATTGTTGCTGATGCGGAAGTTTCTTCGACATTTTAACAGAAAACGTACACACGTCTAGGAAAACTTCCTTTATATTGAAAGTGAAAATAGTTTAAAAATGCACTGAAAGCGATTAGAGAATGCTGCTAATGTATTGTTGATAATAAGAATGGCTGCAGTAGGGCTGTAGGTTGTATTGTAGCAAGTGCGACTGTTTACTCAAACGACCCACTTTGGTCCCGCTGCAGTCTGTTATTGCATCGGACGTCATACAGTAGGCGATAATAACCAGGATATTGATTGTTAAACAGTGTATTAAGGTATCTGTTCTAAAAGTTCATCCAAAATATTAATTCCATTATTAAGTCAATGGTATTTCTTGTTTGAACGTCAATATTTTAACAACTATGTGAATTAAGTTGAGTAAATTATTTAATTGTATTTAATTTATTAAAATACAGAAATAAGAGACATCTGCCAGATTTTCGGCTGTCGTCTGAAAAGAATTCGTTGCGACAAATCCACAATGATCCCAGCTTGTGACACGATCTCATACAAGATATTGCAACCAAAGAATAATCAAATTGAAAAGTTTAATTGACTCTATTTTCATTATTTCGCTTCTGTAAAAAACTTTTAAAAGATGAAATTAGTAAATGTGAATTTAGCCTAATTTAACAGGGCCCCCAAGCCAAACTTTTGACGTCCGGTCGGGACGTTCGACTGGACACCACAGTTTTTATTTAAAAACCGGACAGCTGGCAACCCTATTTGAGATGTATTTTCGGATCCATTATTTGGAAACAGCGTTTGTTCAGCCTGTTGAGGTGATGAGCGCACAGTATAGCACTATGCATACTCACAAATAAAGTCATTTCGGCTTCGGCTGTAGTTGCGACTGATGGAACGTTAGGCTGAAAATTCAATTTAGACTATGTACCACAAGAAGATTATTTAGCCGCTTTCACATGTATGTCGCATTTAGAATAATCCCTCGGCACCGAATACTTGCAGCTGAGAAGGCAGTGACAAAAAGGACATCTCATTTTTCTGTTATCTGTCGGCAAATATTGAATCCAGTCTTTTAACTCTTCATCTTTTAACTATTGCTCTCTAAATTGTTGCTGATGCGGAAGTTTCTTCGACATTTTAACAGAAAACGTACACACGTCTAGGAAAACTTCCTTTATATTGAAAGTGAAAATAGTTTAAAAATGCACTGAAAGCGATTAGAGAATGCTGCTAATGTATTGTTGATAATAAGAATGGCTGCAGTAGGGCTGTAGGTTGTATTGTAGCAAGTGCGACTGTTTACTCAAACGACCCACTTTGGTCCCGCTGCAGTCTGTTATTGCATCGGACGTCATACAGTAGGCGATAATAACCAGGATATTGATTGTTAAACAGTGTATTAAGGTATCTGTTCTAAAAGTTCATCCAAAATATTAATTCCATTATTAAGTCAATGGTATTTCTTGTTTGAACGTCAATATTTTAACAACTATGTGAATTAAGTTGAGTAAATTATTTAATTGTATTTAATTTATTAAAATACAGAAATAAGAGACATCTGCCAGATTTTCGGCTGTCGTCTGAAAAGAATATTTCCCGGCTTTAAAGAATGCAAATCGGTGTTGGCGGGGACCCTCCCAAACACGGCGCTCTGCGGGCAGATCAGCCGTGCGAATACGTGGCGGCCGGTTGTCGCCGCGCAGGGGTTGGAAGCGAAGTCGTACGATCTGTCTACTGCGTGGCACGAATACTGAAAAGTTGACAGTTTCATTTATGAACGCCATTCGTTATGGACTAAAGTGGTGGAAAGAATCACTGAACCCAATCAGTGTGTGTTTTTAAGGTTTGCCGTGTAAGTCGTTAACAGGACTATTTTGAAACTGATTTTTATTGCACATTACAGTGCAGAATCTGTATCCGGTATAATGCTGTTAAAATTTTTTGCCACAGCTGGAAAACATCAACAGCGCAAAGCATCCACTGCAAAACTTAAAGCTGTATCCGTGTTTCACATTATGCAACTTCCCCAAAATTTCGACTTTACATGTGCGTCACTGCTGATAATCTTCAAGCAGATATTGAATTCTTGATGTTACTTGAACGTTCAGCTCTGCTGGACATCTGCATCTGTTTCCCTGAATAAAGTAATTGTTGAACGGATCTCTTATGTTTAAGTTGTTTATTTGTGGATAACTACACGTTCACGTGGAGATATGGTTTCCGGAAAGGTTGCCACACTTTCTAGGGGGCATGTACTCGAGTGTTTACGGAGTCACTCTAAAATAACTCGGACTCTATCGGGATTGTTACTTAAGCCGTTCTTCTTTTACACGTTAACATTTCTATGGAACAAATCTATTATGTCAACTGGAAAACAGACGACAGTCTGACGAACACGCGTGCCACGTTCGATCTCAAGTCGCACCACTCACGTCGTACTGAGTTGTGGACAACTAACTACACAGTACATTAGGTTGCGAAGATTGGCGCCGCCTCGTGCGAAGTGTCGTTTCGCGTTGGGAAATGGATGTGGGGAAGTTTGGCGAAGACAAATTGAACATCCATCTGGAACCCTGTTATGTACATTAGAACAGTATCTAATGCCGCGCGCAGTGACTGAAGTTGAACTTTGTCGGGCGGTTAGTACTACACGCGACACAATCTGTTGGGTGTAGTGTTCGGCTGTCGAACGGAACCCGACCGACATACCGACAAGAAATCCTCCGTCAGTTTGTCGGTCAAAACGCCTTTAGTAGGACAGCTTTGCAGCCTTACGTTCCGCGCGCCCTCTGTATCAAATCCGCAAGCACTGACGAATTTTTAGCGTGCTGGCCGGACATGTGTAAACCGCCCTCCCCCCCCCCGCGCACGCACGCGCGCGCGCGCGCGCGCGCGCTCACACACACACACACACACACACACACACACACACGTCCTGAGTTTGCGCAATTTCCGTTCACACGCTATGATCTGTCCTCACCGACAAACGCCACGTGAGGAACTGCCATCGCACAATATTTTGTTTTATTTTCCTTTTAAACTTTTGTGGTTTTTCTTTTTCTTTTAATATTTTATTTATTTTTATGTACATTTTTAATTTTTCCATGTCTTATTCTGGAAACAGGTAATTTGTCTAGGAATTTTGATTCTGTTGTGACACTGTTTATTTAGTCACATGGGGGAGGGAGCTATCTTAGAGTTTGGAATTTTGCGGGCAGCTCTGGCATTCACGGCACAACCTGCGGAAAGCCTGCCCGGAGCTGGCCCGCCTTTTACTTGCTCGCTTTGAGCAGCGACTCCAGGACGGAGGCAGGCAGCCTGTTGCTGAAGAGCCACCTCACCTCGGCAATCACTTGCTCCTCCAGCTGTTTCAGGCTGCTGAAGCCTCCTGCCACAGCTGCTGCTTGTTCTGGCCGGCTCCCCCCTCCACTGCCACTGGCTCCGTCTTCACTGGGAGGGGGGAAAGCCATTGCGTGTTTGCGGCGCCTCCTCCGTTTCTTCTTCTCACTCACTACGTCTGCTGTTTCTTCCGGTGGCTGCTCCACGGACTGAGGCGCGGCTTCTTCCTCTGGCGGAAGAGCGTCCGCACGTTTCCCGCGTCTCCTCCGGCGCCTCGTCTTCTTGGCGTCTCCGTCACAAGTAGGACCCGCCTGCAGCGCATTTTCGTCCTGCGCCTCTTCACTACAGTTCGCCTGCTGCGTGGTGCAGCCATGCCGCTCCCCATTAGAATTCGCCTGCTCGGCCGGAAGAGAGTCGGCAGGTTTCTTCCTTCTCCTCTTTCGCCTCTTCCCTTCGGCCTCTCCGTCACACGCAGAACTCGCCCGCTCCGTCTCGTCCTCGTCCTTCGGCTTCTCACTGCAGTTCGCCTGCTCCGTTGCTTCGCCCTCCGCCTGCTGCGAGCTCCCGTCACTGCGTGAAAACGCCGGGCAGCCTCGCCAGCTGGCGACGTGCGGTCCACCACAGCGCGCGCACGACGGCTGGTCCGCCTTCTTCAGCGGGCAAGTGCGACTGTCGTGGGAACCGGCGCACTTGACACATACCGGCGGATTGCGGCAATATTTTGCCACGTGCCCCTCTTGCTGACACTTGAAGCACTGTGGCTTTGGCTCGAACTCCTCCGGAAGAGGCTCCACCGTAACAGGGAAGCCGTAAAGCTGGGTCAGCTCGAAGATCGTCTCGGGCTCCCGTCTCCGTCGCTTGTCCTCGCCCGTATCTACAGCCAAGACGTAAAGCGGCTGTTTCTTCTTATTGTACGAGCCTTGCAGCTTCACTGCCACATTGCCGAACCCTTCCCAAAACAGCCAGTACCGGATTCCTCCCACGTCACACAGCCACGGCAACCCTCGCAGGAGTGCCTTAACTGGCGGCGTCGTCGTCTTCTCACTCTTCTTCCACTCGTAAGCTTGGGCTAACAATGTCTCATAGTCATTCTCATCTTTCTTTTTCTCAGTCTTCTTGTCATCAGCATTTGCCGACAGTGCCTCGTAGTCGAACTCGTCTGAGTCATAGTACTCGTCGCTGTGGTAGTGCTCAGTACAGCTGCACACCTTGTCTGCCGATTCTATGGGCGCGCCCGTCGCGGCTACCCTTCGTCTATTCGACTTCTTTCCACGTCTACCACGTTTGTTCTTGCCCATGATGAGAGAAAAAACGAAAAACTATTTTCCCGGCCGGTCGCAGAAAATCAAAACAAAACTTCGATTAAGAGAGCACAATACACATCCATGCAATTTGCACTCCTCAACTGAACTGGCCGACACGTGCTTCCAGATTAAGTGGGGGACACCTCGGGTTTCGTCGGACTTTTTCGGCAGCACTCGGAACAGCTGAAGTGGCGAGTGCACGCTTCCAGCGCTGTCGTCTCAATTTCGACTTCGAGCACATCTCAAATATGCGCAAATTTCCGGTGATGTGGATCGACCTTATTTCCCAGGTCTGTCCACTCGTCCGTTTAGTAAATACCATGTGAGCTATTTATTTTGCACTCAAAAGGCCAATGAAAGTGACATCAAAATTATGTAAAGCTTTCAGAATGTATAGTCGATATCTCGATCGGCGAATCCGAGTACAAATCGAGTTGACGTGAAAGGGGCGTGACTGGAGAAGTAGTCGGTGCTGTGTCTATGTGTTTGTCACATGTGACGGGAAATTGTTATGGAGAATTCTGTGAACGTGCTGACCGTATTATAGAGCAGGGATTAGACGCGTTTGAGGTATTGATGGGACGATCGCTGAAGGAGGTACACGCCTTGGTAGTGATGGAGATATCCCTGGAAGATGAGATTAAGAAAATTCTGAACAAGCTAAGTGGCTACGGTTATGCGTACTTAGTGAGAAGATGCGTGTTGACTGCCAGTCCCTTCAGGTATGCTTAAACGTATGTAAGGTACTAAATTCGCCAGAGATTTAACACAATTATATAGTTGCTTTCCGTTTATCTCCTTCGGCTTCGTTAAAAATAATCATTTGTAGTAAATTATGTTGGTTGCAAATCAAGAGCTTTTTTTGCGTTTCTGGGTCCAAAAATTTGTATCTAACTCTCATAACACATTCATATAGCATGTACTCGCTTAATCGCGTGAATAAATCACTGTCTAGGACGGGCACCCTTAAACAAAATTAATTAATATGCAGCAAAAGAAAGAAATTTGTCTGTGGAGGTGGGTAACTAGGAATGAACTAAAAAAAAAGAAAAAGGGCATTACAGTTGCCCAGGGTTATAAAAATGAAAGTTGTATCAAATTATTTTATTATATAGCGGTAGTGAGAAACAAGGTAGAAATAACATGGAGACTGCGAATGTAGGAAATAAACGAGATGGTAGAAACATCGTTATATGTATTAAACTTTAAAATTTAGCTCTAGTGTAAACATAAATACACCTATTTTTCATTGAACATATATAACAGCGTCCACATTCCAAACGCCAATCTTACTACTTCCCTCTGTAAGGTTCTTTGTAATGTACAGTAAACTTAGCGACTACACAATGTTGTATATTGGCCGTTAAGTTTTTAGTTCCTATATAGTTGTAAAAAAAAGAAAAAAAAAAGAAATAAAACTGTTTATTTCACAGCTAACGACTCATATCACTCCCACCACACTGTTTGCATCTCTATATACGAAAAGCCGACTACTTGGATCGAATAGTGAATTATATCCATTTGTGGATGACAAAATTGAATTTGATTATGCTAGTTTATGACCTGTGGGGACAAGTTGATTGGCTTTTGCACTAAATTCCGTTTTTGGTATTTCATAATTCTATCATATATAGTGTATAGGCATACTACAATTTTTACATCCATCTGTGGACAAATCCATTTTCATTTATCTATAACATTATTGTAGAATAATTAAAACTGTTTTTCCAGATGGTACAGACTTCTAATATAGCCGTGTGAAGGCAATATGCTAGTTGAATTTTTTGACCTGGCGTTTTCAGTAGAACCCCTTTCCAAAAATAATATACTGGCACTCTTGTTTGAATGGACTGTGATAAGAGAATGCTGTTGCAGCCACTCTGGTAAGTAAAATCAAGCTGTAGTAGCTGTTATAAATATTCCCAATCAGAAAGCATAGTTGCTGCAATGACTTGTTAAATAAATTTTGTTGTTCATTTATACATAAAGGTGGACCAGTGTCAACCCTAAAAAGATGACCGATAGTGGTCACAAGGAAGAAAAGATGGTGAGCAACACTTGATGCTAAACGTGTGTACACAATAAAAATCAGCAGAACATTTCATAAAAGTGAGTATCCAATTGAATAATGCAATTGAAGGTGCATTTCCTCTGCCTATAGTTTATCTTAGTTCAATTCTTTGTCTGCAAACATAACAATGATGACTCAGCAAGAAGGAAAATTTGGTTGCGGCAGCAGATATTGAGCAAATTCTGGCCCTGTGGGAAGACAATCTTGCCTCATAAGGGGAAAAAAGTTCTTAGTTGGTAAATAAAAGTTTAAAACTCAGGAATTATTTCTTAAACATCTCAGTGCATTTGATTATGGTAATAAACAATGTCTATCACTATTTAAAGGGTTTTTATTCAGGCACACAGCAGATAAGTCACTGATGTTATTAAAGTTACAGCAAATCACTTCCTCCTTAGTATTGTGCTGAAGAATTCAGCAAGCAAGTCTTGTAAAAGAGAACCATCATTTCTTGCATAAGACACATGAATTGTGTAATGAAAAAGTATCCTTAAGTGCAAACTGAACTTACCAAAAGCTCAATGAGTGAAATGGGTGATGGATCGTTTTCTGTAGTAAACTGTTAATATAAGGTTAATTTTGCAAAGCCTAATTGCATGTGTCAAGATTTCCAAAGTTGGAAATGCCATTGCAAGCATTACTCTCTCTCTGTGTGTGTGTGTGTGTGTGTGTGTGTGTGTGTGTGTGTGTGTGTGTGTAAGGGAGTTTGAGTAGTGTGTAAGTCTAGGAACCAATGACCTCAGCAGTTTGGTTCCTTAGGAATTCACCCACATTTGAACATTTCATAAATTAGTGAAAACTACTGGAAGAGCCCTTTATTTTGTCATGATGAGATGTGTTGATTTGGCTTGACTGCAACAGTTGCTCTGCACTTGCCACCCTTATATTACAAACTTCAGAGGATAGCAGGTATCAGGAGCCAACAAACCAAGGCAGCAACAATCTTAGAAGCCCAACTTCCTTATGGCAGGAACAACTTGCAAGGAAGTTAGCTAGACAAGTTACAAATCTGTCATAATAATGGTAGAAATGGAGAAGCATTAAATGGAATAATCAATATACTTCCACAATGTGTGGAAGATTTAGTCATCAAACACAGAAGCTGATGGTCTTCTATTAAATCATGCAAGTCTCTAACTCAGGTTGCATGTCAGGACAAAAACGAAAATGGACAGAAGGAAGGAATAAAAGATGGATTACTTGCTTGTACAAATGGGACTTGAAGTACCCCATCTGTCTGCCAAAGCAGATTTAGCTGCAAGAATATGTAAGTACAAATAAATCATACTGTGCACTATAACTATGATGTCAGTGAAAGAACTCTACTTGCAGTTGATAATGCCCACACAGATAGCCTGTGTGTGATTATGACAGCCAGTACGGGACAGCAAGATCAGCATAAATACAAATCAGTCACATGAATCAGTGAACAGAGCCACACAAGAAATAGTATATATTTCATTTTGTGTAAATATAACAAACCAGTGGTAAACACAATTTTGATTTTAAGTAATTGGTTCACAATATGCATTTCTTCCACATAACACTGGATTCTCTGGCTTACGCAGGTTCCAGCTGTCCTTCCAATCTGTAGTCTGTTAGAAATAACTGTTTCGCCCCCCCCCCCCCCCCCCCCACACACAACCACACACACACACACACACACACACACACACACACACGAAAGTGTATCCTGCAAATCTTGCCTCCAATACAGATTCTTTGTCTTGCCTTCACTTCATTACAGTTATTAATTAAGGGTAATGAGGGGCCTGGAATGACTCAGTCTGTATTTGTCTGCTTATACCATAACGTGATGCACAATTGGTCTTCTGGCTTGAAAGTTTGGTGATACTCTTGTGAAGTATCAAGAATTTCGTGTCTAGAGTTTGGTGGCAATCTGATGACAGCTCTTCTTTCAAGGTAGTTAATGGCTCATCATGTAGTGGTTTGCCATTATTTCTTGCAGTTCTGTACACAATTCCCAAATGTTATTCAGTTGTTCTACCTATATGTATATCGAAATATAAATTCATATATATAGTTCCAGTAGTTATTAATGATATTGCTATTTTCATCATCGGTAATATTTTTCCAGTAGCTATTTTCTCACAGCTTACCAATCTTTTTGTGATATCAGCACCCTCCTCAAGCCATCTACCTTTGTTATCTTGCCCCTTCCTGTTCCAACAGTGAGGTTGTGTAGTGCCTAGTGTACTTCACTGAAGTTGGGAGGTGCAGTTGGAGTTTCCAGTCCAACCATTCAAATTTGAATTTCCTGTGGTTTCCCCGATTTCTCCTCCAGTCGGATGCCAAGATGATTCTGTCAGAAGACCAGTCACTTCTTTCCCTAACAAAATCGGAGCAAATATGGTCTCCAGTGACCTTGGTTGCCCTGGTTCGAGAAGTATTGGTTGGGCATGTGCGAGGTTGTGTTGTTGTACTACTATTGTTTTAAATCCGAAGCGTCCCATCCCAACTGTTGGCTTTGACCAGTGATGTAAGGCTGTTGTGGTGTGACGTCATGATTGCATGGCGTTTGGTTTGTGAGTGTGGCGTGTTTGTAGGTGTCGTGTTGCTGTTCGTGATGCTCTCTTGTGGTGTGTTTAGGGGTTTCGTGTTGTGTGGTGTATTGGGTTGTTTGGTGTTATCGCTTGTTCTGGGTGGTTCTCGTTTTAGCTGTGTGTGGAGATGAATTGTTTTCAGTGAGTTAACGGTTTAGTGTTGTGTGAAAGTTATTGTAGTGCTTTTCACTGTAGGCCGTATGTTAATTTGAGTAAATTAATTTGTTGCTGCTCTTTTTAGGTATGGATATGATGGATAAAATTGTGCGTTTGCATGCTGAGTTGGGGGTGAGTCTGTTGGAGTTGATTAAATTTCTGCAGCTGTTTGGCTTGTTGGCGGAGATTGACAAGTGTGCTATTTGTGGTCATGACATGAAATTGGCAAAAGTTTGGGCGTCTTGGACCAGGGACGGTTATATATGGCAGCACAGTAGGGATAACATATGGTGCTCCATATGTCACAGTTCCTGGTTCGAGAAGTCTAGGTTGGGCATGCACTAGATTGTGTTGTTGACGTACTACTTTTATAAATCCTCTGTCTTTGCACGCACGAGACTGGTGTGAGAGGAGTGTGCTTGACTGGTTTTTATTTTGTCGTGAAGTATGTTCTAAGTTCGAGTACAGGGGTAAGTTGAGTGGGCCTGGGGTTGTGTTGGAGGTGGTAGAGTTGCAGCTTGGGAAAAGGAAGTATAGGAGGGGTAAGTCTGTATTTGGTCTCTGGGTGTGGGGGGGGCTGCTGTATCGGGGGATGGGTGTTTGGAATGTGTTTTTAGGGTTGTGGAGGGGCGGTCTAAGAGGGAATTAGTGGGGTTGATTGAGGAGTTTACAGAACTGGGTTCTATTGTAGTTTCTGATGCTTTTTCTTATAGGGGACTGGGTGAGAGGGGGGTAAAATCATTTAGTAGTGCACCATAGTTTAGAGTTTAAAAATTATGAAACGGGGGTTTGTACGAATACCGTGGAGGGGATGTGGGGAGCCATTCAGTCAGCTCTTGGGAGGGGGAAGAGGCACTTTTCTAACCTTCAGTACCATTTAGATGAGTACTGTTGGCGGAAGAGCATCCCCGAGGGCTATGTGGTTGGTTTGTGTGGGTGAGTGGCTGTGGCTTGGGGGGGTTGTTATTGGTAGTGTTTGTGAGGGGGGGCAGAGTGTGTTGGTTTGTGATTTAGTTGTGGAGGATCTATTTTGTTGCAGGTTTTGTTGAGTTGTAGTGTGTGATAGATTTATTTTTTGTTTATTTTTATTTTGGGGGGAGGGGGGGTTGGATTGGGGGTGGGGTGTAGGTGTGGGTGGGTGTGTGTGTGTGTGTGTGTGTGTGTGTGTGTGTGTGTGTGTGTGTGTGTTGGCTGACATAGGTTGCAGCACCGGAACTTAGTTGTGGTAAGTTTTTATCTTTCTTTTTTTAGTGTACTTGTTTTGTGGTGTGTATGGTGGGATGGTTCTGAGTTGTGTGGTTTGTTGTATTGGTGGTTTGGTATCGTGAGTTGGTTTGTAGGTATGTAGTTGAAGGGAAGTTTTTGCTTCCAATTTATGGTCATATCTGTGGGTGTTTGGTGTTGGGAGTTGCTGTTGACCTATGTGGGTGAAGGGAACTGTTGGATTCTGATGTGTGGTTGTGGCTGTGGATGTTCTGGTATCGGGAGTTGCTGTTGAGCTATATATGTCAAGGGAAGTGTCAGGTTCCAGAGGATATTGTGTTTAGTGGAATTTGGGGAGTTTGGTGCTGCCGGTTTTTATCATCGTTTTGTGTGGTTTGGTATGGTGGTCTGTGCCTAAATTTGTTTACATTGTCCCCACCCAAAAAACCCCGAATTTCCCACGCTTGGGCCGTTAGTTTGATAAGGTTTTTGTGGAAGTTGTGTGTGTGTGTGTGTGTGTGTGTGTGTGTGTGTGTGTGTGTGTGTGTGTGTGTGTGTGTGTGTGTTTTTCGTTGTATTTTCATGTTTGTTGTCATGTTTATGTAATGTCATAGGTGCCATATTGGAGTCGTAGTGGATGATCATTTCTGTCATATCTGTGACGCCATGGGTCAAAGCAGATGGGTTGAATTGGACACTTCCGTATTTCCCTAAATCTGTTACATATGCAGTTTTGGAAGCCTGTAATTATTATACTTAATGACAGAATGTGATACAGCAAAGGTTCCCTGTGTGGTTTTCTCATATGAGTCTACTTCTCATTTGCATTGACATATAAAGTGCAGGTATAGAAAAATGAGAAATGGAGACATTAATCTGTTTTATAGTACTGCTCATTGTCTGCAGGTTATTTGTCATTTTATCAGATCATTGTATACAGAATTGTGGGCCCATGGTAGAAGTTGTCACAGGCAGAGTTTGATTTTTTCATAGTAAAATTTCAGTACATGTTACATTTGCAATTTTCAATTAAATACTTCTGTAAAAGCTTCTTAAGACTATCCAATCATGATGTGAATTGTGGATACAATAAATAATTTAGACTGAGTGTTGCAAGGGAATCTTCTATGTTTGTGGTAGTACCACAATAATTTGCTAAGCCCTTAGTTACTGGTGAAAAGTATTGTGTGAACTGGAATGTACAAAATGAAATCTGTGTATTATGGGAGGCATTGTTCTAAACTTTGATAAGACAGAAAGACATATTGCAGCTAATATTGGATTAACACAGTTGGAGAAACCACATAAATTTGACATTCACTGTCAAAAAAATTAGAAACTGTATGGAGGGAAAATGTGTTGAAGAAGAATGTAGATTGAACACTTGGTTTTATCAGCACTCAAGCATTTTATTCACCATGGATCATGTTACAATGATATAGCAGAGTTAATACAATAGAATATTACTGCTCTTATAGATGTTACATGCAGCCTGCATAAGTAAAATGAATCTCTGCTGTATACCACTGTTAATTAGTATACATACAGATTACTGTGTTGAAAAGGACATTTTTCTCAACACCTTGTTGGTCATACATAGATTGTTGTATCTCCAAACTGCAGTCTCACTTTCATTAGGTTGTTGGCAGTGTAGAAGAACTAATCCCTTTTGCAGTCAAACATGTAGTAGTAGACATCCACACATGAGTAAGAAGTCACCAGCTGATTTGTTCAGTGAAGGTGTCAAAAAAATGAGTGCGTTGGCCACCAGGAGCGCACTGTGACTAAATGTATCTTTGCTGTAGTGTGATGCTCTGACTGTTTTGTTCCGACACTAACTTCAGTTATTTACCAATTACCATTTCGTGTTATTTCGTTATAAATTTGGATTGTTCTGCATGTGTAACAATGATCTAGTTTGTTTTAAAATAAATCGTGAGAGCATTAGAAGAGTTATGCCCTTTTTCAGTTAATCAAGTTACATGGGTAATTTACCACTAAATATTCAACAATGGAAAATCCAGGATGGAGTGTAACAATATTATGAAAAGAATGGTTTGCTACTCACCATATAGTGGAGGTGCTGAGTTGCAGATAAACACAACAGACTGTCAGAAAACTTGCTTTCGGCCTAAAACCACACACACACACACACACACACACACACACACACACACACACACACACACCCTGCAGTCTCTGGCTGCTGAGGCCAGTTTGTGTGTGTGTGTGTGTGTGTGTGTGTGTGTGTGTGTGTGTGTGTGTGTTTGCTCTCCCTGACAAAGGCGTTTTTGCCTGAAAGCTCATTTTCTAACAGTCTTTTTGTTGTGCCTATCAGTGACTCAGCATCTCCACTATTTGGAGAGTAGTAACTATTCTTTTCATAATATTATCACTAGATAAGAATTATTTATTCTTTTTGTATTTCATGGGTAAAAAAAATTATTTTACCGTTGACAGGTACTGTGGTCAGCTTTCTCAGATGCTTTTAAAAGCAATGTCCAGGGCAGCTTTTTTGGATGTCTCTTATGCTGTGTGTAAGCAGTGAACAAGACATAGTACTGTTCACGAAACAAGATTGCAGTTGCCGATTGTCTTCTGTGTAACTCGAGATAAGTTGCTAGCTGCACTGATTTTTAAGATATCACTTTAGAGCAATGTTATTTAAAAATTTAAGACATTGTATTCTTTTTCAGAAGACAGTTGCCTTCTCCCAGTTGCTAAAAGGCAGTATTGTGCTCGCTCTTGTACCTCTTCCTCTTGTGGGACATGTAATCCACACACAGTGCATGCACAGATGTAGTAGCAGGCACTACTGTTACAAGGAAGACTACTGTGGTGCATTACGTGGTTAGGAAACATCAAGGTGTGTTAAGTGATATTTATTTGGATTTGTGCATCTCTCTTACAGGAAAATCTTTAAAAAGTAAATTTACTTCGTTGTCTGCTTAAGGCAGACCATATCAATCAAAGGAAAAATATGACGATCATAAACAAGAAAAATTGCTCAGCTACAGTTGCAGTTAAATGCGTCAGTCTTTGCCAAGTTTTCTATTCGAGAAGCAAAAACTGGAAAACAGAAGTGAGTATCCAGTTTCTGAACTATACGTGCAGAAACATGTTATCTAAGCCCTTCACTATCCATAATTTATTGATACCTTTGTATGGTGTTATCGGTTTTTCTGAAGCAAGAATAGGCTATTTTCCTGTGTCAAAAATATGGTTTGGATGTTGTTATTTAAATAGGTTATAACATTTAAATAGCATTCACAGTCCATATTCTCCCAAACATAACTGTTAATTTTATGTAATAAAAGCTTAAAAATCATTAAATATCAAGATTTGGTCATGTGATCGAAAACGCTCTGTAAATGGTGATGTCACAGACTAAGAGTAAGATGAAGCTATACGTGTGTTACAGGAGTGTTAGTCAAAGTTACAAATATTTTACGTACTTTCTCTGTAAGCAGCTTAGCAGTTCAATGATGTAAAAAGCAATTACAACTTTAAGTATCAATAGAAAAGAATATTGTGAATGCTGATAGTGGAAACCTCGCAAAAGTTGATGTGTTTGTGCTCCACCCATGTAGAGCGGATATGTGCAACAATGGATATTCTTTCCCCTGCTCAGTGCAACATCATAAAAACTTGCTCAAAAGTAAGGAAATGGGCAACTTTTGCAAATGAATCTGTAAATTATAACTAGATTGTTGACTATCAGCTTTGACACAAGCACAATAAAATAAATCTTGGTATAAATCTTCATGCTGATTTCATCTACGTCTACATCTACATCCATACTCCGCAAACCACCTGACGGTGTGTTTTTTTCCTGTATAGAACACACTTGGTATAAGTACTAATGGCAACAAGTGCTTGGTGGCACAATGCAGAGTGCATTTGATCGCAGATAATGAGATCACATGTTCGATTCCTGGTAAGGGCATTTTTAAGTTTTACATGAAATATGAAAATAGCATTAGCAAGAACTGATTGTAGTAGTTGTTTTGATTGTGGGGTGTATTATTTATAGCTTCACATTAATCTTAGTCTGAGAAATGGCCAACAGAGGATGAATGCATTAACTCCGTGAACAAACAATTTACTGTTTTGAAAAGCATTGCTAGTAGTGAACCTATCGCCACAAGCCCACAGTACGAGCTGTAAGACGATGAGGTTTTCTATACAAAGAGGTATAAAGCACATACAACTTGCAGGTAACACACACGTGAGGGCTGCGAAGTTTTAAAGTGTAAACTAACATCAGTGTCTGAAACACTTACTTCAGCATTACGTAAGGTGACGAAACTTGAAAAGTTTGCCGGCCGAAGTGGCCGTGCGGTTAAAGGCGCTGCAGTCTGGGACCGCAAGACTGCTACGGTCGCAGGTTCGAATCCTGCCTCGGGCATGGATGTTTGTGATGTCCTTAGGTTAGTTACGTTTAACTAGTTCTAAGTTCTAGGGGACTAATGACCTCAGCAGTTGAGTGCTCAGAGCCATTTGAACCATTTTTTTCAAAAGTTTAAACAATGAGGATCTTAGCCATACAGTACAAAGATTTAAAAAATGTTTCTAATAAAGTAAAAAATGAGTTGTCACGGTAACCATAAAATATCCTTCTGAACAGGCCGTGTGCGAACAGCAATTGCAAATGTAAGTGCATGTAAACTGCAAGGGAAAAAACAATATTCTATTTCTGATCGGTGTGGTGAAGCTTCAAAATTATGATTTGGTTTTCATATGAGAGGGCTGTCAGTCATTTTATAAAGAAGTTAAAATATTATTCTGGGTTGGATTTGAACCAGTGATCTATTATATACATCATCTTCTAAAATTCGATGGACTACTGCTTTAACAACTGAGCTACTGAAGAATTTATATTTAATTGGGTAAAACAGCAGTTTTCATTAATACTTTAGTTTTGTTGAATGACACTATCCTTCCTTGTAACAGTGCAAGAGCATACCTCTCAGGTAAATTAATGTTGACTTCACTGTGCAACACATTTTTAATAAAGTTTGTGAACTTGTCCATCTATATGGTGGCAATTTGCCACTACAGTGCAACCATATTTTATGCATTTTTCATTTTCTGGGACACTCAAAAAAAACTTTCCAGGAGTTTTTATAGATGTATTTGCACAGTATGGCATTACAAACCATTTGTAACCCTTTTTCCAAAACGAAACATGACTGTGAATTAACATTGACAGGAGGAGCAGTGAGCTAGCCAGTGATGTCACAGGCATATTCTGCCCAGCTTATTCTCCGAAGAATAAATGCTACTCTAAAGGAATTTTCTACACGTTTAAATAACTTGGTCCACCAGAGAATAGTTTGAATTCAATCTCACTGTATTTTCATAACATAAGTTTTCATACATTGAAACATTTCCGGTAAGCTCGACACCTTCCGGTCCGACAGAACCTCTTACAATCACCTTTTTATAAATACGGTCTATAAATCTCTTAGTCTAACAAGACAACTGTCCATACATTACGACAGTATGAGAGAGAATGAATGAAAAAGTCCCTTCTTTACTTTCAACAACAATGAAATGTTCGCACAATAATGTTTCACCTCGCACAGAATACAAAGAGTTTATTCCTTGAGCGGGCTGTGTAACTTCTTAGGCGGGCTCGGCGACTACCTGCTCGCGCCGATCATCCATCCGATACACTTCTGTCCTGCACACACACAATTGTGGGGCAGTAGGCATAGTTCTACTTTACCACGCGTATCTCTAAAATAATGTGTCAGACAGTGGAATTAAGTGTCTCTAGATTCGAACACACGGTATTTTATACATGTTCATTATGTACATTAATATTGTATTTATATAACATTACTTTATGCTTCCAACAGTTTTCCTTTTATCAATTGTGTAATATATCACTCTTTTTCCATTTTAATACCATTATTATCATTGATCATTTGATAAATTTAAACTTTGAAAGGACAAGGATCTTTCTGTTCCCTTTCCAATCGTAAATTGCTGTTATTTGCTCTTACTTCACGTACTAGTTTCTCTAAGTATGGATTTTTTCACTATTTATTACAATCTGGAGGAACTCTGGGTCAATAAGTGTTCTTTTCAACACATGTAACTTCACACAAATATAACAATGTGAGTGGAAACAAGAATCCAAATTTAGTAGAATAATCTCTCCAAAATGTGACTTTTGTTCCAATACTGCCCTTTTCCTTTAGGCACAGTACCTATACCTCACATACGGGTTGATACTATGAAAACACCTCCTCCTTCCATTTCGGTAGGTATGCCCCTTTAAACAAAGTCCTAATACACTATGGTACAAGTCAGTCCCCTTCTTGGTGCCCCTCCCCGCATAGTATAGGTCAGCCTTCCTTGGGTCTGCCTACCTGCCCTTTTTCATCCGATTAATTCTGGGTGCACTCTCCTTATCCTTCATGAGTAGGCATCAAAGTCCATTGCCCTAGTATACATCTTTATGTGCACTGATTCAAAACTACCTGGATAAATTGTCTTACTTTACCCCTCACACTTGCTTCGCACTACTTCCTTTAACCTTTTTTGAGTCCTCCATTTCTCTTCCAGTCCTAAGATTCCAGGAGACACCATACTTGGGAATATTATTTAATATATCTATATCTTACTTATACTCTGCTTGTCCCACCGTCACATAGTCGTTAGACTCGCATCAAATCCAAACATATATCCATTATCCTACAATTTGTCAGAATAATTGTTAGACTGACACCAGTTCCGCTCACTTAAATATACGCTGTAACATGTTCTCCTTCTCCAATGTACACATACTATGATGTTAAACTGTTATAAAAGGGGTAGTTTGTGTTGTTGCCCTAGATGATGATTACGCGAATATTTTGTCAGGATTTGTAAGTGGTGGGTCCTTGAGGTATGGCAATATGCGAACATGAGAAGTAAGTTTAAACAGTTTTATTAACAAAGACAGATTATAAAACACGCATGCTATGCGCACCCATCATCACTTTGTCTGACATCATAACACCGGCTAATTACGGTTGTATCGAAAGGCTCCATGGTGAGCTAAGGCAAGGGCCACATTCGCGTCAGAGGCCGCACTAGTTAATACTGCGCGCTGCGGACGGCAGCCAGTCGCATACTCCTCCACCTCACACTGCGACCGGAAAAGCGTGTCTACTGACAAAGCATATTGTCAGCATTCCCGACAGGTCAGCTGCTGAGCGCATGTTAATGTACGGTACTGCTGCGCGCAATCTGTAGACTCTTACACTGTCATCATAACCATGAAAACTCTGTTATTACCTATATAAATATCCCTGTACATAACCATGACTACTCTTCTTTACATACTTTAATGTGATGTGGATCTGTCGACTCGCATAACCATGTGTGCATACCTATCATTAGGCACATGATTTTCCCCCTCCAACACATGATGGTTCCCACAGTACCTTAAACTGTACTCTCTTTCTGTTTGTGTCTTTGTGTTTCACTGTGTGTGTGCGTATAGGTAGTCCTGTAGCCTGATTCTTTGACCAGCTTATGTAAAATAAGTTAAAGGTTATAGAAAACCATGGAAATTGAGGAGGACTTCAGTGATAGGAGTGTATGCATATGAATAGAGGGAAAAGTAGATTGGTATTCAAAAGATAAGAAAGAAAGGAAAAAGTAGAAATGACTAAGATTGAAGTAGAGAGAGAAGATAGCCCCAAAGGCAGGAAACCCTTCCCACCCCATTCCCCAGGATTCCCACTTGGTCGTTAATTGAGTGAGAAGCCAGAGTAGGTATGATGTTAATGTCTCCTGCAAAATGGACATTCTCACCTTCACCTTTGAAGTCCCCGAAGAAAGATCTATGGAACGGCAAATGGTGAAGAATGTCACACTTGCGTGTGAGGGTTTTTGTGCGTGTGCATGCGTGTTAACCTTGGGTACCTAACCTACCCACCCCCTTTCAAAATCAATACAAACCCTCCCCATTCATATGATCTCACCAAAAGTTATAAAATAATTATAAAAATAGAAAATTATACCCTACAACCAAATAATTATTTTACCAGTTAGCTGCCTCACATTATATCTTATACACACATAAAATACCCTGTTCACTTTGTCATCTAGGTATCATTCTTCTTAAACAGTACCATTATATTATATCTTCTCCTAGAATGTTATTCTGTTATTTTTATACCTCATCCTTAGAGGTCACTGGTTACGGTGACTCGTTAAATTAGTCATAACTGTGCAGTCGTAATCGGACACTTAAATACTAATATGATAATATAGTTTAAGAGATTATAAATAGATTATAGAATAGTCGAAGATTTGGAGGGAATTCGGTGTGGGAAAACTAATGTGGAAGTAACACCGAACCCAACTTGGGAACTGACTGTCGTCACTGCGCCCATTAACACAGAATGTTAAAGTCCCTGAGGAGTATACCACTTTATATGTTTAACATTATATTTTCCTTTTTCTTCTCCAGTTGTAAGATCCACTAAAAATAAGGTTTTTGGGTGGATTACTGATTGTACTCGGTAAGGCCCCACACCCTCTTGAAAAAATTTGAGTTTTTCTTCAGTGCAGAGCTCTGAAGATCTTTCACTAAGACTAGATTATCTACCTTATATTGAGGTTCTATAGCCTCATTAGGTTTGCTTACTCATTGTCGTGCTCTAATTAAGTTCTTAGCAACTATCTATCTATATCTATATCTATACTCCGCGAGCCACCTTACGGTGTGTGGCGGAGGGTACTTGTTGTACCACTATCTGATCCCCCCTTCCCTGTTCCATTCACGAATTGTGCGTGGGAAGAACGACTGCTTGTAAGTCTCCGTATTTGCTCTAATTTCTCGGATCTTTTCGTTGTGATCATTACGCGAGATATATGTGGGCGGTAGTAATATGTTGCCCATCTCTTCCCGGAATGTGCTCTCTCGTAATTTCGATAATAAACCTCTCCGTATTGCGTAACGCCTTTCTTGAAGTGTCCGCCACTGGAGCTTGTTCAGCATCTCCGTAACGCTCTCGCGCTGACTAAATGTCCCCATGACGAATCGCGCTGCTTTTCGCTGGATCATGTCTATCTCTTCTATTAATCCAACCTGGTAAGGGTCCCATACTGATGAGCAATACTCAAGAATCGGACGAACAAGCGTTTTGTAAGCTACTTCTTTCGTCGATGAGTCACATTTTCTTAGAATTCTTCCTATGAATCTCAACCTGGCGCCTGCTTTTCCCACTATTTGTTTTATGTGATCATTCCACTTCAGATCGCTCCGGATAGTAACTCCTAAGTATTTTACGGTCGTTACCGCTTCCAATGATTTACCACCTATGGCATAATCATACTGGAATGGATTTCTGCCCCTATGTATGCGCATTATATTACATTTATCTACGTTTAGGGAAAGCTGCCAGCTGTCGCACCATGCATTAATCCTCTGCAGGTCTTCCTGGAATACGTACGAGTCTTCTGATGTTGCTACTTTCTTGTAGACAACCGTGTCATCTGCAAATAGCCTCACGGAGCTACCGATGTTGTCAACTAAGTCATTTATGTATATTGTAAACAAAAAAGGTCCTATCACGCTTCCTTGCGGTACTCCCGAAATTACCTCTACATCTGCAGATTTTGAACCGTTAAGAATGACATGTTGAGTTCTTTCTTCTAGGAAATCCTGAATCCAATCACAAACCTGGTCCGATATTCCGTAAGCTCGTATTTTTTTTCATTAAACGTAAGTGCGGAACCGTATCAAATGCCTTCCTGAAGTCCAGGAATACGGCATCAATCTGCTCGCCAGTGTCTACGGCACTGTGAATTTCTTGGGCAAATAGGGCGAGCTGAGTTTCACATGATCTCTGTTTGCGGAATCCATGTTGGTTATGATGAAGGAGATTTGTATTATCTAAGAACGTCATAATACGAGAACACAAAACATGTTCCATTATTCTACAACAGATTGACGTAAGCGAAATAGGCCTATAATTATTCGCATCTGATTTATGACCCTTCTTGAAAATGGGAACGACCTGCGCTTTCTTCCAGTCGCTAGGTACTTTACGTTCTTCCAGCGATCTACGATAAATTGCTGATAGAAAGGGGGCAAGTTCTTTAGCATAATCACTGTAGAATCTTAAGGGTATCTCGTCTGGTCCGGATGCTTTTCCGCTACTAAGTGATAGCAGTTGTTTTTCAATTCCGATATCGTTTATTTCAATATTTTCCATTTTGGCGTCCGTGCGACGGCTGAAGTCAGGGACCGTGTTACGATTTTCCGCAGTGAAACAGTTTCGGAACACTGAATTCAGTATTTCTGCCTTTCTTCGGTCGTCCTCTGTTTCAGTGCCATCGTGGTCAACGAGTGACTGAATAGGGGATTTAGATCCGCTTACCGATTTTACATATGACCAAAACTTTTTAGGGTTCTTGTTTAGATTGTTTGCCAATGTTTTATGTTCGAATTCGTTGAATGCTTCTCTCATTGCTCTCTTTACGCTCTTTTTCGCTTCGTTCAGCTTTTCCTTATCAGCTATGATTCGACTACTCTTAAACCTATGATGAAGCTTTCTTTGTTTCCGTAATACCTTTCGTACATGATTGTTATACCACGGTGGATCTTTCCCCTCGCTTTGGACCTTAGTCGGTACGAACTTATCTAAGGCGTACTGGACGATGTTTCTGAATTTTTTCCATTTTTGTTCCACATCCTCTTCCTCAGAAATGAACGTTTGATGGTGGTCACTCAGATATTCTGCGATTTGTGCCCTATCACTCTTGTTAAGCAAATATATTTTCCTTCCTTTCTTGGCATTTCTTATTACACTTGTAGTCATTGATGCAACCACTGACTTATGATCACTGATACCCTCTTCTACATTCACGGAGTCGAAAAGTTCCGGTCTATTTGTTGCTATGAGGTCTAATCATTCGATTCAGTTTGTTCTGGCCATGTAAAACATGTAATAAGTGGTTCACCTATAAAGGATTTACCTACTACTTCCAATGGTGTTAGTCCAGTTGATAAATGAGCCAACTCATTTATAATAAGCTAAATCTCTAATTTTTCTCACCCATGACGTATGGTTTTCATGGCATAATTTCCCAATTTCCTTCATAACTCTTTCACACAAGTTAGGAGGAGGATTGTAGTTGGTTATTAGTATTTGATGAATCCCTTCCCATGCTAAAAATTCTTTAAACTAGTTACTAGTAAACTGAGGTCTGTTGTCAGAAAGAAATGGTTTTGGTTTGCCTACTTCGAGAAAGTACTGTTGTAGACAATGTGTTGCTGTTGGTGTGTTTGCTTTTTTAATTGGATAGAATTTAACATACTTTGACCAACACTGAGGACAAAAATGTAGGCCACTCCTCCTTTTCCTTTTGGAATTTGTTCAAAGAAATCTGCAGCAGTTAGATCGTGTAACACTTCAAGAATAATTGGGTACATCTTATATTTAACATGAGAGTTAGCCTCTTTTACTTTCTGACAAATCTCAAGCCTTAATGACTAATGCCACTTTATGTCCCAGCCTTTTAAAGTAATAGAACTTACTCATATGTGCAATGCATTTCTTCATACTGAAATGTCCATAACCCTTATGAATGTCACACTAACTCATCTTCCACTAGACTTGATGTACATAAACGCCAACGTTCAGTTGTCTTACTGTCTCTCCGGAACAGATTATATTGCACAATCTTCCCCCTTCCCTGTTGATTAGGTGGTATTGATTTCCTAATGCAGATAGCAAAGATATCTGTAAAATAAGGGTTATGTTGGATGTTCTCTGTAATTTTCTGAGCTATCTCCTGCACTTTGTTGTGTGAATATTGTAATGTTCGAAAATTAATTGCAAAGATTAAGACAGGTCCTTCTGAACGTTTTAATTCTTTCATCCCTACTGGTACCAGAGACAAAGCATCGGGTACAATACTCTCTGAACCCTTTATATAATGGATCTTAATGTCATACTCTGGAAGAAACATCCACCGCATCAATCTACTTTGTAGATTGTCATTAGAAATGACATAGCTTGGTGATCTGTATAGACATATATTTCGGATCCCCATATCATTGTTTGGAATTTTTGTATACTCCATAGTATGGCTAATAATTCCTTTTCTGTTGCCATATAATTTAATTCATGTTTGTTGAGACTCCGGCTAGCAAAAAAAATTGACCTATGGTCTATACTGTTCAACCCCCATTCACCTTGGAACAGGTCTGCGGCTATGCCATAGTGTGATGCATCGGTTGAAATCTTAAATGGTTCACCCATTACTGGATGATACAGTATCAGTGATTCTGATATAGCTTGCTTTGCCTTTTCAAATGCTTCCTGTGCCTCTTGGTCCCAACACCATGGTACTCCCTTTTGTAATAAATGCAGAAGTTAAGGGTTGTTAAACTATTTACTTTGTACATAACATCTTTAATACCCTGCCATTCCAAGAAATCCCTTAAATTGTCTTATATTTCTAGGTGGTGGACACTCCTTAATAGCCTTTATACATTCTGGATTGGGCTTAATTCCTTATACACCTATGATATGTCCCAATAATCAAAAATTTTAGTTCTTGGCTTGCAAAGTGTGACTTGGACAACTTTACTGTAATACCTCTTTCTTTAAATTTTTTAAGTGGTTTCTTCAAGGTTTGGCAATGCTCTTTCCAGGTGGGTGATGTTGTCAATATATCAACTACATATGTAATTAAATCCTTTAGTAACACTCTACCTATCGCTTTGCCAGTGCGCGTATAGACACTGATACCGAAATAGTTAATCCAAATGGTAACACATTTTAATGATATGATTTTCCATCAAAAAATAATGCTGTATATTTCCTTGAATCTTGATGTAACCGGATCTACCAGTACCCAGCAGTCTGGTCCATCAAGCTAAAGTACTGTGCTTTCTCGAATTTGTATAACAACTGGTCGATGTTCGCGGGTCTCTCTCTTTCGGTTTCTATATGTTTATTCAGGATGCGCGCATCCAGCTTGAGCCGCACACTGCCTGTAGCCTTTTTCACAACTGCCAAGAGATTATTTATAACACTTGTATGGTGTTCTATTATCTGCCATTTTATTTACTTCAACTGCTTCTTTTAAACTCACAGGTACAGTTTACAGAAAAATGGTACATCATCTTTGATCTTAAACTTACATATGTAGTCATTAATACTACCTGTACTATCCAAAAATACCATCTTGTATTCTAATAGAATTTTGGCTAAATATGCTTTCTGATAGTTGGTTAATATTGGGGATCCATTTACATTATTTTGTATGTCAGCTCATTGTGATGTATAACTTGTGTTTTCCATCTCCAGTCACAATTGAGCTGTCACAGTTAATTGTATACTCTGGTGTTAAGTTGTTTCTGTATCAACATAGCTGTCTGCGAGAAACTTAATACAATGTTTATCTTCCCTGAGTCCGAAATAAAGGCAGCTCTCTTCAAAATTCAATATAACATTAAACTCAAAGAGCCAACCTAAACCAAATAATACCTCTCTATTAATATTTTCTACTACCAGAAGTGTTTGCTGGAATGTAATCTTGCCGATGTTATAGCTTACTTCGGTTTCATATTTAACAACCTTACTTTTAGTTCCAGTTATACCGATTATATATACTCCAGTTACTGGTAGTACGGCTAAGTTATTGCTAGTTCTTAATGTATTAAAGAATCCACTAGAAATAAGTGATAATTCACCACCAGAATCAATAAATATGTCCACTTGAGAATCTCCTACTTTTCCAACTATAATCGGTTGTGGATTAATTGTACCTATGCTAGATTCTTCTTAGTAGTAACCATTCTTTTGTTGGTACTTTATGCGTAAAGGAAACATACTCATTTTGAGGTAGGCCTCTTAATGTTTCTCTACAACCTGAGTCCTGGCCCTGGGTCCAGATCGCCCTACGTTTTCCTCACTGGCTAGTTACTAAACTTTGGTGTGACATTTCCATTTTGAGCCCTATATTCGTAGGTGGATGTCCTTTCTGACAATTTCCATTACCCCCATACCACTTATATCTGTACAGTAGCCAAATTTGTCTAGTGTCTTTCAAAATTACTAGAGTTATGAATATTACTCCTCCTCTAATTTTGATTCTCAATCTGATGCACATTTTCATTTCAGTCTTTTTTGTGTCTTAAAGTGAGTCTACAAAGGATAATATCTCTTGTAAAGGATGAGCCAGACAATAGGAGATTTTACTTTATTATGAGCCTCCAAACTGTAACTTCATTTTTCCATTGCAGCCAAGCCACGGCTGGCAGTGTTAGCTGTCTCTAAATTCTTTCATCCCACAGTCTAGTAACAGGAAGTCAGCATCGAGGACGGGCACATTGGACACGCGCCCCTCTCATGTGCTTACGAAGTAAAGCCACCCCAGGTGTCGCTTAGCAGGCAACGCTCTGGAAAGTTCCATGCCGCCCGCATGGTTTGCTCGGTCCTGACCAATCAGGGCAGAGGAAGCCGCGTGGTGCGTTGAATATACCCGGCCGTGCGCTGCAGCGAGGCAGCCCACGCTAGTCGGCCATGTGAGCTGGACGCCGCTGCGCTGCCCATTGCCTGAGTTCGAGGGGCCTGCCCTGTGCGACCAGCTGGGTCGCAGTCATCCGTCGACGTGCCGCCCGCCGTTATCCACCACAATCGTCCGCCGCTGTCACCGACGCACCAGGGGCTTGCCGCCATCGCAAACCGGCCGATCCAGCGCCGTCCGCCGCGAACACATTTGCCACTGCCCGAGGGTCCGGACAACTCCGCCGCCACTGCTGCCAGCCAACCACCGCCTGCCACAGCCACTGCACCATGCCGTCGCCATCACCAATGTGTCGCACCACCTCTATCGCCATGTAAGTCGCCGCGATGCTTTCAACATTAGCTTCAGCGATCATCCGCTGTTGGGTTAGGAAACTCTGTGGCCGTCCTTTTCTTGTAACAGTTATTACTTTTTTGGTCACTA
This sequence comes from Schistocerca cancellata, assembly GCF_023864275.1. NCBI lineage: Eukaryota > Metazoa > Arthropoda > Insecta > Orthoptera > Acrididae > Schistocerca > Schistocerca cancellata. The sequence continues at coordinate 450,886,268 of NC_064634.1, read as the reverse complement.
ACATCCCATAAATTTGTAAACATGCCGATAGGAACACGAGCGACAGAACGGGATACTCCAGAAGGGGCACCTGCCTCGCAAGACCCGCTTGAGGCCAAAAATCCACAAATGCGCCAGTTATTCGCACAAAATCAGGAGCTACTTGAACAAAACAGCATCTTAAAACAGACGCTGGAAGGTAGTGCGCAAACGTCCATACTTGTAATTCTGTCTCTATTGCTAACGCCACTATTTCTGCTAACAAGGCGACCGTAAGCAATTTTCCTGCAGCTGATTTCATTCCCACTTTTTCTGGGAAGTCCCACGAAAATGTGGCTATGTTCCTACAAAATATTCGTTATGTGGGTTGCACGTGTGCCTGGCCGGATGATCTATTGGTCAATGTAGCCAGACTGAAGTTGACGGGGGAAGCCCGAATGTTTATAGAAACGGTGGACGAATTGCATGACACGCATGTATTTGAAGTATTGGCCCGTGGATTGACTATGCATTATTCTGATACCAGAGGTACCGGATATTACAGAAATCAATTATCAACCCTTAGGCAGAAGCCTAATGACGATTTTGATGCCTTTGCAGATTGCATACGAGTAGTATCTTGTCGTACCAATAAGCTAGGCGAAAATACCAGTGAAAACAGCATTTTGTGCTCAGAAGCGGAAGCGCATGCAGTTGATGCATTTGTTTGCGGTATTGACCCCTGCATCGGAGAAGAAGTCAAAGCAGCCTCCCCCACTTCTCTGTTTGAAGCTGTTTGGCAATGGTACGCAAAGAGGTATTGCGTTTTTGCGCTGCCGAAATGCGCCCACTGGACCCACTACCGGTCCCAGCAAAAGAAGTATTTTGTCAGCATTGTGGGAGGCCCAACCATACGGCAGTGTGCTGTCGCACGTTGTATTGCACCATTTGCCAGACAGTAGGCCATGCTAATGTTTGCCTCAGTCACCATTTTCTAATCAGATGCGCGGTGATCGCCGCGACGCGGGGTCAAATCAGGGAAACGCATGGGGGGGCAGGTTCCGCCTCCCACCCGCGCCCCTGACAAAAATAATACACCCGGTTAGGACCGAAAAATGTAAAGATGTGGAACACATTAGTGTAGTTGGCGTACTCGGGAACAAAATAGTTAGAATTTTAATTGATACTGGTGCTCAAGTTAGTGTATTGTTTGTGGAGAAAAATGATCAAAGGGTGTTACAGCCACCCCAGTACCATATCAGCGGCCTTGGAGAGGAAGTAATTGTCCCTGCAGGTTCGTGTGTAGTGAATCTGGAAATGGACGAGAGTAAATACAGACAGAAGATGGAAGTAGTATGACTAAAGAAGGGTGAATTTGATATCATACTAGGGAATGACTTCCTACACCGTTATCAGGGGATAGTGGATTATTGAACGCGAACTTTGCAGTTCGGCGAAGCAATTCACCGATTTGGCAGTGTGCATCCCCATCAGATGTGAGGGTGCTGTGAAAGGCGCCGTTCAGTCTCCCATAAAACCACAGATGTGGGCGATAAAAACCACTAACCCTGTGAGGATATAAGGCGGAAGTGGAAAGATTATCTGGATAGATGTCAAAAATCAAGAACAGCCTAAGAGAGACACTCTGGTTGACCCGCTCACCCAGAATGATGTTTTAGATTGCCAGTCAGTACATATAAAGAGAAGTATCTGCTGACTGGAAAGGAGACAGAAGGGTTTTGCGATACCAGTAAGTATAGATAATTTTGGTGTAAAAGATGTGATACCGAAGGAAATTTTTGAGGAAATAAGAGGAAGTGAGAAGCAGCGAGTAAAGATGAGAAAGGAAGGAGAAGAAAGAAATCTTCAGTTAGAAGTGCGATATGTTGCATTGACATTAAGGAGTCAGTTAGCAGAGAAGTTAGGTCATTTCAACAGTGAGGAGAAAAGGATGTTGCAGCCATTATTAGAGGAATTTTCGTGGTTGTTTGAAGAGAGGCAGTTTCTACCAGCTACGAATTTGGTTCAGCACGAAATTCTGACTGGAGAAGCTCGGCCAATTGCACAAAAACCTTACCATATACCATATCATTTGCAGTCTGTAGTTGAAGATACGATTCAGCAGCAATTAGCGCAGGAATCATACAACCCTCCTCGAGTGCGTGGGTGTCTCCCATGGTCGTTGTGCCAAAGAAATCAGTAAATGGGGAGAAAGCCTATCACCTGTGTGTCGATATGCGGGCAGTAAATTGGGTAACCACCAGACACTTATCCGTTACCACGCATTGATGAAACATTGGACCGATTGGGCAACTGTAAGTATTTTACCACCCTTGTTTTGCGTTCTGGGTACCATCAAATACCTGTTGCACCCCAGGACTGCCATAAAACTGCCTTTGTTGTACCTACAGGATTGTACGAATTTGTAAGGATGCCATTTGGTTCGAGAAATGCCCCTGCCACTTTTCAAAGATTTGCAGATTTTCTGCTGCGTGGGTTGGAACCCACAACATGCTTGGTGTATTTAGATAACATTATTATTTTTTTCTAAAACGATAAAAGAACATGCAGAAAGACTGAGTGATGTTTTGCAAAGGTTAAAAGGGCTCATTTGAGTATAAAATTAAAAAAGTGTGCTTTCACCCAATCACAAGTACAATATTTAGGTCGTATAATAAATGGAGAAGGTGTCAAACTGGACCCCTGTTTGACCACCGCAGTAAAGGAATTTCCGACACTGTCAAATGTCGAGGAACTACAGTCATTTTTACGCCCTGCAAACTACTACAGACGTTTTGTGAATAATTATGCTACCCTTACTAAGCCTCTGACTAATTTATTGAAAAAAGGAGTTGGTTTTATTTGGACCAAAGAATGTGATAAAGCTATGCAACAAATTCAACTTGTTTTAACTAGAGCCCCTGTACTAGTGTACCAGGATTTTGAAAAACCATTCATACTGTCAGTGGACATCTAAGATTATGCTGTAGGAGCCATTCTATCACAAGGGATAGATGGCAAAGAACGACCAATTGGTTATGCATCTCGACAGCTTAATAAAGCAGAGTCAAATTACAGCACAACTGAGAAGGAACTTCTAGCACTCATGTTTGGTGTAACTTATTTCCGATGTTATTGGTATGGGAGAAAATTCACTGTCATCACTGATCACACCGCGTTACAGTGGATGTGGAGCTTAAAAAATCCTAGTAGTAGGCTAACTTGTTGGGCTTTGAAATTGAGTGAATTAGAGTGAGGTAAAACACAAACCGGCCAAGTTACATCAAAACGCCGACACATTAAGCCAAAAAGTCAGAGTGGTTGTAGCTAATGACGTTTATACTTAAGAATTAAGGGAAGCAAAGCAAAGAGACATCGAATGTCAGAAATATGTGGCTTTGCCTGAATTTTCTGTTGAAGATGGAATTTTATATCGAAAGACCGACTTGGGTAAACAGGCAGTAATCCCAAAAGAATTACGTTCCAAGATTATTGCACAATGTCTTGATAGCCTGCAAGCATGTCATAATGGCCTACGCGCCACAAATTGCCAAATAGCCGCCCGTTATTTCTGGGCAGGAAGACAGAAAGACGTGCAAAAGTATATTCAAAATTGTCTACCTTGCGTTAAGAGGTCATTGCCACCTAAAACAAAAGTGTCTTTACAGCAGGTACCAGAAGCCACTTACCCCTGGGCAGTAGTCGCAACCCCTGGGCAGTAGTCGCAGCAGATATTGTCGGTTCTATCTCTGTGAGCCCCCAAAGTAATCAGTATATTCTGTCCCTTACAGATAATTTCTCTAGGTTCTCAATTATCATTCCTATACCAGATATGTCCGCTGAAACAGTAGCGCGTGCTTTTGTCACCCATTTGGTGTTACCATATGGAAGCCCTGAAGCTGTACTCACAGACAAAGGTATAAATTTCGTGTCTGCAGTGTATACTGAAGTTTGTAGATTATTGTGAATTAAAAAGTGGCGAACGACGCCGTTCCATCCAAAAGTGAACGGTCGCCTGGAGCGAGTCCACCGCACTGTTGTGTATGCTGTCTTACTATGTTAATAAACATCACTCTAACTGGGACAAGTATGTTCAGTATGTTACATCAGCATATAACAGCCATGTCCATGAAGCTACAGGGTACTCACCTTATGAAGCAGTATATGGCCGCCTGGCGCCCTATGAATTCGCCTTTTTGCCCAGGGGTAAGTGGCTTCTGGTACCTGCTGTAAAGACTGCCCCCTGGAATTAAATCCAAAGATGTGAAAGGTCTAGCACAACGTCTAAAAGCCATTTGGAAAAAAGAGGGAACAACGCCTGAGCCACCACCCAACAGTTAAAGAGAAATAATCAAAAAGCAAAGATGTGCGAGTACAAGGTAGGAGACCTAGTTATGTTGAGCAATCCAGTAGTAAAAAAGGGAAGAACCAAAAAGTTTTCACCTACTTATGAAGGAGCGAACCGTATCATCCGGCTTACTTCACCAGTAAATGCGGAAATTCAATTAGCAGAATGCACATTGATCGTTAATTTTGACAGATGGAAACTGTATAAAGGATGCGAGCCACCCCCACCTAACAGTGAAACCAGGCCTATTACACCAGTAGTTGCACCCAAAAAAAGCAAGAAAGAAGGTAATACAACTGCCTAGACAGCAACGTAGATACGCTCTAAGGTCAAACCCCTATTATTTGCGTTCGAGAGAGTAGATCTGAGATGGTATGTAAACGGTTGGAAAAGTGCTGCATGCAGCAAGAGAATTAATTGATGAAAACACCGTCATTACTATACATTTAATTAAGTTGTGCATGTTAGTTATAAGTAGACATAAGAATTGGCAACCATTGGTAATAGAATTTATGATGTCACATGTTAATGGAAGTGATTGAAGTTATGTAATCATTTAACATCTCCAGCAATGTTGTCGTAGCAGTCGAGAAGTAGAAACACAAATATTCTTTAATCGTGGAATTAAGTGGATAGTAGTCCTTGCCAATAGAATATGCTGAATTATGACTTGGTTACTCTTGTATATCTTAAATGGATTCACACTTCACCTGTTGCTTTAGGAATAGTGAATGAACACAGCTGTCAAAGCTTTGCCATAAAAATTTGATAGTAACACACCTTTGTAACTGCCAGTCGATCAGTGACTACATGCTGCCATCTACCTTTCCTTTGAAATATGCCGTATTACATGTATGTTTTGCTAAATGATCACACAACGATAACAACAAGAATAGGTACGTCCAAGTTAAACAACAAATATGTTACTCTAAAGTAAAAGGAGTCTTCCTCAAGTGCTATTTTATTGTTTTCATGATGCGATGTTGAACGGACAAAAGGTGTTTTCTTGGTCCCACTGAAGGAGTCTCGTAAATACCGCCACTGTTGTCTACAGCTATTCACATGCGGTGAGTCCCGCCCCTCCCTGTCAGCTGACGAAGCGGCCCCATTCCCTTCCCTCCCTCCTGTGGCCGAGAGCAGCCATACAGTTACCCCTTTCCCAGCCCGCTGCCTCTGTCTTTGGCGTGTGCAGCATCTGCACCTTTCCCCCGCCCCTCCTCAACACTCTCCCTTCGCCCTGCAGGCCACGTGCCTGAGCCACTCTACTCCTTCGTACATTTGTACGTTGCAGTTTAAACAGCAAACCTAAATGGATAGTTATAGAAATAGATTCACCAGCTTAATATTGCCCTACAGATTTTACTAGTCTGATCTAAAGATGGGGATCTATTTGTGTTGTCTGTTTGAATTTTCAGTAAGGAACAAAATCGTGAGAGAACTTTTTCTTGGGATGCATTGTCTAAACCAACAGGATTAGCAAACGTTGGAATTTTAGATTGATCTCCAGCTTTGTTGTATCACCACCACAGTTAATAAAAGGATCTATATGGCGTCAAGGAAGCCGGCACTTGCCGCTATATCTGTCCTGTAAACGACTGTTGTGTGGGAAACGTGTTAGCCAATTAGTTGGATTTGGAATTCCATCGCAAAATACAGTTTATTTACAAGCCTAAAACCTACCAGTTACATAAATCGTAGGACAGGGTATCTAAATAAATAAATAAATGGGTCATGATCATTTCGCGAATTTCAATGATTGAGTTATGAATTCCTTGAAAATATCATCCATGCATAACTGTCGTGAATAACATAAGATAACTCTGGAAGGAAGTTTTGTGACAGTACCGAGGGCCTAAACTCCATGCGTAGCAAGACAACGGACCGAGCTTGAACGCCTGTTCTGCCGCCGAACCAGTGAAACTGGATGCAGCCGTACTGTCAGCTGTGCTGCCAGCAACTTACAATCTCAAGAGTGTGATGTGTGTAGCACCTTAGCACCTCAAGCTGCACTGAATATCAACACAGATTCTTAACCATTATATAATGAACCCTTTGAATAACTTTATGCACATTAGTAAGGAACTTACTTCGCTCACTGCACACTTTATATATGGCAAATGAACTCTAATTTTATTAAAAACAAAAGCACTAGCAGGTAAGCTATATTGATGTCTTGGAGATGCAACTAGCTTCGTCGAGCCGCCAATAATGAATATATGGAAGCAGGTAGGTGAGAGAATTAACAAAAGGAACAACAATAATATCCTTGAATGATTGACTGGGTGACAGATAATCACCAATATTTGCGAATACAAATCAATACGGGGAACAGCATATAACATATTTAATAATTATTGGTCTGTTCATAGAAGGAGACATAAAATCATTTTTCATCGGAATCTTCTTAAAGGAAGTATTAAAATGACATTACACTACTCCGCAGCATTACACACAACATTGCCATGACTTAATGACAGTTTTTTGTAAGTAGAAGTACCAAAGACTATCAGTTGGCATGAAAATATAAACAAGAGCATAAAGGAATACCAGAGGATACTTACATTCATTTTGCTACAAAATATAACTGGAGAACTGGAGGATAATGAAGTCTTATGTAAAGGAAATAATATTTTGAACTTCTACTTTTGTTTTGCTTTTGCCACTGCTGTATCACTATGACGAGTTGCCAATTGATTATGTCCAATTGATTATGTTGATGTATTATTTTTACTATTATCAAATGTTTAGAGAGTTTTAGCTAGAGTGTGCCAGCACCAGTAATTTGGTATTTGTATCAACCTAGTGTTTCCATGTGTCACTGTGTTACTAGATTGATAAGGATAATCATTTTGTAGGATTTCAAGTATGCTAAGATAAGTTCCCGAGTATTGCCAATTATTTAAGTGTTTAGTAGTAATGATGCATTAGGTAAGAAATTATTTTGGAAGGGCAGTTTAAGATGTAACAGTGTTTTATTTTCATTTGTATTTGAATGTTTATCTGGAGGGACATACCACATGCCTACCCCCGTGTTAGGTAACATAAACAGAGTGAATCACGCCCACAGAATGAGCAAGCTTTGGCCATATACCTAGTCTGTTGAATGAACAAGAGAACCACACCCGCAGGGGCACGTACCTTACATGACGCAGTTTGCTCCTGCACGGACCCTTAGCTGTCTGTGTCGTTTCTTCACTTTTCCGTTTCACGACATAGTCCATCCTACCCACTTTCATCTTTCCTCTGTCAACACAACACATGAAGAGTCTTGCACCACCCACAGGGGCACATACCTTACGTGACGCAAATGGCGATCGCGCAGAACCCTAGCTGTCTGTGCCATTTCTTCACTTTTCAGTTTCGCGGCATAGTCCGTCCTACCCACTTTCATCTGTCAACTTTCAACATATCCTAACCCAAAACTATTCATCCCATGTGTACTAACACAAACTTTAATCTTTTATGTCGAAGAGTTCACGAAAATGGTGTTCGTGCTCTCTGAGGATAGCTAATCAGGCACCATCAGACATGAACAGCGTCCAGCCTGCAGCTAAACTGCCAGTAAGTGAAAATCCCCTTTCGAAACATTGAGGCTTCTTTGACACTGTTTTTCTGTTGTATCTTCCGAAGGAATACAGACTATTGAAGTAGTAGCATTTAACTGTATGATGTGTCCCAGGACACTGCGATATAACGAAGTATAGACGGAGTTTTAAGCAACCAGCTGGGTCCAATGAGGCCAGCACCATGGAGTCACAGACGGCAAGTTTATATATATGAGAGATGTTGAGTTTTAAGAAGAAATATGTAGGAGCTATCTTGAAGTCTCAGAATTGTCATATACACAGTTAAGTAGGTGATACCGTTGTCAACGATGCACCATGCACTATACCTTCATAAAGGAAAAGTCCTTCAGAAATTACACTCAATGTAGTTTTTTCTAATTCAAACCCTTACACTTTCTGTGTCCACTGTGGAAATCTCTAGATTTTCGTCGAGTTTTGTTTCTCAACTTGTTAGCAACAGCGTTGACATCCAATGACACAATCTACGCCCCACCTGCACCAAACAAGTGTCACTTTTCTTTGTCAATTTCACTTGATGGTGTTTAACAAACACATTGAAACATGAGAAACTCCCTCTCAAAATGTGAACGTTATAACACTTGGATGGTCAGCCTAAATATGCTTTTAACTTTGTTTACTTATTGATATAGCATATTTAGAAATGTAATATGATATTTGAGTGCTTCATTTTTATATTTTCATGTTTTTGTAACAATTATGTTTGGGCTAAAATGGATTTCATAGGACCTATGTTACGGGGTTGTGACGTATCTGTCACTTGTGAACCAATTTACTAATGCATAATGTAATTTTAAACAGAACCCACTGTAACAACTCATCTAGCTTGATGTCACGTGTAATCCCACTTCTGTTTTGTTGGTCATCTGTGAAGAAACCATATCAATTACGCATATCTACTACCCTTTATTCAGTGACAGTATGCCCCCTTTTTGTGACATTAATATTCGTCACTTCGAAGCCCATAAATACGCTTATCAGACGCAGGAGCCCAAGAATGTGTGGGGAGAGTGTAAAACACAGACAGCGCAGTGCATCAGTGTCGGTAAGCTTCATCTCTCTCGCTCTTACACCTGATGCTTACTGCGCAGTGCACATGTGCCCTGCGTGCGGCATTTGACAGTTGTAGCTGCCTCGGCTTTGCCTCTCAGCTGCCGCGTACAGCTCTGACACGGCGCTGGCCTTGGAAGTTATCTGCCGCATGCGATTCTGACGCAGCGTGAGATTCGGCCTTGCAGTCAGCTGCGACTCTGACATAGCCTATGCGCAGATCTTCAGCAAATGGTTCCTGTTGGAACACCACTTATAACCTTTCATGCCACTACGGCTTACTCAATATTCGTGCTCATCTACTTATTTTTTTATACTTGAAAGCCCATTCGTGATTTTTCTGTCAACTGATTTGCCTGCTTTATCTAATAAATCAAATGATCACCTCCTATTGTCAATTGAGGACCTGCTAAAACATGAAAAAGGACAAATTTCTTATGTTCGCCTGTTGGCACACTTAAATGAATGGCAAACAGCCACAAACTAAACTAAGCAATTAAGCAGAGAACCTATCAGGCATGTGCCCTCCCTTAGTTTTAAGAGGTGCAAGTCTGATATCAACTAATGTGGAAAAACTAGTGTAGTGTAATGAAGTGTTCCCTTAGTGATAACTCCCTTTTCAACTATGTTTGAAACGTGTGGACCTCCCCTCATACCCTCACTGCAACGAGTTCCAGTGCATGGACCTGGCCACAGCCACGCCCCCTTCCCGCTGGCAGCCTGCGCGCTGCCCGCTGAGGACAACACGCCACGCCGCCTCGGGCCACTCGCCCCCGCAGTGACTCATCAGTAGTGATATGTTTACATTTTCAACTCATTTAAACAAAAGCAAAAAGACATTTTTACTTCATCTTAGCAACAAGAACACGTGGCTTGTTTACCTAATTCACACTGTTATGTTCTGTTCTCATTTTGTTTTGATATTTTATGATGATTTGATGTTTCATGATTCTTGTATACACACAGTATTGTTGATGTAAGTCCCTTTGCGACCTCTAGGTCGTCTTGAGTCTCTACACCCTCCCATAGGTTAAGACCTCTGCCGTCTTCCATGAGGGCCATTCTTAATCAAGTGATGTTTACTTTGTTTCGCAAGCTAAATTTGTTTACATTAAATAATAATTACATTGAGCGAATTCATGTACGTTCTCCGCTCCCACGGAAGGGGGAGGAGTGTAAAGGATGAGCCAGATAATAGGAGATTTTACTTTATTATATGAGCCTCCAAACGGTAACTTCATTTTTCCATTGTGGCCAAGCCACGGCCGGCAGTGTTGCCGTGGACACGCGCCCCTCTCGTGTGCTTACGTAGTAATACCGCCTCAGGCGTCGCTTAGCAGGCAACGCTCTGGAAAGTTCCATGCCGCCTGCATGGTTTGCTTGGTCCTGACCAATCAGGGCGGAGGAAGCCACGTGGTGCGTCAAATATACTCGGCCGCCTGTTGCCGACCTGCTCTCTGGCATTCTTGCTCACCCATGAGCAGGATGCGTGCCCTGTAGTAGCGAACAATGTTTCACCAAACTCATAAGCTCTGGCTCACCCTCACCTCCCTAGGCCTATGTAACCCCTTTCAACATGCTTTCGCCAATAAATGGTCTTTCTCTGAAAATAATCCTAATCATTCCATAACACCCACTGCCTGCCCATACGCCCATCCTGTACACTCTTCTACTGTCTTCCACCTGCTACATAACATTTTTCCTAGTATAAGTGGGTAATTGTCTTATCAAAATCCATACCAAACCCTCTCTTCCATTTGTTTATGTAAATATTTAGCTCTTGTTACATGCCAGTCAAAATACTTTCTCATTGTACTCCACGTACTATTGTAATACTTTGGGTCCCATAAATCCGATATTAATTTCTCCTGGGCACTAGATGACCAATATTTCTTCTTAAACTTTCTCTGAAAGTCCACCAAAGACGAGAAATTTTCTGTATTCATTGTGCCCCATTTGAAAGCCTTTCCTAAAAGGTAACCTACTGCAAACACTTTTTATCTTCCCTATTTTTTGGTAAGGCCTGATTAAATTGCTTTAAGAAATGGTTTGGGTGCACATCTCCATCTTGTTTAAAACTGGGCAATTGTCTGGCGAGTCCAGAATTTGCTTCCCATTGTAAATCTGTTACTATTTTACTAGTCAACACTACATTCTGTGAAGCTACCCCTTTCTCTACTTTGTTTTGGATAAGTTTAAAAAATTCCTCCCACAAATCATCTATGCCTTTCTTAGTATTATCATGTTCAGACACTAAATGTGATGAAACGTTATCTATCTTTTCCCTCTCAGCAACTTTCTGGTCGATTAATTCCTATACTTGTTCCTCCAGACCACTTATGTTTATGGTGTCTATGGTTGCTAACTTCCCCTTAAAATTTCTCTACCACATCTACATTAGTGTTGACCCCTGAAATTCGCGAATGGACAATAGGGATCAGTTTTTCCTGTCTTTCAATGGAATCGTTTGAAGTATGTAATCTTTGTTTCGCTGCGTTGAATGTAACATTACACACATTTTGAAATGATCGTAATTTTTCATTAAACTCTGACTCTACACTACTACACTGGTCTTCATTGTCAAATTCTAGTTTCTTGGTCAAATTCTGTAATTTCTCTTTCTGTCTTTGGTTAAATTCAGTAAATAATTGAGTAATATGAGTGTTTAAAGAACTGGATAGTTCACTCTTTAAATCTACTTTCAAATCCCCGACTTCATAATCCAGGGTATCAAATTCAGTCTTTAGCAGGCTTAAACTTGTTGCTTCATTGTTCAAGATTTCACTTTGGCTACTTAAAACCTCACTCTGAGCATGTAATTTGCTGTTCAATTGTGTATTTACTGCATTTAATTGAACACTCTGAGCTTTGATTAAGTTTATTACTTCATACAAATCTGGCATGTCTTTGTCCAGTCATGCCATGGCTGATTCTACAGTCTCTGTAGGTTGTTGTTCCTTCTCCATAGTTGTAAATTTTTTCGAACTTGTAATCATTAAAAAAAAATATCACCTCTGTAAATAATGACCAGCCTAGTTCACATTCAAGTAGTTATCATCTTGAGCTCATCTGGCATAGGATTGTAGGCGGAGTCGGTGAGGTGTTGGAATGGCACCGGTGAACCACACAGGTGCTGGCAGCATCAAACGTTGGTCGTCGTGTCGGCGGTTGCAAAGTCAGCAACTCAAATAGCAACCAGCACTGATGGCATGTTACTGTAACTGCGTTGGCATCAGCTGGTTACTGCATCGGCATTGGCTGGTTACTGCGTGTGAGAGGATTGTTTCCTCCCCACGACCAAATCTTCATCAGATCTTGCAGACCAATTTCTTCATCTCGTTATTGTGTGTTGCTATGGCAGCTCTCAACTTTTTATTATCTCCATCTTCTTCAAGAAAATTCCTCCTTTTCATGCTCTGCTCACTTTGGTCGCCACATTCCGGCAGTTTCCGGTGATTAAGGGTGGCAGTTTGGTGCTGGTGTGAAAGACTCCAACTCCCCCTTGGCTTTCGAACTTACTGGAGTTGATTTGCCGATCTTCTTTCAGGATTGCTGGGTGCAATATTCTGCCCAGCTCATTCTCCGAAGAATAGATGATACTCTAAAGGAATTTTGTATACTTTTAAATAACTTGGTACACTTGAGAATACTTTGAACTCAGTCTCACTGTATTTTCATAACACACAAGTTTTCATACACTAAAACATTTCCCATAAGCTCAACACATTCTGGTCTGACAGAAGCTATTACAATCATCTTTCCATAAATACAGTCTATAAATCTCTTAAAGTTTAACAAGACAACTGTCCATACCTTAAGACAGTGAGAGAATGAAGCAATAAAAATCCCTTTTTTCTTTCAACAACATTCAAAAGTTCACACAATGCTTTACGTCGCACAGAGTACTACGTGTTTATTCCTTGATCGGGCCGTGTAACTTCTTAGGCGGGCTCGGTGACTACCTGCTCGCGCTGATCTGTCAGATACCTGTCCATCCTGCACACAAATAATTGTAGGGCAGTAGACACAGTTCTACTATACCACACTTACCTCTAAAATAACATGTGTTTGAGACGGTGGAATTAGAGGTGACTCTAGAATTTACCACGAAATGCTAGAGGCACTATGACCGTCACGTGCATCACATGATTCGAATGGCACATTTGAGTGGGTTTTCAAATTATATGAAATCCATTTGTGTTTATAAAAGAATACTGAAATTAATGAGGAAAAAACATATATTAAAAGCATAAAATGACATAATTAATCATTTAAGACAATTCCCAGCCTATTGAAGTTGATGCTGGTGTTGAAATGAGATTCAGAAAAAGACTACTTCTGAATTTTTGTTGTTGATACTGCTACGAGAACACAATTTTCAGGAATTGAGAACATAACTTGTGCACATTCTCTTAAGTTTGCTTATCTACATAATGCTCCTCAGTTTCTACTTTTGCGTGCCAGATTTATAACTTGTATACATAACTCCTTCATGCCTTGTTGCTCTGATGTAAAGATTGGGCTTTTGAGATTGTCCCTCCTTACTGCTGGTATCGTCTGAACTTTGTAATACATGGCTATCATGTGCAGAATAACTGCTGCCCAAGACAAACCCATATCTTGCCAAGACAAATGAAAGTGTTAATTTATAACTTTCATTCAGCTCACAAAATCCTCAGTTTTGATAATAAATCAAAGTGGCAAAGAAATGTATATTTCCACCCTTAAAATCGTAATGTGCAATTACATTTTGCAAAATGTACTATGTGCAACACTATCAGGATATGACACATTTGACATAAAACAGTCCCTCATCCATTTGTCTCACTGAGGGTTTAAGTTCAGTTTGTGCTGAAGAATGTCCTTTCATGATGATCGACAAATTTGTTTCTTATTGTGGAAGAAGGATCTAACTGTTGTATGATTTGATTACTGAATTCTTCAGGCAATATCTTAAACACAGTAGGTGGTCATCATTTACTAAAACTTTAATAATGCATGTCATTGCTTTATTTTCTGTGCGCCTAAGTAAAAAGTGTTCCACCCTTCACTGATTCTCCACTGTTTGTTATATTACTATTCTTTTCTGTGCCCTTACAAACTGTTGCCCACCTTGCAGATATTGATATTTATGCTTATCAAAATTAGAAGTTGAGGTGTCAGGTCAGAGGGGTATTCTGAACACAATTTCGACACAAAGCAGCTCAATAGGCTGTGGAGTGCAAGGGTAGGCTAGCAATAGAACAGTGCATCACCATTGACTAGACACTCATTTATTGAACACGCAAGTCAGGTACAGTTAATTCCCTTTCAACATAACTTACATAACCAGTCTAGCCCTAGGATGGCACCAACACCCCCCAATTTAGCACGTGAAAAACTACAGCGATGCACTCGTCATGTATCCTTACAAAATCCAAGAACAGAGAGCCGGCTCCCCAATAGAAGAACATTTAACCATGCGCAGCGTGCGGGTTTGCGGGATGCTGATCTCGCCCTTAACCTCAACACCAGTTCAAATACTAGTCAGCCTACAATCTTGAACCACCACACACATTCCATCAGTTGCTGCATAGAAAGCCAATGTGATAGGCAAACAGACAAGCATATGATAAAAGCTTAAGCAATTTCCTTACTAGACAACACTTATAAATAGTAGTCATCAATTTTTTTTTAAGCGTGAGCACACCAACAATCAAGACAATGCCAATCATAAGGACAGTAGCACATAAGCAAGTAGCAATGGTAACTTCTGCTTAGATTGGCTACAAATCAGTGCGTGATTTGACACACCAGAAAACAGTCTTTACAACATAATCATCAATACAATAGCAAATTACTCACACGTGTACTCCCCCACGATTTTGATTCGCAAAGTCATAGACAAAACGTGGAGAATGTATCACTTATACCAACATAATGGTGCTCCCTGACTCCCTTAATTGCACAGCAAAGAACCTGACCTAATAAAACCACCACAGTTTTTGCCTCTAAATTGTCCAAGTACAAGTGAGACTCAATCACAAATGTAATTTTACATCACCAGTTCCCGTATAGTCAATACAAGCTCCTGATTTTCACCTGTTTATAATGGCAGGCAGCAACATTGTATGGAAAAGAGCGTAGAGACAAGCCCTTACCAATTCTCTTCTCTGAAAGCAGCCACCGCAACTCTCGGGAACCACTGGGACCTCCAATGCAAAAATCGTTAATCCGTCACACAAATTACAGGATGCCCACTTCCCGCTGCTTTCTACAGCACCTTCCGTTCAGAGCCAACTTGTATATCTCCATGCGATAGGTCTGGTCCCACACTCGATGCGTCAACCCGACAACAGTCTTCCACCACGTCCTGGAGCACACCCCGCACAGGACCTCGCCTGGTTACTCCTCGCGTAGGCCCCAGAGGGCGCTGCTTACTGCCCTGACCATGGCAGGAAAGATAAACCACCAGAGTGGTACTGTCGATATGAGCCACCATGGCTCAGAAGTGCTTTCCTTCTCTGGTATTGTTAGAAGTGCATTGGTATTTCTTATGAACACTTAATCAGTTTTAAGAGTTTCTGTTCTTGTTCTTCAAATGGTGATGCCGCATTGTCACCAGTGTCAGACTTCGCGTACTATCGCCTGTTACAAATAAATTTTCTTTGTGAACCATCATTGCTGTGCTTGCTAATGATGAAATGAACACAGGTAAACCTGGGACAGAGAAAATGTTACTTTCATTGCCCATATCTCAGACTTGGGGAATAGAGCTTCTTGGATTGAACTTGTATTTTATACTTCAACAAAGAATATACCAACTTCAAAATAGCATAAATTAGCTACCAGTACTAAAAATGGTCATAAATTGCTCACCCTGTATGGTAAAATGCTATGTTCATATGATCCGATCTGTTTCCCCCCATCAAAGTTAAAGTGAACGAACCTTTGAAAGTGTTAAAAAATGAACTTCAGTGATGACGCTGTATTTGCAGAAAGAGTGTCTGTTCCTGTATTACATTTTGATTGCTAAGCCTTACTTCCAACAAATCAGCTCTGTTCACATGAATATAAGTTGTTCAGTCTGTAATAAAACACTGTTAATATTTGAGAAAAGGTTTCTCATGTGGAAACTTGGATCAAGCAAAAGCACTTTCATATACATTGTTCATTTAGGTTTAGACATGATTTGTTGCGCAATCTGAGTACTCGGTGTCTATTAATGATATTACTATACTCTCTTGTAATTAATAAATTGAACTGTGTAGTTACCACTGTTTTATAATGAATTGTATGAGCTAAATATATTATCACACTAACAAACTTGTCAATACACAGCAGTTGTTTAGTATGTATCAGAATTAGATATGTCTCATCTCTTGTCGTCGTCGTCATCATCATCATCATCATCATCATCCCCTCTCTATCCATCCACCCCCCCCCCCCCAATTTCTCATAATTTTAGTCTGGGAACAGGTGGTATCACAAAGTTTTGTGTGAATCAGATTCCAGAGTAGTATTCTAATTGTATAAAACTTCCCTGTTTCCTGTTCAAACTGACTGCAAAGAAGAAAACAAAGCAGCATATTGTTGTGGACGAAGTTTTGTGTAAAACTGTATACAAGAAGAAATATCAAATCTGCCAACCACCATCAATACAACTACCACCCATTCCATACCAAGAAGTCCCTTCTATACAGCCTAGCCACCGGCGGCCATTGGATCTGCAGTGATGAGCAGCCCCTCCCAAAATACACAGTGTTTCTCTGAGGCCTTTACTCACTGTAATGAACCCCCCCCCCCCCCATACTTATACAAAAACAGATCTCCCTTGCCTTATCTTTCCAGTCACCCATTACCTCCCAAAGTCCCATTGTCCAGCCACAGAAGAGCATTCCCCTTGTGACTCAGTACCAGCCAGGACTGGACCAACTGAATTATGTTCTCTGCTAGGGTTTCAACTACCTTTCGTCGTGCCCTGAATTGAGAACCGTCCTCTTCCCCTCAGCCCCCACTCCACAGCGGTATTCTGCTGGCTATCGAAGCTACGCAATATCCTTGTCTATCCCTACACAACTGTTGCTCCAAATCCCTTGCCTTGTGGCTCATGTCCCTGTAACAGAGCTAGATGCAAGACCTGTCTCGTACATCCTCCCACGACCAGCTCTTTCAGTCCGTTCACTAACATTGCCTATGCTTTCAAAGGCAGGTCTACCTGTGAAACAAGTCATGTGATCTACAGGCTAAGCTGCAATCACTGTGCTGACAACCAACAGGCTGTCGACATGAATGGCCACCAACACAATATGGCCAAGAAACAACTGGACCACCCTGTTGCTGAGCATGCCACCCAACCCGACATTCTCCATTTCAGTGACTGCCTCACCTCCTGTGCCATGCGGATCCTTCCCACAAACACCAGCTTTTCTGAACTACGCAGGTGGGAACTCTTCTCCTAATATTCCCAGTGTTCCCATAACCTTCCTGGCCTCAACCTTAGTCATTGTACTTGCTCATTTAGCCCCTTGCCTGTTCCCATTCCAGCACTACACAATCCACTATCCCACCAACGCATCCAGTCCTTTCACTTCTTTTCTTTTTTGCTGTCTCATCTTTCGTCCCTGCCCTCCATCTGACCTCCCGACTGCACCTAGCTGCCCTATCCTCTCCGTTGTTCTTCTGTGCTCCTGCAGTAGCACTTTGCCATCCCCCACCCATACTTACCCTGCTATCCCTCCCCCTCCTCCCCCCTGCAGGGCAGAGATGGACTCTTAGGTGGTCGCTACAAAAGGATGGTGAGGACTGCACTGCTAGATAGCTTGTAAGCTGCTCAGGGAGTCTAAACAGAGAAAAAACTACTCACCAGAACAGGAACGGATGTACTAAAGTGCACGAGATATGGCCACAAGCTCTGCAGTGAATACACTGCAGCCAGTGGGCAAGGAACACTGTTCAATGTGGCCTATGTGGACATAGGTGAAGCCAGCATTACCATCAACCATTGAGCCATTGGTGTAAAAAAAACTTCAGAGCCTTGGAACACATCAAAAATCAAGAGGAAGTGACAGCAGAGAGCGGCGGGGTTAACTGAGGCCATGCAAAAGGTCCACAAAAAAACTTCGGCTGAGGTGTACACCACAGAGGTGTACATGAATGGACTGCAAGTACAGGTGGTAAAGAGGACTCCAGTTTGGAGAGAAGGGATCACACATGAGCCGTAATCGTGAGTCCTGACCTGGGCCACCAATACGGGAGGTGGACTGCCAGGGGTGGGAAAAGGAGATGGTAATTCAGATGCTCAGGAGAACTACGAATATCTGCAATGTAACTGGTGAGCAGTTGTGCACATCGGATCTGCAATGGAGACACTCCAGCTTCCACCAGAACACTGGTCACTGGACTTTTTCTAAAAGCTGCCATAACTAGGTGAACACCACAGTGGTGCACTGGGTCGAGTAAACGCAGTGCTGAGGGCACTGCTGAACCATAAACCAGACTCCCAAAGGCCAGGCGGGATTGAACAAGGACTCTAGAGCTGCAGCAGTGTGGAGTTATCTACACCCCAGTTGCCGTTGCTCATGCAGCGGAGGGCATTGAGGTGCTACCAGCACTTCCACTTCAGCTGACGAAGGTGAGGTAGCCAAGTCAATTGGGTGTCAAAAACCACTCCTAAGAATTGATACATCTCCACTACAATGAGTGGATTGTCATTAACCTTCATGCGCTCACTCTAGAAATAGTCACACGAGCGCTTGCACAGGTGGTCGGCCGACAGAGAGTTTTCATCAGTCTCTTGAGGTTTTGCGTTTTTAAAGATCACATTTCCATAAAATATTGACATAGGATATTTGTAATCAAAATTATTTATTTAACAATAAAATATACAATGGAATACAAAAAGGAAACCAAATACCCAAATGAAATAAAAGGTTTTTTTATGTTTTGGGACTATATAATGTAATACTTAAGACTAGAATTATTCACTATCTTAACTCTTCACAAGAGAAGCTAATTTTGCTTTGAAAAAAGAATTTTTGATTGAAAACGTCACATAAAAAAAATTCCTGATCAGTCTGTATCCATTTCATTTTCGTTTTGAGGCTGACAACAATTATTGCACGTAACTGTCATGGTTGAATGTCATAGACATTTCTTCCACATTCACCGCATTCTCTCTTTGTTTTTATATTCTTTTTTGAGCCACGCAAATAACATATTCCTCTCCTTGTAGGGGTTGATACAGCTGGATAAACTGTCACTCTCCCTGTAATTTTCCAAAAATACTAACAAATCTTTTGGTAAATGCTTCAATTTAGCTCTTTCTTTCAGGTTTTCACTCATCAGTTCCAAAGATAACGCACGTAAGAATTGTCTTCCCGTTTTTTCTTTCCTATTACCTGTGTTGAATTGAAAAATGCATAACTAATTTATTCCTGCCAAGTCAGTAAGCGGAAAAATGTACATGCAAGACCACCTCTGTGTTTTTCTTGATGTTGAAATTCTGGAGCACATGAGGTCTACAGTATCAACTCAACCTTTGGTTGAATTATAGTCTGCGATTTATATAGGTTTTTTGGTATCTTCATCAATGATGTCAGTATCACGCATTGTGGAGAGCACTAAAACAGCTTTTTTTTTTATCATAGAAATCAAAGTTTTGTCATCTTGACAACTGAACGTGTAGTCTCCTGCCACTGCATTTACATTTACTGTCACAAATTCTGGGGAATTTCTGTATTTTTTCTCATTGTACCTAAAGTGAGGCCTTTGCTAAGGAGGTATTCAGCCAACGGGTAACTTGAAAAATAATTATCAGTTGTTACATTTCTATTTGTTCCTTCTATGCATTCAACCAATCTAGCGACCAAGTCGTATGGTTTGTTGGAGAGTACGTTAGGGCCTGGCATTTGTTTTCTGCAGTACACTTCTAAATTATATGTAGGCCTATAAAAAGTGCGTGCATCACACAATGCATACATTTTTAACCCGTATTTGGCTGATTTCTGAGACATGTACTGGATGAATGAACATCGTCCTCTAAACGCAACCAACATCTCATCAACAGTGACAAATTCCCCTAAACGGAGTGATTTTTGGCTGTTAGCAATGAAAGAAGACAAAATTTCTCTTATAGGAGCAAGTTTGTCCATTGCTTGACTTCCAATCTCGTGTTTAGGTCATCAAATCTTATAGCTCGTAGCAAAAATCTAATTCTATTTAGGCTGAAATTGGCTTGCAAAATTGTCAGACCTGTTCCATTGCTATTGAAATATTCAGAGAAATTTGCACAGTTTCCTCTTGACTGCAATCAAAAACAGAGCACCAAACAATGCTAGCATTTCAGCCGTTGTCGTCGGCTTATAATCCCTTTCACGTAATTCAGAGTTACTGCTTCCTTCTGCCAGTGCTTGATGTGCCAATTTTTTCCTTTCAATATAAACATTCGTGTACCTTACGATCCCTTCTACCATTTCGGGAGTTGTTATACACTGAAAAATTTCCAGTCAAGTTTCACATTGTCTGGCTTGTCCTCTAGGACCTGGTAGAGTTTTGATTATATTTTTTGAATTTGATTTTGTGCTGGTAATATTGGCACTACTAGCCCTAATAGTTTCCATGTCCTTACCTATATAAAAACTTATGTCATTTGTTGGTAGCTGCTGTTGATCTATGTCATTTTCTCCCCCGTTTTCCAAATCAATTTCCGACTCACTGTGATGTATATCATCTTCAATCCCTTCTTGTTCATAATCTGGGTCATCGGAAACATAATCTTGTAGGGATTCCTCATGGCCTTTCCCCTCTGCTTCCTCTCTCTCCAATTCAGCCAAGACTATGTATGTCATCAGACATAAGGTTTTGTCGTTCCCTTCAAAAAATAAAAATAATTGTTAAGTTTGCCATCAGAAATTTCTTAGAATGACGAAGTGCTAAAGTAGAAAGAAAAACAGAATTTGTGAATGGCAAAATTTGTAGAAAGTAATGCACATTCACTAGAGAATTGGAAGAGTCTATAAAATTGAGGAATTATAGGGGTATTACAAAAAGAAATACTTACATTCCGAAGTAGATGAGTAGAATAAAGTCTCGTAAGCGTTCTCAAGGCGATAACTGACCGTGTTTGTAAGTGCCGTGAGTGCTCGCAAGGCGGTAAACTGACCGCCAAACGTGTTCGGACCTATTTGCCTCTCAGGACAAGTTCAGAGAGGTGCGACTTGGACGAACTTTGAGCAGCATCTGTCGGAAAAAGGTGAAACTAGAGAATACATGGCCCTCCCGCTGCCTCATTATCTTTGTGGAGTAAGTATGGCGCGAAATTGCACAAAGGTGGTCACTTCACCGCCCGCCCGCCCGCGCGAGCGCGTGAAGGTTAAGATCATCTTCGGGATGAACGGTACGACACCAACAGAAGTACATGACACAAGACTTCCCCGCTGAAAACTGGAAACTGTGGGCTAGAGCCCATGACTGCACTTTGTGAATGACTCCCTGTAGACACTGCTCAGCAATACCAGTACTGGAGGAGCAATACGAAATGGAGAAGTCATCTGCACACAGAGAAAGGGAAACCGACAGCCCTACAGCTGCTGCTAGGTCGTTAATGGACACTAAAAAGCACACATACACTCAATACAGAGCCCCCCAGAATGCCATTTTCCTGAATATGGGAAACTATGGGAGGCAAAATTTGGACACGGAAAGTACGAAGCGACAGGAAGTTTTGGATAATATTCGGGAGCTGGTCCCGAAGACCCCACTCGCGCAATGCGGCAGGGATATGATGTTGGCAGGTTGTGTTGTATGCTTCACACTAGTCAAAAAAGACGGCAACCAGGTGTTGGCATCTTTAAAAGGCTATTCACATGGCAGACTCGAGGGACACAAGATTATCAGTGGTAGAGCGTCCCTGGTGGAACCTGCCTATATGGAGCCAGTAGGCCACGTGACTCCAGGACCCAACCCAACCGCTGACACACCTTACGCTCCAGCAGCTTACAGAGAACGTTGGTGAGGCTGATGGGCTGATAGCTATCCACATAAAGCAGATTTTTACCAGGTTTTAACACCGGAATGATGGTGTTCTCTCATCATTGGGATGGGAAGATGCCGTTGCCCCAGATCCAGTTGAAGATGACAGAGATATCACTTGTGGTCAGACGACACATTTCATGTGGACTGTGGATCTGATCCGGCCCAATTGCTGTGTCAGAGCAATGTGCAAGGGTGTTACAGGGTTCACCTTGTGTGTAGTGAATAAGAGGACTTTCCTTTCCATCCGCTGTTTGACGGTACGAAAGGCTGGGGGGGTAGTTTCCAATGCAGGGGTTCTAGCATGGTGCTCAGCAAAGAGATCGGCAATTGCGTTTGCGTCCGTAGGGAGCACGTCATTGACGTTAATGCCAAAGACATCTGTTGGGGTCTGGTACCCAAAAAAGATGTCTGATCTTTATCCAGACTTGGGAAGGTGACATATGGCACCCAATGGTAGACACGTACCTCTCCCAACACTCCTGTTTCCGTCGTTTGATAAGTAAGCGAATGCAAGCACGGAGCTGCTGAAAGGCTATTAGGTGCTCCAGGGAAGGGTGTCGCTTATGCCACTGTAGAGCTCACCAACACTTCCACCAAGGAACTGTCTTTTCCTAGAGAATGAGGGATCGCATTTTCCGCCACAGAAACTATCATTGTAGTGACCTGCTCACTTACAACATCGATGGCACCACGTGGGGGAGATTAAACGATGACATCAGAGGTGAAGGCTACCCAGTATGCCTTGTTTAAAGCCCATCTGGGCAGGCTTCCGTGGGCATGACGCCAGGGGAGTGACAGAAAGATGGGGAAGTGGTCACTACCACACAGGTAGTCGTGTGCTCTCCAGTGGATAGATTGGAGAAGTCCTGGGCTGCAAACTGATAAATCAATGGCTGAGTAACTACACTAATAAAATGTGTGACGGCCCCAGTATTTAAGAGGCAGAGTTCGAACTGAAACAGCCAAGTTTTCACATCTCTGCCATGGCCAGTAAGCATGGTGCCACCCCACAAGGGGTTATGGGTGTTACAAGTAGGAAAGGTTTAGGGCGCTGATCAATCAGTGCAGCCAAGATGTTCAAGGGTACCGCACCATCTGGAGGGAGATACACATTGCAGACAGTTATTTACTGCATCGTCCGTATCCTGACAGCCGCAGCTTCAAGAGGAATTTGAAGGGGCACAGATTCACCACATATCAAGTTCAGGACATAAATGGAAACTCCACCTGACACTATTATATTTGCTACGGCTCCAGTAATATCCCCTGTAGCAGTGCAGGGGTTTGCATTGCCGGGAACCAAGTTTCCTGGAAAGCAATGCAGGCAGCAGGTCTAAAGCTTAACAGTTGCTGTATCTCAGCCAGGTGGTGGAAAAAAACTTGAGACTGGGAAGTCATGAAACTCAATGAGGTCACTTGCTGCCAAGACTTATTTCCTGAGCAGGTTATATCCATTATGTCTGAAGGTCTGGCAAGATCTAAGTCCTCAACAAACACCAGCTCTTCACCTCATCGCCAGACACAGAGCTCGTGCAGTGGTGGTGTGGGTGCCACCGCAATTCCCTTTGTCTTGTGGGGTCGTCTTTCTGGATTTCTCTCTCTGATCCTTGGGTTTCACTGATTCAGACTCTGGGACCGAGAATGAGCATGAAGCCATACGACCAGCTGCCTTTGGGCACTTCAGCCATTGGTGGGTGTCATCTTTCCCACTAACAGATGCCTGGGTAGGGAGTGACCCAAGGGACCTCTTCCTAGCGAGAGGAGCCGAACACGACTTGCACTTTTCTAGCTAAGAAGTGGGGACTGGTGTCCCCAGTGGTTAGGGGGACAGTGCTCCCAAGGTACATGGTGTGGGAATAACAGAGAGGGAAGTGCCCCCACTATCAAGGGGGCAGATGTAGTCTTCCAGCTCTGAGAGCCGACAGGAACTCGTGGAACTGATGGTGTTACAACTGTTCTTGTAGCGGCGGCATAAGAGGTGGTCATAGCCATGATGTAGGCGCTCAAATTTCCTCTTGGCCTCAGTGTAGGTTAGTCAAAATGGCTCTGAGCACTATGGGACTTAACTTCTGAGGTCATCAGTCCCCTAACTAACCTAAGGACATCACACACATCCATGCTAGAGGCAGGATTCGAACCTGCGACCATAGTGGTCGCGTGGTTCCAGACTGCAGCGACTAGAACCGCTCGGCCACCCCGGCAGGTGTAGGACAGTCAGTCCAGGGTCTTGTATTCTTGGATTTTCCTTTCACACTGGACAACTCTACAGTCCGGTGAGCAAGGTGAATAATGTTCTTCGCAGCTGACACAGATGGTG
This sequence comes from Schistocerca cancellata, assembly GCF_023864275.1. Lineage (NCBI taxonomy): Eukaryota > Metazoa > Arthropoda > Insecta > Orthoptera > Acrididae > Schistocerca > Schistocerca cancellata. The sequence goes on along the minus strand of NC_064634.1, from coordinate 450,861,997 downwards.
GGCGGGGCACATTGAGTATTGGGATGGGCTGGACGTCAACAATCTCAACATGTTGTGCTGGAAGTACAGCAGGAAGACATATGGCCAAACTTCCAGCACTTAAAGCACTGCATCAGGGGAGGGATATAGGGCTTGACATCACAGCGGGAGACCAGCACCTTGACCTTCTCAGGTAATGTGTCACCCTCGAAGGCCAAGATGAAGGCACTGGTGGCAACCTGATTATCCCTCGGAACCCAATGCGTGCGCCAGACGAAATGAACTCATCACTCTAAGTTGCCACGCAGCTCGTTATTGTACTGCGAAAGAAGGTCCATGTAGAATGTAATACCCTGGACTGTATTTAAGCTCTTATGAGACATGATGGTAATGGAAACATCCCCCAGCTTGTCACAAGCGAGCAATGTCTGACTAGGCAGAAGATACCTTTTTATCAAGACTGAACCTGACCACATTTTGGACAAGCCCTCCACCTCTCCAAACTTGTCCTCTAATGCTGTACAAAAAACTGAACCTTCATCAAGACAAAGGAGTCCCCATCAGCTCTCGTACATGAGGTACAGGTGCTACCGTGCTGGATATGAGGTGCAAATAATTCCGTGGTCATCGTCAGTGCAGAAAACGACACTGCGTAGTAAGTGGAGGAAAACGAACCCAAGAAGGTGGCCTCACCCAAGAGATGGAGGATGAGTGAGACTGCAATGCCACGAGGAGAAAGTGGGATAAAGATCTCAATGCACAATGGGCACGATGCACCATGTAAGGCACCCTTCCCCAAGTGGCTTGCTCTTTGGCAAAATTTTGAAAACTGGAGGTCAAACCCTATAGGGGACCATCATATAAAGGCCGAAAGGTGTGAATCTCCTTTTAGTCGCCTCTTACAACAGGCAGGAATACCTTGGGCCTATTCTAACCCCCTGACCCACAGGTGGTGGATGTGAGGGATTCAGGTTCGATTCCTGGTACTGCTAGGAATTTTTTCTTGGTGGGAGGATTGGAATAGTGTGCATTTAGCCATGTAAGGGTAACTGAGTAGCTACTTGCTTAAAGTAAGTAGCAAAACTGGCACTCAAGCTATCACAGTGACGTCCAGGTTATTTTTTGGTAATTGTGGCATATATTTTTCAAAATAAAATTCAGTTGTTAGCTGCAGATTTGGAATATTTTATAGCACTTATCAGTTTCAACAGACGAAAATACCATCTTCAAAAATCTACAAAATTAAGGAAATTATAAAGTGTTAGAACATGGCCATAGTTGAATGTATAACAAGTATAGGACAAAAAATTTCGAAATTATACAGAACAAGAGTATCATTATTGCTACAGACAGACAATGCAGCCCAGGACGGATTAACAGCAATATGGAAAGGATTGGTACTACCCACATTTAGGAAGTGTTGAGTCACAGATAAGCACAAAAAGAAATACAGCAAAAACACTAAAATATTAAGGATTTCAGATCAAGTTCTCTTTCTGAAGTAGAAAACACACACACACACACACACACACACACACACACACAGAGAGAGAGAGAGAGAGAGAGAGAGAGAGAGAGAGAGAGATAAGTCTGGCTAACACTTGGCATTATTTGGCCCCTTAGCAGTAATGCTCCAGTGCCGTGTGTGTGTGTGTGTGTGTGTGTGTGTGTGTGTGTGTGTGTGTGTGTGTGGGCGCGCGCGTCCTACTTCAGAAGAAGAACCTTACCTGAAAGCTTTGATATTTTAACACAGTTTTAGATTGTTACTCAACACATCCTATATCCATATTCTTATTACTGATGCAGAAAGATATTTGGATGTCAATGGATCTAAAATTGTCATGTAATTTTCAGGGATAAGACAGCTTCATAGGCATTGGTCTCCAAAAAGAAAACGAAACTAAAATGGCTCTGAGCACTATGGGACTTAACATCTGAGGTCATCAATCCCCTAGACTTAGAACTACTTAAACTTAACTAACCTAAGGATATCTCACAAATACATGCCCGAGGCAGGATTCCAAACCTGTGACTATAGCAGTCGCGCGGTTCCAGACTGAAACACTTAGAACTGCTCAGCCACAGCAGCCGGCAAACGAAACTAACAAGTGTGTTAAAAATGAGATCAAGTTTTTTAAGCACAGTAAAAGACCTGAAATTGAGTTCTGTATATGCCTGATGAACATCAGACCATTAGGCATTTACAGGACATTCACGACATGCAAATAACAGTAACCTCTCACAATGATTGATGTGTACTGATACATGTTTAAGGTTACATATCACTTTTTTTTTTTTTTTTTTTTAATTCAGGGTGTGATAAATGTAAACCACTTCCTATCAGTCCAGAACAGTTCAGAGCAAATGGGATAAACAGTGAAATTTACTTCATCACTGTAGAAGCACCTTACAGCAATGTCTGATTTAGTATCTGAAACTCTCATTGGAGACCAGAGATATTTAAAACTGTCAAGGGAGAATCACTCTAGCAAAATCCTTACTAACATTCGAAGTTTTCAACAATCATTTGTCATTACCAGATACACATTTGCTTGGATCAGCAACACAACATAACACTGTCAAAGTTCTTTAGCCCAAGAACAATATTACGGAAAGTCCTAATAGCAATGTAAATGATGCTGAAGACTAATGAGTAGTGTATACAGTATTTGTAGATTAACTGGCCAAAATCTAGAACAAGGGCACTGCCAGCAAAGGCATTTTTTACTGTATGCCACATAAAATAGCAATGTAGAGCAAGGTATTGTGAGTGCTGAAACTGAAATCATTTCATATTCTTCACAGATCATTTGCGATTCCACTGTTTTGTTTAAAAATGTCACTAAAATTGCCACAGCACAGCTTCCAATATTTTCTACATTTTCTTTCGAATGAAGGCTATAGTGATACATTGACCAGAGTGGACAAAGCCAATGAATCTGAGGTCCTGGAAGAAAAAAATATAATAAAATAAAAATCTCCACTATGTTTACTGAACAGTTTCAATAGAAATTTGACCTGTATGTCACATGACATTCCTACAGTGATATTTTGCCAACTTTTGATATTATATCCAGTTTTTTTTTCGGTATTCAATATTAGTAGTATTGAATTTGTTCTCTTCAGAAATATCCCATTCTGAATAATTATATACCTAGTGTCTAGGGACTAGAGAGATGTCAGAAGAAAGGTGCCATCACAAGCTCAGGAGGGAGATACCAGGTATGGGAAACTGCTCTGAAGTGGACTCCTCACCAGAGTATCTACCATCATTTTAAATTATCCTTGTCCTCTTCTTGTGAAGTAAGCACATCCAAATACTCTAAGTTTGTTAGGTTACTTACATTGGTGAGTCACCACCATGAGTAACTACTTCATTTTCATATCTGTGGATTACAGTGGTCATTTCACAAGACATTAAGAATACTGTTCATAATTATTGATAACAAAATGTTTTATTACCCATAATACGGAATATATTAAGCTTGCTTTTCATTCAAAAAGCATAACTGCACAATTTAATTTGTACTTCAATTCATGCACACAGTTCTGTTAGATATAAAGTTGAAACATTTGGAATACACCAACATATACAATATCATCACACTATTGTTTCCAAAAATCTCAAAGCTCTTGACCAATTTATTTCAAATATTCATACGATACTCTAATAAAAATTCTACTGGACATTAGCTACATATTTTCTTTAGATACAAATGTACAGAATTTCTGTTAAAACCTGCCATGAGAAAGAAAACTCCATGCAGTGGAAGTGTGCGGATTAATTTTCTATCTCTCACTCAGTCTTAACTACAATGTTACGAAAAGGATAGTTGCTACTCGTCCTATAGCGGAGATGCTGAGACGCAGAGAACCACAATCAAAAGACTGACAAACAAAGCTTTCGGCCAAAGAGGCCTTCATCAGAATTAGACAAAACTTACAAATGCACAGAATTGCAACTCGCACACATGACCTGTCTGTGTCTGTGTCTGTGTCTCTGTGTGTGTGTGTGTGTGTGTGTGTGTGTGTGTGTGTGTGTGTGTGTGATTGATCTAACTATGAAGAATGGCTGTTTGGCCAAAAACTTTGTTTGATAGTTTTTGGCCAAAAGGTTTGACACTCGTTTTGTTGTGCCTATCTGAAATGCAGCATTTCCGCTATATTGTGAGTAGCAGCTACCATTTTCATAATATTATCACTATTCCATTGCTTCAGTTTTGACGACGATGGCAGTGTATTTAAACCCTTAGACAAATGGTTTCTTACTTCTTACATCAATATTGTGAAAAGGATAGATGCTACTGAAGAAGACATATTTGTTAACATCAGATATAGATTTAAGCGTCAGGAAGTATTTTCCCGGAAGTATTTGTATGGAGTGTAGCCATGTATGGAAGTTAAACATGGACGATAACTAGTTCAGACAAAAAGAGAATGGAAGCTTTCGAAATGTGGTGCTACAGAAGAATACTGAAGATTAGATCACCTAACTAATGAGGAAGTACTGAATAGAATTTTGGAGAAGAGGAATTTGTGGCACAATTTGACTAGAAGGGATCGATTCGTAGAACACATTCTGAGGCAGTAAAAATCTTAGAGGAAGACCAAGAGATGAATACAGTAAGCAAATTGAGAAAGATGTATGTTGCAGTAGTTACTTGAAGATGATGATGCTTTCACAGGATAGAGTGGTATGGAGAACTGCATCAAAGCAGTCTCTGGACTGAAGACAACCAATGTTGCTACTCACCATATAGAGGGGATGCAGAGTCACAGATAGGCACAATGAAAGGAGCGCGACATGGCGAGGTATCCCTGCCTGTCATAAGAGGTGACTAAAAGGAGTTTCACACATTTCAGCCGTTATGTGATGGTCCCCTGTCGGGTTTGACCTCCATCTTTCTAAATCTTCCCAAAGAGCGAGCCAGTTGGGGAAGAGCGCATAGTGTTCATCATGCATTGATATCTTAAGCCCACTTTCTCGTTGTCACACTGCAGTCACTCTCATTCTCCATCTCCTAGGTGAGGACACCTTCCTGGGTGCGTTTTTCACCATGCACTGTGCAGTTTCGCTTTCTGTGCTGATGATGACCATGGACTTCTTAGCACCTCATATCCAGCATGGTACCCAGTCGTTGTAGTGGGGCCACCATATACCCTGTTGGTTGTACCCCCTTACAACACAGGGATCGCTCTGCTGATGCCTGTGCCATTAACTCCCTACATATGCCAAAGAGTAGAGCCCATCTCCCTGGGGCATCAAGACTCCCAGCAATGGCTATCCTGCCAGGTGGCTCTTGCTGAGGTTGCGTGACACCCATGGGGAGGGCCCCTGGTCAGAGTGGGTGGCATCAGGGCGGATGACACACCATGAAATGTAGTACGTCATTTCTTGCTGGTGGTCCACCACCAGCAGTCTCTAAGTGGGCAAAGGCTAACTTCAGTGCTAAGAAATATGACCCCAAATCATTACCCTCCCTGACCACACCATGGGAGGAACACCAGGCTAAGGATGGCAGTGAAGCTTATTTGCCCTGGTACCTTGTATTTACGAGAGTTGATAGGGAAACTTTCATGTCCATGAAGTCTCAGTTTTTTGTGGAGCATTTGGAGGACAAGTCTGGGGAGGTGGAGGGCTTGTCCAAAATGCACTGTGGGTCCATCTTGATAAAAACAGCATCCTCTGCCCAGTCACAGGCATTACTTGGTTGTGACAAGTTGGTCTTCCTGTTACCATCACACCTCATGAGAACTTAAATAAGGTCCAGGGTATTATATTCCACAGGGACCTTCCTTTGCAGTCTGACGACGAGCTGTACGCCAGTTTAGAGTGGTGAGATGTTCATTTCGTCCGGCGCATCCATCGGGGTCCGAGGGATAATCAGGTTGCCACCAGTGCCTTCATCTTGGCCTTAGAGGGCGAAACATTGCCTGAGAAGGTTAACGTGATGGTCTAGCACTGTGACGTCAAGTCATATATCCCTTCCCCGACGCGGTGCTTCAAGTGGTGGAAGTTCGGCCATATGTGTTCCCACTGTACTTACAGCATCACATGTCGAGATTGTTGACTCCATCACATCCCAAACCTCCATGTGCCCAGACTCCCATCTGTGTCAACTGCGGAGAGCATCATTCACCTTGCTCACCAGACTGCAGAATTTTACAGAAAGAGAGGAAAATGATGGAATGTAAAACCCTGGACTGACTGACCTACACTGAGGCTAAGAGGAAATTTGAGCACCTACATCCTGTGGCCATGACCACCTCTTACGCCGCTGCTATGAGAACAGTTGCCTTGCATTCCTGTCGCCTCTCAGAACCAGAAGACTACACCTGACCCCTTGATGGTGGGGGTGCTTCCCTCCCTGTTACTCTCGCAACACCTTTATCTGGAACACCAACCCCCCCCCTCCCCCTGCCCCAACCATCAAGGATATCAGTCCCCATTTCTGAGTCGGAGAAGTGTAAGTCTTCTTCGACTTCTCTCGCTAGGAAGGGGTCCCTTGGGTCACTCCTTTCCCAGGTTTCTGCTAATGGGAAAGATGACACCCACCAATGGCTGAGGAGCCCAAAGGCAGCTGGTCGTAGGGCAGCACGCTCATTCTCAGTCCTGTAGACTGAATTACCGAAGTCCTCCCAGCCAAGGAAACCTGAGGAGCAGCATGAGAAATCCAAAAAGAAGGTCCCCAAGACCAAGGGAATTGCGATGGCACCCACACCACCACTGCCTACAAGCTCTGTGTCTGAGGATAAGGTGAAGATTCTGGAATCCGCTGAGGACCTAGATCTTGCCAGACCCTCGGACACAAGGGATATAGACCACTCAGGAAAAAAGTCTGGCAGCAGGTGGCCCTGAGGTGTAAGCAGCCTCATTGACCCCCAAGGGCATCCACGACTTTTGTGAATACGTACGTGGCGAGCACGAGGCCCCGAGCTAGTGCAGTTCTCCTTCCTTTCTGGGCTGCCCTACCCACCTCCCCCATCCCTCCTCATCCCCAATCCCCCCCCTTACCTTCCCTCCCCTTAACACTCCCTCTTCTAGGGAGTAATGTGTCAAGCCTTCGTCCAGAGACGGACGTTTCAAAACTCCAGGATCCTGTTTGCTTTGTTTTTCTCCATCCTCACTCTTTCTTCCTGTATTGGTCTTTCTCTACGTTCGCTCTTCCCCTTGCTTTCGTGCCCTTACTTCTATCTCTGCGTCATTCTCCTCGCCCTATTCTCCTTGTCTTCTTTTCCGTGTCTTATTCTCCGCTTCGGTGTTTGAGATTCTTTTTTCTATCCCTCTATCCCTCTCTCTTTCCTCTCTTCTTTCCTTCCTGTGCGTGTCTGAAGGATGACCCACACAGTCGCACGCATAGCCGGTGATGGGGAAACGTGTAATTCCTCGCCCTGGGTAGACAAGTAAGGCACACACGTACCCCCTGGTAAAGGCCAGGCCCAGGGAGGGGTGATTGCCTCAGCTGTTACCTTCCAAATGTGCCGATGGCGAACTGTATCAGTTACAAACAACTCCGTGCACAATGTCGTTGTGTTATCAAAGAAAGCAAAAAGGCTTGCTGGGTGGCTTTTACCAGCTCATTCAACAGTTTTACTCCTCCTTCGGTTGTCTGGGGTGGCCTGCGCCGACTATCTGGCACCAAGGTCCACTCCCCGATTTCTGTCCTGACTGTTGCAAATGAAGTCCTTGTGGATCCTGAGGGTGTCTCAAAGGCCTTCGGCCGCTATTTCGCGGAGGTTTTGAGCTCTGCCCATTACCACCCTGCCTTCCTCCCCCACAAACAGGCAGAGGAGGCATGACCACCTTCTTTCCAGTCATTGAATTGCGAAAGTTACAATGCCACCTGCACCATGTGGGAACTCGAAAGTGCATTTGCCCGGTCCTGATCCTCTGCCCCGTGCCCCGATGGTGTCCAGATTCAGATGCTGAAGAACCTTTCTCCTGCAGGTAAAGGTTTGCTTCTTCGCACCTATAATTGAATCTTGACTGAAGGTCATGTTCCCACACGCTGGCATGAAGCAATTGTAGTTCTCATACCCAAGCCAGGAAAGGACAAACACCTTCCTTCCAGTTATCGCCCCATCTCCCTTACCAGCTGCATCTGCAAGGTGATGGAGTGCATGGTAAATTCTCGATTGGTTTGGCTCCTTGAATCTCGATGCCTCCTTACCAATGTCCAATGTGGCTTTCATAGGCGCCACTCTGCTGTTGACCACCTAGTTACCTTGTCGACCATTATGAATAACTTTTTGCGTAAGCGCCAGACGGTGGCTGTGTTCTTCGATTTTGAGAAGGCTTAAGACACCTTTTGGAGGGTGGGCATTCTCCGTACCATGCACACTTGGGGCCTTTGCAGTCGCCTCCCTCTTTTTATTAATGCATTTTTAATGGATCGAATATTCAGGGTGTGTGTGGGTTTTGTTTTGTCAGATGCGTTTGGCCAGGAGAATGGGGTGCCCCAGGGCTCCGTTTTGAGCGTGACCCTTTTTGCCGTAGCTATCAATCCAATAATGGATGACGTTTCAGGCTCCTTTTCGTGGACGACTTTACGATCTACTGCAGTGCTCAGAGAACGTGTCTCCTGGAGTGACTATATTCCTGGAGTGTCGCTAACGGCTTCCGTTTTTCTGGTGAGAAAACGGTTTGTATGAGCTTCTGGCGTTACAGTTTCTTCCACCATTCTTACATCTTGGTCCCGTTGCTCTCCCATTCATGGAGACAACAAAATTTTTAGGTCTTACATTTGACAGGAAACTTTGCTGGTCTCCACATGCGTCTTACTTGGCTGCTAGTTGTACCTGTTCCCTAAATGTCCTCCGTGTTCTCAGCGGTACATCATGAGGAGCGGATCGAATGATCCTGCTTCGCTTATATTGGTCCATTGTCCGATCAAAGGTGGATTATGGGAGCTTTGTCTATCTCTTCTGCCCGGCCGTCCATCTTAGGCCATCTGAACTCTATCCAGCTTCGGGGGTTACGTCTGGCGACTCGAGCATTATACACCAGCCCTGTTGAGTCTGTATGCCAAAGCTGCCGAATTACCGCTAAACTACTGGCGCGATATGTTGCTCTGTCGGTATGCCTGCCAATTGATGTCAATGCCCGACCACCCATCATATTTCTCCTTCTTTGACGACTCTCTCAACTGCCAATATGGACTGTATGTGTCTGCCCTGTTACCTCCTGGAGTTTGCTTTCGTTGCCTGCTTCAGCAACTTGATTTTACCCTCCCTACGACTTTTCGAGTGGGTGAGAGCCCGACGCCACCTTGGCTCCAGGCTCAGGTTCGCGTTCACCTTGAACTCAGCTCACTCCCAAAGGAGAGGTCCGTGGATTCGATATACTGCTCGAGGTTTGTCGAACTTCATTCGAGGCTCGCAAATAACGTCTTTATTTACACAGGTGGCTTCAAGACTACTGCAGGTGTCAGATGTGCCTTTGTCGTTGGGGATGATACCTTTAAATACCGGCTCCTTGACCAGTGTTCAAGCTTTACAGCTGAGATTTTTGCTCTCTATCAGGCTGTTCAGTATATCCGCCACCATCGTCATTCTCCCTAAGCCATCTGCTCTGATTCTTTGGGCACCATTTAGAGTCTCCGTGACCCATATTTGGACCACCCTCTTGTGCAACGAATTCAACAGCCCCTTCAGTCCCTAGCTGATACCGGTGCTCATGTCCTTTTTTTTGTGGATTCCTGGCCACGTTGGTGTGCCTGGGAACAAAGCTGCTGATGCTGTGGCCGAGGCTGCTGTCCTCATGCCTCAGACAGCTTCCTTTTGTGTCCCATCAACTGATGTTAGTGGGGTTCTTTGTCGGCGCGTTTCATCATTGTGGCATGAGGCTTGGTCCTCTCTCCGTGAAAATAAGCTTAGGGCCGTCAAACCGATCCCAACGGCTTGGACGACCTCCTCATGCCCTTCCCGGCAAGTGGAGGTCATTTTCGCCAGGTTGCAGATTGGGCGTTGCCGATTTAGACGCCGCTACATGTTGTCCAGTGACCCCACCCCGCAGTGCCTCTGTGTTCATCCATTGACAGTGCACAATGTTTTGTTGTCCTGTCCCCGTTTTCTTCACTCTCGTGTTGTCCTGTGTCTACCATCTACCTTACAGGAACGTTTAGCTGATGACGCTCGAGCAGCTGCTTGTGTCCTTAGTTTTATTACATTGACAGACTTGTCCAAAGAGATCTAACTCTTTTATTTTGTTTAGGTGCGTCTTTTTAAGTAATTTGTGGTGTTGTCCCCTTGTTATTTTCTACGCTATTAGTGCACTAACGTTTGTGACTGGGCGCTAATGACTTTAGTTGTTGAGTGCCCTAAACAAAAAAAAAGCCTCATTGAATGTTTCGTGCCTTCCCAGTCTCACGATGACATCATCCTCCAGTGGAATTGTGGCTGTTTTTTCCACAGCCTGGCTGAGCTACAGCAACTGTTCAGCTTTACACCTGCTTTCTGGATTGCCCTCCAGGAAACCTGGTTCCCAGCAGTGCGGACTGCTGCCCTCCGTGACTATAAGGGATACTACAGGTACTGTAGCAACTATAACAGTGTGTCGGGTGGAGTTTGCATTTATGTCCTAAACTCAGTGTGTAGTTAAACTGTGCCCCTTCAAACCCCTCTTGATGCTGTGGCTGTCAGAATAAGGACGATGTGGGAGATAAATGCACTGTGTATCTTCCTCCAGATGGTGCAGTACCCCTCTGCCTCTTAAATACTGGGGCCACTAAACATTTCAGTGTGGCTCGTGGTAGTTACTAGGCCATTGATTTATCAATTTTCAGCCCAGGACTTCTCCCCATCTATCCACTGGAGAGTACATGATGACCTGTGTGGTGGTGGCCACTTCCCCATCTTCCTGCCACTGCCCCGATGTCAGGCCCACGGTCGCCTGCTTTAAACGAGGCAGGCTGGGAAACTTTCACTTCTGCTGTCACTATTGAATCTCTCCCACACGGTAACATTGATGTGATGGTTGAGCAGGTGACAACACCACCATATTGGGCAGTAGTTTGGCAGGAATACTTGTAGATATTTGCATTAACCGCATGTTGTTGTTTTTGTGGTCTTCAGTCCTGAGACTGGTTTGATGCAGCTCTCCATGCTACTCTATCCTGTGCAAGCTTCTTCATCTCCCAGTACCTACTGCAACCTACATCCTTCTGAATCTGCTTAGTGTATTCATCTCTGGGTCTCCCCCTACGATTTTTACCCTCCACACTGCCCTCCAATACTAAATTGGTGATCCCTTGATGCCTCAGAACATGTCCTCCCAACCGATCCCTTCTTCTGGTCAAGTTGTGCCACAAACTTCTCTTCTCCCCAATCCTATTCAATACTTCCTCATTAGTTATGTGATCTACCCATCTAATCTTCAGCATTCTTCTGTAGCACCACATTTCGAAAGCTTCTATTCTCTTCTTGTCCAAATTATTTACCGTCCATGTTTCACTTCCATACATGGCTACACTCCATACAAATACTTTCAGAAATGACTTCCTGACACTTAAATCTATACTCGATGTTAACAAATTTCTCTTCTTCAGAAACGCTTTCCTTGCCATTGCCAGTCTACATTTTATATCCTCTCTACTTCGACCATCATCAGTTATTTTGCTCCCCAAATAGCAAAACTCCTTTACTACTTTAAGTGTCTCATTTCCTAATCTAATACCCTCAACATCACCCGACTTAATTCGACTACATTCCATTATTCTCGTTTTGTTTTTGTTGATGTTCATCTTATATCCTCCCTTCAAGACACCATCCATTCCGTTCAACTGCTCTTCCAAGTCCTTTGCTGTCTCTGACAGAATTAAAAAGTCATCGGCGAACCTCAAAGTTTTTATTTCTTCTCCATGGATTTTAATACCTACCCCGAATTTTTCTTTTGTTTCCTTTACTGCTTGCTCAATATACAGATTGAATAACATTGGGGAGAGGCTACAACCCTGTCTCACTCCCTTCCCAATCACTGCTTCCCTTTCATGTCCCTCGACTCTTATAACTGCCATCTGGTTTCTGTACAAATTGTAAATAGCCTTTCGCTCCCTGTATTTTACCCCTGCCACCTATAGAATTTGAAAGAGAGTATTCCAGTCAACATTGTCAAAAGCTTTCTCTAAGTCTACAAATGCTAGAAACGTAGTTTTGCCTTTCCTTAATCTTTCTTCTAAGATAAGTCGTAAGGTCAGTATTGCCTCACGTGTTCCAGTATTTCTACGGAATCCAAACTGATCTTCCCCGAGGTCGGCTTCTACTAGTTTTTCCATTCGTCTGTAAAGAATTCATGTTAGTATTTTGCAGCTGTGGCTTATTAAACTGATTGCTTGGTAATTTTCACATCTGTCAACACCTGCTTTCTTTGGGATTGGAATGATTATATTCTTCTTGAAGTCTGAGGGTATTTCGCCTGTTTCATACATCTTGCTCACCAGATGGTAGAGTTTCGTCAGGACTGGCTCTCCCAAGGCCGTCAGTAGTTCTAAGGGAATATTGTCTACTCCTGGGGCCTTGTTTCGACTTAGATCTTTCAGCGCTCTGTCAAACTCTTCACGCAGTGTCGTATCTCCCATTTCATCTTCATCTACATCCTCTTCCATTTCCATAATATTGTCCTCAAGTGCATCGCCCTTGTATAGACCCTCTATATACTCCTTCCACCTTTCTGCTTTCCCTTCTTTGCTTAGAACTGGGTTTCCACCTGAGCTCTTGATGTTCATACAAGTGGTTCTCTTATCTCCAAAAGTCTCTTTAATTTTCCTGTAGGCAGTATCTATCGTACCCCTAGTGAGATACGCCTCTACATCCTTACATTTGTCCTCTGGCCATCCCTGCTTAGCCATTTTGCTTTTCCTATCCATCTCATTTTTGAGACGTTTGTATTCCTTTTTGCCTGCTTCATTTACTGCATTTTTATATCTTCTCCTTTCATCAATTAAATTCAATATTTCTTCTGTACCCCAAGGATTTCTACTAGCACTTGTCTTTTTACCAACTTGATCCTCTGCTGCCTTCACTACTTCATCCCTCAAAGCTACCCATTCTTCTTCTACTGTATTTCTATCCCCCATTCCTGTCAATTGTTCCCTTATGCTCTCCCTGAAACTCTGTACAACCTCTGGTTCTTTCAGTTTATCCAGGTCCCATCTCCTTAAGTTCCCACCTTTTTGCAGTTTCTTCAGTTTTAATCTACAGGTCATAACCAATAGATTGTGGTCAGAGTCCACATCTGCCCCTGGAAATGTCTTACAATTTAAAACCTGGTTCCTAAATCTCTGTCTTACCATTATATAATCTATCTGATACCTTTTAGTGTAGAAAATAAATTTTTCAGATCAGGTAGTGTACTTGAAAATAAAAGAATATACTACAAAAGGTATGTGGATGATACCATTATCTTGTACAATGGTACAGCTGAGGAGATTGAGAAAATAGCTAAAGGCTTCAGCAGCATGCACGTAAACTTCACTGTAGAACATAAATTAAATAAAGGCATCAGTTTTCTTGACCTTACAATATCTAATATAAACAACAAACATGCCTTCCTCTTACAGAAAACTGGTATTCAGATTTATTTCAGCACTAACAAGAAGCTACAACAGCACATCATCCACAACAGTAAGACAAATAACCAGTGCCACCACAAATCAAGTATTTATAAACTTTTATGTGACAATTACCCACAGTTCTACGTAGGACAAACTGGAAGTAGTTTCACTATAAGATACCATGAGCATATGGATGCCTTCTGGCTATATAACTTTGATAAATCCATCTTTGCAATATGTCTAAAAGACCATGGTCACTCAGCCACAGCTATTACAGACAACCAACAAATACTACACACTATGAACAAAGGAAAGAAAATGAATTTGCTCGAAGAACTAGAAATTTATATCCCCCCCTTTAACTTACCAGACCTTATTCTCAATGAGCAAGTGGAGCTTGCAAACAACATATTTCATGAAATATTGAAAAACAAAAACTAATTATCCTCTGATATAATAACAAAGTAATATTCTGTGGAAATTAGATGTCGCTGTCACACAACAGTTAGTGTCATTATCAGAATTTATAAGTCACATGGTAAACACAAACTGTAACTGTCATTGTATAATTTGCAATAGGTTTCAAAATTTCATGTGTGTAACATCATTGTACTTCCTAGATCTAAGTACTCTGACAAAAAGGTGGATCAAAAAATTTCATGATGTGTATCGAAAAGCTTTGCAGTCTATAATAGCCTAAGTTTCTATATGTGCAGCACCCTTGCACTTCGTGTGGCTAAGTTCATTAACTATAACCTACATGTTTCTGTATGTGCAGCACCTTTGCACCTGCTACATCTGAGTTCTTTGACCACGGCCCACATGTTTGTATACAAACACAGTGTATTTCGTGAGTGCACATCATAATAGTGAAACATGCAGCTAAACTTTATAAAACTGAAATATGGATGTGGAAATAAGTGTCCAACTAAGTGGAAAAACTATCACCACAGCGTAACTATAATAATGATGCTTCATCTTTATGTAAGTACAGATAATTTTGACAAATGCTGCCTTACCACTTACAATTATCCCACTTGTACCTGTTTAGTCACAAGCAAATATTTTTTTTGTATTTATACAGTGATTACCAGCAATATAAGCACCTGAGGATGGGCACAAGCTATAAAGGAACAGTCACGGAGTTAAACAGCATCCACTATGGATGAAATTCACTACAAAAATCATTTCTGTGGCAGGAAACACGATCCCTCACTTTTTAGGATGCCTCTGGCAAAAGGCAGTCCCTTGGTGATCTCCAGAAGACACTGAAGCAATTGAGGAGCGTCAGCGAGCTCTACAGTGGCATAAGTGGCACCCTTCTCTGGAGCACATTATACCCTTTAAATGGCTCTGTGCTCACGTTCACCAACTTAAACGACGGAAGCAGGAGTGTTGGTCGAGATATGTCTCGACCATTGAGTGCCATACGTCACCTTCCTAAGTCTGAGGAAAGATCAAATGTGTTTTCGGATATCAGACCCCAGCAGGTGTTCCCGATGTCAACATAAATGGCGTGTTATCTACCGACGCAAACGCGATTGCTGAGCACTATGCTCGAGCCTTTGCGTCGAAGAATTACCCCCAGCCTTTCGCACTCTCAAATGGTGGCTGAAGGTAACGTCCTCTCATTCAGTAAATGCCACAGTGAATCCTATAAAGCCCCATTTAGAGAGTGGGAGCTCCTTAGTGCCCTTCAACATTGCCCTGACACAGCTCCTGGGCCAGATCGGATCCACAGTCAGATGATTAAACATCTCTCATCTGACTACAAGCGACACCACTTAGTCATCTTGAACTGGATCTGGTGCAATTGCGTCTTTCCATTGCAGTGGTGGGAGACCTCAATCATTCTGGTGCTGAAACCCAGTAAAATCCCACTTGATGTGGATAGCTATTGGCCCATCAACCTCACCAACATTCTTTGAAAGCTGCTGGAACATACGGTGTGTCAGCAGTTGGGTTGGGTCCTGTATTCAAGTGGCCTACTGGCTCCATGTCAGGGCGGCTTCCGCTAGGGTCGCTCTACCAATGATAATCTAGTGTCCTTAGAGTCTGCCATCCGAACAGCCTTTTCCAGTCGCCAGCACCTGGTTGCCACTTTTTTTTTAACGAAAAGCGTATGACACGACCTGGCGACATCGTATCCTTGCCGCATTATACGAGTGGGTTCTCAGAGGCCCGTTCAAGATTTTTATCCAGAATTTCCTGTTGCTGCGTACTTTCAGTGTCAGTTGGTGCCTCCCATAGTTCCCTCACATGCGGGAGAATGGAGTCCTGCAGGGCACTGTATTGAGTGTGTCTCTATTTTTAGTGGTCATTAATGGTCTAGCAGCAGCTGTAGGGCCGTCCATCTCACCTTCTGTGTATGCAGACGACTTCTGCATTTCGTTCTGCTCCACCAGTACTGGTGATGCTGAGCGGCACCTACAGGGAGCTATTCACGAGATGAAGTCATGGGCTCTAACCCACGGTTTCCAGTTTTCATCTGCAAAGTCATGTGTTATGCACTTCTGTCAGCGCCGTACTGTTCATCCAGAACCAGAACTTTACGGTAATGACAATCCACTCACCGTAGTGGAGACACGTCGATTTTTAAGACAGGTTTTTGATGCTCGATTGACTTGGCTTCCTCACATTCATCAGCTTAAGTGGAAGTACTGCCAGCACCTCAATGCCCTCCACTGCCTGAGCAACACCAACTGGGGTGCAGATCACTGTACACTGCTGCAGCTCTACAGAGCCCTTGTTCAATCCTGCCTTGACTATGGGAGTCTGGTTTATGGTACAGCGATGCCCTCAGCATTGCGTTTATTCGACCCAGTGCACAACTGTGGCATTCTCCTAGCGACAGGAGCTGTCAGGATGAGTCCAGTGACCAGTGCCCTTGCAGAGGCTGGAGTCCCTCCATTGAAGGTTATGCATGCATAACTGCTTGCCAGTTACATTGCACACATTCGTCATTCTCCTGCACATCCAAATTACTGTCTGTTTTTCCCAACCACGGCGGTTCATCTCCCGCATTGGTGGCCTAGGTCAGGGCTTCCAATTGTAGTTCATGTCCAATCCCTTCTTTCCGAACTGGAGTCCTTCCCTTTACCACCAATACTTGAGGTCCATTCACGTACACCTCCATGGTGTACACTTGGGCCACGGCTTTGCTTGGACCTTTCACACGGCCCTAAGGACTCGGTTAACACTGCAACTCTCCGATGCCACTTCCTTTTGATTTTTGAGATGTACCGAGGCCACGATGTGGTTTACACCGACGGCTCGATGACTGATGCTCGTGTCGGCTTCGCGTGTGCCATGGAGGACATATTGAACAGCATTCCTTGCCCAATGGCTGCAGTGTTTTCACTGCCAAGCGGGTGGTTATATCTCGTGCTCTTGAGCACATCTGTTCGTGCCCTGGGGAGTCATTTCTTCTGTGTACTGACTCCTTGAGCAGCCTACAAGCTATCAACGAGTGCTACCCTTGCCATCCTTTGGTAGCGACCATCCAGGAGTCCATCTATGCCCTGGAATGGTCCAGTCGTTCAGTGGTGTTTGTCTGGACCCCAGGTCACATTGTAATCGCAGGTAATGAACGTGCCGACAGGCTGGCCAAACAGGTTACACGGAAACTGCTTACGGAGGTTGGCTTTTCTGCAACTGACCTGCGTTCAGTACTACGCCGCAAGCTTTTGTGGCTTTGGGAGATGAAATGGCGTACCATCAGCACACACGACAAACTGTGTGCCATTAAGGAGACTACGAATGTGTGGCGGGCCTGTCGCAGGACTCTGTGGTTCTCTGCTGGCTGCACATTGGCCACACTTGGGCAACACGAGGCTATCTCCTGCACCGTGATGACTCATCTCGGTGTCAGTGTGGTGCCCAGTTGACAGTGGCCCATATCTTGGTGAGCTGTCCTCCTTTGGCTGCCCTGCGATGGACTCTTCAGTTACTGGACTTGTTGCCTTTAATTTTAGCTGACAGCACCTCATAGGATAATTTAGTTTTACGTTTTATGCGTGACGGTGGGTCTTATCAATTTTTATCAGTTTTAGCGCATGTCCTTTGTCCCTTCACGTTCTCCACTCTAATGATTTTAGGGTGGATGTTTTAATGCGTCGCAGAGTGGCTGGCTTTTCCTTTTTATTCTCATGGTCGGCAAGCCATGGTCATCTGCTCTCTTGTTTTTACCCCCTTCTACCTGTTTCTTACTGCTCCCTCTTTTTCTTTTCCTGTTTTGTCCATAGTAGTGTTGGTTGTCCTTCTGTCATTCTTCTGGTTCTTACTTTCTCCCGTTATTGTGCTGCACGCCTTTCTTTTCTTCTTCTCCTTGTGTAATTATTTTACCAGGAACAAGGGACCTATGACGTCACAGTTTGGTCTCAACCAACCAATCCCCACATCTGTTGGACATGCTGACCATGTGCTATTTAGGCGCACTGCTGTGTAAATGAAAACTTCATTTGCCTATATGCATGTACTCACAAAATAATTAGTAGTGTACATTTAAAATGTCTTGAATGTGATATCCATAAATGGAGGAATATTGGAGACTGTAACATCATGGGTTGAGTCCAAAAACTGTTTTCAGTTCCACAGAGAGAAGATATGTACAGAATTCTGTCTGATAGTAATGTAAAAAATTAAAAGAAACCAGATAAAAATTATATGTTCTTGTCTACTGATAACACAACTGACAGATGTTTTTCTATATGCCTAGCTGATAGTAAATGCATAGTGGAAGACGTGTCAAGCTGCTGCTCAAAAAGTCACACTAATGTTGTTCATGAACAACATTGTACCAACAAATGGTACATTTGAGAACTCAACAAAGTCATAGTATTGCAGATTATTGTGAGATGTATCTCATAAAAGCAATGAGTACAAGGATAGGTATATAAATATGAGGAAACCGTAGAGGATTGCTCAAAAACAAAGAACAATTTCAAAAAGATAGAAACGCTTTGTGCATGGCACTGGATAGAAGGGGGTTCAAAGTTTTATGTTCATACAAACACTGTACCATTCACTCAACATGAGCACTATGCGCTGCTTGAGAAACATCAAAATGGTAGTCAGTGTCATTCCACACACAAATCAATAGGACCCTGCTTATTGAATCAAAAGCTTTAAAAATTGGGTTTGTTGGCTCTTGAAGAGTAGTGGCCTTATGTGGGACAAAGATTCTATGTTTTATGTAGTCCCTCACAGAAAAAAATTGCAAGGTCTGAGGTCTGCTGACCTGGGAGGCCAAAGGCGGTGAAAAAGATTTTGTTGTCCAACACAAAGTGATTTCTCTTGTGGTACAGTCAGCATGTTCCTACAAACACCACAGTGTGTCAAAACTTTGAACCTTTCTCTGCCCATTGCCATGTGTAATGTGTTTGTCTTTTGTAGTCTGTCTGTAATAAACAACAACTGAAATATGTTCTTTCTTTTTGACTCACGCAGTACTACTGTGGCGATGTATTACAGCAAATACACCCCAACAGTCCACTTCAACAGATGGCAACAGCAGATGACTCATTGCACAGCGCCAGATCGGGCTATGAGCAAAAGTGGACCCAAGAGTTGGAGTCCCTGTCTTGCACTTCCTGCTGCAACTGAGAGGTTTTTCCCAGAAAGGCACACAGCAGAAAGCTCTCCCTGACTAGCACTTTTCGCACAGATGCAGAGCATCTTGATACAAACCAGGTTTTGCAGTTGATCCTTACATACTACCAAGCAGCTTCATTTCCACAGCTTACAACCTCTGACTCATGGGATCGCTTGTATTAATGTTCACAGCATGATGGACTGTATCACATCTCTACAGGTGTATTGTTAAAGGGGAGTGCACATGTGCACCAGAATGGGACTGCCCTTTCAGCAATAACCAGTCATTTCAATCTTCACAGTAACGAGAGGATTTAAATCATGTTGCCTGGTTACATTGTAATTATTATAGAGCAAAATTCACATGTGGCTTGTTCTTTTACCTGTCTATTTTCTTTGTCTCAAATACATTACAGTATTAATGTGTAACTGTACCATCATGGATAGCATTCCATTTCCCTTCCTACTGTAGGGAGAGTATTTAATTGTATTGCTTCTGTTGCATGTGACTGAGCTTAGAGTAATAATCATCTGTGGTGTCTTTGTCTACCTCCCCTCGTAATTTGAGTGCATGGTGTGTTCTGGCTATCACAATAACACTGACTGCGCCCAATCTGGTTATGATTATTCACTTACATATTTATCTAAGTTACAGAGACCACTATGACCATGTTAGTGAGTTATCAATTGCTGAGTGCCTTGTCGATAAGGTCATGTGTGACAAACGGTGGCCACATCTCAAGCTACAAGCACCCACTGTGTCATCCACCACGACTTATTCGCAGTTTGACATCTACTTTCTCTAAGCCAAATAGACAGCTCCCGTGTAATAATGCGTATACAGAAGGGTATTATGTTAAATGATACAGATACCTTCATGCTAGTATGTACTTTTCTTTGCACACAAAATCCAGGTGCATGCAAATATTAGCATTTGAGAGGAGAGGAGTTGTGTTTTTTCCTGGGACAGCTTAAATTAGTACATTATCCAATATAATCTTGCTACATATTACATGTAGTTGTTTCCAATTCCATTAAAGGAAGCACAAGAATGTTTCTGTGTCCTGTTATTTTATTCTGCAGACCTAGTCCTGCATGTGTTAGCACATGGCATCAGTTGAGCTCAAGTTAGCTAGATAGTGAGGAACATATTTCCCACACTACAATTGTATAGTGCAAAGCAAATGAGTATATTTTAAAGTCTAAAGGTGTGTGCACAGCCTTGCATGGCTCAAGGGGTGTCCGTCAGGGGAACGCTCTCTCCCCCCTCCTGGAGGGGGCATTATGGGCATTGACACCGTTTTAGATCACCTGTCTTCCCACATCGGAGCCTTGATCCTTGGTCGCAGAGTCAATGCTGTGGCCTTAACTGACGATATCCCCCCTGTTCGCATCGACAAAGAAGGGACTGCAGACCCTCAGTGATACTGCTACTGCAGCCCTCACCCATAAAGGGCCGAATGCCAACCCGCGGAAGTGTTTCACCCTCTCCCTCTTGGCCTGAGGCCATGGGAAGAAGGTGAAGGTGGATGATGCTGTCACCTTCACAGCTAACAGCACCACCATTCCGGCCCTGTGTGTGGGTGAGACCTACCACTACCTGGGGTTGCAGTTCGCCTCTTCTGGTCAGTGCCACTGGAGCCATCATTGCCGTCTGCAGCAACAGCTGGACCTCATCATCTGGCACGGGGTCCCGGGTTCGATTCCCGGCGGGGTCAGGGATTTTCACCTGCCTCGAGATGACTGGGTGTTTGTGTTGTCCTCATCATTTCATCATCATCCAGGAAAGTGGCGAAATTGGACTGAGCAACGATTGGATAATTGTACGGGCGCTGATAACCACGCATTTGAGCGCCCCACAAACCAAACATCATCATCATCATCATCATCATCATCATCATCATCATCATCATCATCTGGGCTCCTCTGAAGCTGCAACAGTGCCTCTACACACTGGTACAAGTGCTGCTGCCGGGCCTGTATTGGTCGCATCCGGATTGGAGTCCTGAAGTCTGCGGACACTGGTGTGTGTAACCATAAGGAAATGGTTCTGCCTCCCAGCAGACACCCCCCCCCCCCCCCCCCCTCGTTTGGCAACTTTCACACCTTTGTGGCCCACATGGGCTTGGCATTTGATCTGCCCACTGGATAGGGCCAGCCTCCAGCAATCAAGACCCCTGGCTCTGCAAATGGTAGAGCCGGCCATGGACGACATCGTCCTAGGTGAGGTACAATGCAAGGTAGTGGGGCTGGAGTGAGAAGTCCACCTTTAGAAGATGTCAGTGCAAGTTGGAGATGTGGTGGCTCACCTACATGTCACCTTCAATGGAGCGGCCCTCTTGGTGTCTGCTGACACCAGTTGACTGTTGTCTGGGCGTGACTATATCATTGTCATCTGCGCCCCAATGAGCATGTTACCAATTAAGGTGTCACGGAGTTAGCGGCAAGTGACAAGACACCAGATTCAGGGCAAGCTGTAGAGCTGTTGTGGGCAGACATGGGGTCCAGGATGTAACAGGATGATGCAGTTGTAAAGGATCCCGTGCATGGACTTGCACAGAGGGGCTTTGACATTTCCATAGTCCCCCACCTGCCAATGCTGGAAGAGCTCTGCAAGCCTGACATTGTGGCAGTCAAAAGATGGTCAGGCCCACATAGTTAATACCTAGATATTGGTGACCACCTCCAGTGCGATTGGTGCCACAATGAGAAGGTGGCAAAGTATAACATGCTGTCCACCTGTTGTGCTATCCTTGACTTGGATCCTGGTGTCACCAAGGTGAATGTAACATCAGCCCCACTGAACTGGAGGAGGACACAGTCCCTACACTCACCGTCTGACCTGACAGAGCTGAGCTTCAAAATGTGTGAACTATTGATCATCAGCTCCAGTGTTAGTGTCACAGAGTGCATTCCATAGGATTTTCAAGCGGATGCCAACAAAGTACCTGAGACCGAGAGCCAGGGTTAGCGTCAGAAAGTGTGCCTGATTATTTTTCATCCTGACTCCTGGGGACTACACTATGAATATCTCTACAATAATTCCATTGTGAACTTGTCTACTGTCATTCTACTAGTATGTTAGTTTGTGCTTGATAGGTTCCCGGGAATTACATAGGATAATATTGTAAAAACTGCACAATATTTCAGCGAGACAACTGCCCACCATCTTCAGGTGTTACTATCGCGTCGCTGAGAAGCTCGCCAATTTATGTTAGCTTTTTAGAACAGCGCAGGCGCCAGTGGGGGCATAACGTCATTGAAGACCAATCATAGATGGCATCGAATACCAGAGCCTTCTGCTGGAGAAACGGGGTGCGGTCTGCGGGAAAATGCGGCGGGGACTGACGGACCCTGTTCGCATGTGCGTGAGTTGTTGGCGCATGAATTAAGGTGTTGGCACGTGGTTTAAGCATCTGCGTTAAGGTTTCCCATCTGTGTTGACTCTGTGCAGTTGCTAATCTGCAGCTGACGATTCTTTAGTGCGCCAAGGCTGACTCCCAGGATTTTCTCAGGTGAAACCCCGCGTCTCTGTTTATTAAGTCACTGCTTATACGTATTTCGACCACCTCTTTGATGATGGAGTCCCAGTATGTGGAAGCATACAAGAGGATCTTGGTTTCTTCGTAGTTAATGCCATGTCCTGTGTCAAGTCAGTGTTCAGCAACCACAGATTTCTCTGGCTGACCCAACCTCGTGTGACGTTTATGTTCGTCGCATCTGTCTTCAATCGTACGACACGTCTGGCCAATATAAGACTTCCCACAGTGGCACATGATTTTATATATTCCTGGTCTCCTCAGGCCGAGGTTGTCTTTAACAGAGCCCAGCACTGATTCCACTTGTGCTGGAGGCCGGAAAACACATTTAATCTGTATTTCTTGAAAATTCTGCCCATATTAAGACACGGCACCGACGTACGGTAGAAAAACCAACCCTGTGGTGTTCTCCGCTTCTTCAGGCTGTTCTCGAGGTCGGGAGTGTGCTGGTCGAAATGCATTCTGGATCTGCTTCTCAGAGTACCCATTCTGGGCAAACACGGAGTGGAGGTTGCTAAGCTCTGCTGATAAGCTGTCCTGATCTGAGATGGCTCTAGCCCTATGCACTAGCAGCCGTAATACACCGCTGCGCTGTGAGGGATGATGACAGCTCGTAGCTTGTAAATAAAAGTCTGTGTGCGTAGGCTTCGGGAACACACTGTGACCCAAGGAGCAGTCTCCTTTTCTACGAACCAAAACCTCCAGAAACGGGAGCTCACCATCTTTCTCTACCTCCATGGTGAAACAGATGCTTGGATGGAGGGAGTTCAGGTGTTCCAGAAAAGAAGGAAGTGTTGCTGTCCCATGCGGCCATACCACAAACGTATCATCTACATGTCTCCAAAAACATTTGGGTTTCAAAACAGGCATCTGAAATGCTTTGTCCTCGAAATCTTCCATAAGAAGATTAGCTACTATGGGAGACAGAGGGCTACCCATAGCAACACCGTCAGTCTGCTCAAAATACTGGTCATTGAAAAGGTGTAAGGTGTCCTCTTCCAGCTTAGGTCCTATGAGTTGTAATGAGTCCATCAGAGGCACTCGTGTGAACAAAGAAACCACATCGAAACTCACTAGTAAATCGGTAGATTCAAGGTGCAGGTTCTCCAGTCGCCGTATAATATCTTCTGAGTTTCGAATATGGTGTTCACATTTCCCCACCATGGGACTCAGAAGAGAAGCCAGATGTTTAGCTAGGTGGTATGTTGGGGCACTTATATTACTGATGATAGGGCGAAGCGGAACATTCTCCTTATATATCTTTGGCAGGCCATAAAGTCGTGGCAGAACTGGTGCTCGTTCTCTTAAACTCTTCCTCATATGGTCAGGACGTTGGCTGGATTTTAGGAGAGGGGATGTCTTCCATCGTACGGCATCCATCGGATCTTTCTGAAGACGACGATATGCTGTATCCTGTAGTAAGTCCATCATCTTGCCAAAATAAGATGTAGCAGGCAGAAGAACAGTGGCGTTACCCTTGTCAGCTGGTAAAATTACTATATCATTGTTTTCTTTTAAAGAAAGGAGCACTCTTCTTTCTTCAATGGTGACGTTCTGCTTGGGTGCAGGTATCCTGGTTATTGATCTGCAAGCCTCTCGCCTTATTTCTTCAGCAGCATCATTTGGAAGTTTTAAAACACCTTGTTCAACGGCAAAATTTCTCTTCTTGCAATTACCGGTGTGTAAGTTGTATGACGCACCACGATTTGCTGCCGCACTCAGGTAGAGCTGTCCACCCACTCCCAGGAATCTGCTGAGAGACACGACGAGATCTTCAGGTGAAATGAGAACAGGCTTCTGGAGACTTGATCTAATACTCATCTAGTATAACATATTCTTTCTCTCACCAGTGCCCTGCTTGCTCATTGTTTAATTCTCCTGGCCGCTGCAGAGTCCACGTAATGGGTAAACTTGGCAAAAGTCGGTGTAGTTTGCTGGTCCCGATATCTCAGTATGAACCCGAGAGAGCACAACAGTCTCTCCCTTTTGTTGCAAAGTTTATCGAACTCACGTACTGTGTTAACCATCTCCTGCCCTTAGAGGTACCAGATGTGCTGTTTGAGGCTTTCCCAGCGCTACATCTGCTTGATAGGTTCCTGAGAATTACGCCGAATAATATTGTAAGAACCGCACAATATTTCAGCGAGGCAACTGCCTTCATCTTCAGGTGCTACTGTTGCTTCGCTGAGAAGCTCGCCAATTTATACGTTGGCTTTCTAGAACAGTGCAGGATCCAGTGGGGCATAATGTCATGGAAGATCAATCGTAGACAGCGTCAAATACCAGAGCCCTCTGCTGGAGAAACGGGTCGTATGTCGGTGGCGTGTCTTTTAATATGGGTAGAATTTTCAAGAAATACTGAATTAAATGTGTTTTCTGGCCTCCAGCGTGAGTGCAATCAATGCTGGGCTCTGTTAAAGACAACCTCAGCCTGAGGAGACCAGGAATATATAAAATCGTGTGCCACTGTGGGAAGTCTTATATTGGCCAGACGTGTCGTACGATTGAAGACAGATGCGACGAGCATAAACGTCACACGAGGTTGGGTCAGCCAGAGAAATATGCAGTTGCTGAACACGGCCTTGACACAGGACACAGCATGAACTATGAAGAAACCAAGATCCTCTTGTATGCTTCCACATACTGGGACTCTATCATCAAAGAGGCGGTCGAAATACTTATAATCAGTGACCTAATAAACAGAAACGCGGGGTTTCACCAGAGCACTGAGCAAAGCCTGGGAGTCAGACTTGGCGGCACTAAGGAATCGTCAGCCACAGATTAGCAACTGCACAGAGTCAACGCAGATGGGAAACCTTAGTGCAGATGCTTAAATCGCGTGCCAACACCTCATGCGTGCAAACGGTTTCCGTCGCTCCCGGCTGCATTTTCCTGCGCCATGGTGCACTTCCGCAGACTTTGACCCATTTCTCCAGCAGAGGGCTCTGGTATTCGACGCTGTCTACGATTGGTCTTTCATGACGTTGTGTCCCCGCTGGCGCCTGTGCTGTTCTAGAAAGCCAACATATAAATTGGCGAGCTTCTCAGTGACACGGCAGTAGCACCTGAAGATGGCAGGCAGTTGTCTCGCTGAAATATTTGTGGTTTTTACAATATTATCCAGTGTAATTCCCAGGAGCCTATCAAGCAGACGCAACACCAGGAAAGCCTCAAACAGCACATGTTAGTGTGTGTTCACATAAGCAATACAAATTGAATATTGCTGACAATATACCCCAGTCATACTCCTGATAATATTTTTCAGCAGCATTCATCGTGACCATGTTTTGGGCTTGTTGCTGCTTACTGATGGTGAACAGTAGGATGAAATAAGGGACATCCTACCCAAGACCTTTCCTACCTCTCCTCAAGGGACATTCCAATGCCCATCCAACCTCCACAACATTCTATTCCACTCCTATGCCACTTCCAGTTTCAACCCCTTGCCACAGGGATCATATCCCTGCTGAAGACCTGCCCAATCCACTCAGTCCTGTCACATGCTTATCCTACTCAGAGGCCAGGGTACTTGCGAAACTGGGTATGTAATATACCAACCCTGCTGCAATAATTCCACATCTATTTATATTGGTATGAATACCGACAAACTGTCCACCAGAATGAATGGCCACTGCCAAACTGCAGCCAAAAGCAAAATGGACCATCCTGTGGTACAAAATGGAGCTAAACATACATTGAAGTGCTAAAGAAACTGCTATAGGCATGTGCATTCAAATACAGAGATATGTAAACAGGCAGAATACACTGCTTTGGTCAACAATGCCTGTATAAGACAAGTGTCTGGCACAGTTGTTAGATCAGTTACTGCTGCTACAGTAGTAGGTTATCAAGATTTAAGTGAGTTTGAACGTGGTGTTATAGTCAGCAACTGAGCGATGGGACACAGCATCTCCGAGGTGGCGATGAAGTGGGGATTTTCTCGTATGACCATTTCACAAGTGTACTGTGAATATCAGGAATCCAGAAAAACATCAAATCGCTGACATCACTGTATCTGGGAAAAGATCCTGCAAGAACAGGACCAATGACGACTGAACAGAATCTTTCAATGGGACAGAAGTGCAACCCTTCTGCAAATTGCTGCATATTTCATTGCTTGCCCATCAGCAAGTGTGTGTCGATAAGGGCTTTCAGAGCTGAAGGACCACTCATGTACCCTTGATGACTGCGTGGCACAAAGCTTTATGCCTCGCCTGGGTGTTAACACCGATATTGGACTGTTGATGAATGGAAACATGTTGCCTCTCAAACGAGTCTCATTTCAAATTGTATGCCGGCTGCTGTGGCTGAGCGGTTCAAGGCCCTTCAGTCCAGAACTGCACTGCTGCTATGGTCGCAGGTTCGAATCCTGCTTCGAGCATGAATGTCTGTGATGTCCTTAGATTGGTTGGGTTTAAGTAGGTCTAAGTCTAGGGAACTGATGACCTCAGATGTTAAGTCCCATAGTATGGGGCTTAGAGCCATTTGAATCATTTTTTCAAATTGTATGGAGTGGATGGACATGTACTGGTATGGAGATAATCTCATGAATCCATGGACCCTGCATGTCGGCAGGGGACTTTTCAAGCTGGTAGAGGTTTTGTAATGGTGTGGGGCATGTGCAGTTGAAGTGATATCGGACACTTGATTTGTCTGGATATGATTCTGACAGGTGACACATACATAAGCATCCTGTCTGATCACCTGCATCCATTCATGTCCATTGTGCATTCTGTCGGGCTTGGGCAATTCCAGAAGGACAGTGCGACACCCCACACATCCAGAACTGCTTCATAGTGATTGCAGGAACACACTTCTGAGTTTAAGAACTTCTGCTGGCCTCCAAACTCCACAGACATGAATGATGTTGAGCATATCTGGGATGGCTTGCAATGTGCTGTTCAGAAGATATCTCCATCCCCTCGTACTCATATGGATTTATGGACAGCCCTGCAGGATTCATGGTGTCAGTTCCCTACAGCACTACTTTAGACATTAGTCAGGTCCATGCCAAGTCGTGTTGTGGCACTTCTGCATGCTCTGGGAGCCCTACATGATATTAGGCAGGTTTACCAGTTTGTTTGGCTCTTCAGTGTAATATGCTTGATTTCAGTGGCTGCTTCATAATCCAGATCATCTGGATCCTTCCCTCCACCACCAGCTTTTCTGAACTGTGCAGATGGGAACTTGCTATGGTGACCTACTATCCCCTCTACCCCCACGCAACAGTTTCTGCTCCCTCTGCCCTGTCCCATATTCTCAGTTCATGTCCTCTAACCCTTAATGTGTGCTGCCCTCCACCAGTGCACCCATCGGGTTTTTCCCCTTGTCTGCTCCCCTCCTTTTCTGCTCCCAATTTCCCTTCCCCTCCCTCACCCACAGCTCCTGCTTTATCATGTTTTGTCCTGCTGCCATCTATTCCCTGCATGATCTGTCAGACAGCATTCTCCCCTCCCCCTCTTGACCTGCTATCACGCTCCCTTCCTGACCCCACTCCAGTTTGTTGGTCTTATTCAATGCAACAGTTGCATTTTGCCCATACTGGCCAGAGATAGTGGTCACATGGGCTTCCTTGTGTGAATGTGAGAGTTTTCTTTTCTGAAGAAGGCTTTGGCCAAAATCTCAGTTTGTAACAGTCTTTTCATTATATTTGACTGCAATTTAGCATATCATCTTTTGGTGAATAGCAAACTGTACTTTTCAACATCAAGGAAAGTAACATGGAATAGTATCCTGTGACAGTTAATTGGCAGAAGGTATTTAGAGATTCCAGGAAATTTAACAGGTCAGCCTCACCTAGAGTTCATGTGGCAAGTCATCAATGAATCTAAAGCAGACCAGAAAAGTCCCCTCCAAGTGACTTACGAAAAAGTTGGCTAGGAAGGAGCCATATTGGTTGCCTGGCTGTACCCCATATCTGTTCGTTTGTCTGCCCCTCAAAGGTGAAGTAGTTGTTGGTAAGTGTAAAGTTGATTAAGGTGAGCAAAAAGGATGTCATAAGTTTAGTTTATTAATTGAAAAGTGCACAATGTGCAAGGATAAATTACCAATGAATAGTTATTTCAGACCCAGTTTTATAATAGAGGTTTTCCTCATTTTGCAGTTTTGAGCATGGTATTTCTCACAATGTTTCTTACACAAATCACTAACACAGTCTTTGTTCGGCTGGTGAAATCTCTTGTTTTGGCAGAGTCTATGGTGAAATCCATGCGTGGTGTAATGTGTTACTACGTGTCGTAGCTTGTAGTTTGCTTGTTTCCTTTCGTCTGTCATTATGACATCTGTGGAGTAGAAATTGAGCCAGATGGTTCTGAACTTCTCAGTGAGGGTTTGACATGCTTTCTCGTAGGGCTTGGTATTTGGCAGCAAATACTGCATTTTGATGTCTTTGATGAAGTAGTTTTCCTTGGTTAATACATATGTTAGCCTTGAGGGTGCTGATTTCCTGATGCCTACAATCGTTTTCGGGTAGTGAGCTTTGACTTTTTCTGTTGTTACTTACATTTCAGAAGCTGAATTGATTATATGGTATTTGTGAATCTATTATTTTTGTGAGTCTGTTTAACATTTTCATGAATATCTTGAAGGATGTATTTTCGAGTGCTATACCTTGTTGTGAGTCAGGATCGCAGGGATCTCCTTTCCCTTTGAACATCACCTTGATTAATGATGACCTCCATTTCTCCGGTATTTTCCCAGAGTGGATGCATTGGATGATTAGTTCAACCCAGTAGTGTTGCATGACATGAAATGTTAGATATAGATGCTGTGGGCCTGTGGCATTTCCATTTTTTGCTGTTGTTATTGTCTCGAGTATTTTCTGTTTTGTTATGGGGGTGTGATTTGTCGTTGTTGTATCTGGAGTTAGTCCAAAAGCTGTTGGCTGAGTTTGATGGTTGAGGATGTTTTTGAAGTGGCTTTTCCACGATTCCATTAAGATAGTATCAATTACTGGGACTTGGGGTTTCCTGAGCGCTATGAATGGGGCAGTTTGGGTGCTTGTTTCACGCCTCCTGGTGTCTTTTTCAGTATACTCTGCCCTCGTCTTCTTCATTAGTGTCTTACATTTCCATATTTGCTTGGCACATTGGAACGTGTTGTTTGGGTGATTTGTATCCCAGGGTTTTTTTTCCATTCGTTATAGGAGTCCTTATTAAACTATGGTTGCGATTTTCTTTCTTTCTTTTGAGTTTGGCAGGCTTGTAGATTTCTCGTGCATATTTCTACTGCTGTATTTAATTCGTGTTGTATTAACTGTTTTGCTTTGTCTATTTCTTCAGTGTTGTGTCAAAGTTTCTGCGTATTGTATTTCCTAGATATTTTCTTCTTTGGTGGTACTGGCACTTGTTCTCGGCGAGTGATTTCAAAGGTTGTCGAGTTTGGTAGATGCTTTTTAGTTGGAGCCATGGCTGAGTTCCATAGTGTGTTTTGGTTGAGGGACTTGATGTCTGTTCCTCTGTAGAAGACTAGGTCTATGGTGCTGTAAATTTTCATGTTGGGATCGTTAATGAGAGAGTATCAAGTTTCTTTTAGTGTCTCCTTAATCAGTTCCATTTTTAACGTTAGTTAATCTATCCTAGCATTGATGTCCCTTGTGAGAATTATCCTATCATCTGTTTTTGTTTGTGATAGTGCTTCTGTAATTCTTTCAGTTGTGTCCTCTGTTGAAATGTGTGGTCGTGCGAACATGCCGATGATTGAGAGTTGGTTAGTCTTTATGATGGTTGTGTTTTCTTCTTTTATTATTTGTTTTATTGCTCCTATGCTCAGTTTGAGAAAAATTGAGACCCCTCCTGCTGGTCTTCCTGCAGCCTGATGGCTGAATGAATGTATTCCGTAATGTCTTTGTATGTTCTATTCCTCTGTTAGGAAAGTTTCTGTTGGGAAGAGAGGCAGGGCGTTTTTCAAACATTTGATAATCCATACAAGAACACTTGTGAGTTTATTGTAATTCTTCCCCTTCGGCATAGCACGTCATCTGAAAACGGAAACGTCTTAAGATTATTCCTATCATCCAGGACTCTTGTCACTCTATATGTTTGAGGAATTTGAATGGGAATCCTATTTTGAAGGCCTTGTTTCCTCTCTAGTGTGAGTAGTTCTTAACATTGGACATTGTTTTTAACTCCATTTCTCTTGAACTACCATTTAACCTCCTCTGTTGTGGCGTTTCCCTTAAAGTTGCCTAGGTAAAGCCAGACCATTTTGGTTGCAGCTTGCAAGTCGTCTTCTAGTATCCTTTTTCTGCAATGGATTGATTATTTCTGTTTCTAGTTACCAGTTTCTAGTCTGGTTCTATTTGGCAACTATAGTAATTTTCTTGTCCATTTTCGGTGTTGTATACCTCATTTTCTCTGTATATAGACCTGTTCAGGGTCAAGTTTATTTTATCCTCTATAATTGTACTTAGCTTGTTAGTTATGAAGTCCATTGTATATCTCATGCTTTTTTGCATATTTGACAGCTCCTTGTTTTCACTGTTCATGTTTTCGTTTTGTTGTGTGCGCGATGTTTCCTGCTCTGAAATGTGGAAACTTTGGGTTCCGCCAACAGATGGCAGTAGCTGGCTGCAGCTGCTGCTGCTTGCAATCTTGAGTGGGACCAACAGATGGTGCCACTTGTCCTGAGGCAGAGCTGCATTCTTCCTCCAATGTGTCTTCTGTTTGGGGTTCCGTACCCTCACTTCCAGGATCGTTACTTTCCTTATTCTTATCTTTCTCTAGATTTGTTATTGTATCAAAAGAGTTTGTTATATCGCTTACCACTTTAAGAATCTCCTTGTTCTTTAGGTAACCGCCTGCTTCCGCAATACTGTCGTTTCGAGAGCATTTTCAATCCGTGTTTTCACTTGGTCCACCATCTTGCTGTGTCATAGGTTTGGAATCAGGTGGGTGCTGACTGAGGAAATGTTCAGCAGCAGACAGACCGTGTACTTGGGGGTGTTGGTATAGAGAGAGGTGGCATCAATGTTGACAAGCAAGGTGTGCGTGGGAGAGAAATGGCAATGGATTCCAGATGATCAAGGAAATGGTTGGTGTCAGTACAAGAGGGAAGTCTTGGTACTATGGGTTGCAGGTGCTGATCAGCTAAAACACACATGCATTGAAGCCAGCAGATATGACAGCCAGGATGATTGTGTATGTGGATTTTAAGATGGAGGAAAAAGGTGGGGTTGCCTGGTTTGGGTGGGGTAAGAGGTTCTTTGTATTGAAGTTAGAGGTCTGAGGTTTTAAGAAGGGACTGCAGGTCAGTCTGAATCACAGGTATGGGATCTTGATGGTGATTCCATATGCAGAACTATCAGATAGCTGGTGTAGACCTTCATTAACATATTTCTTTCAGTCAAGTACTACCTTTGTTTGCTGGTAAGATAATGATGATAGATGCCCCTCATGTTTCCTTGGATGGTATTATCTGCCAAGCAAACTACAGACTGCAACAACATGCCAGACTACCTACAATCATGCCCTGAAATGAGATCCATTCTGTCTGAGACTTTGTCCCCACACCTAGAACAGCTTTTCGTTGTTCCAATCTCTGCGATACCCTTGTTGGACCCTATGCTCCTTCTGCATCCATCTCACTACCCTATGGTTCCTACTCCTGTGACTGTCCCCACTGCAAGTCTTGGCATAAACACCCTCCTACCACCACCTACACCAACCCAGTAGCTGGCAAAACATATGCTATCAAAGGAAGAGCCACCTGTGTAATGACACATCATATAGCAGCTGTTATGTAAACACTATTCGGCCTTTTACATTGGCATGACTACCACCAAGTTGTCAGTAAGGATGAGTGGGCATAGGCAGAGGGTGTATACTGGCAACTCACAATATGGTGTTACAGAGCATGCTCTAAAACTTGACCATTATGACCTCTGTGCCTTTTTAGCTACCCCCCCCCCTCCTGCCCCCCCCCCCCCACGAGTTCATTAGAACTCTGCAAGTGGTAACTGTCGCTACAGCATGTCCTTGGTTCTTGCCCCCCCCCCCCCCCCTCCCCATGTCTTTAATTTACATTAATTTCTTCTGAATCAGCATTTCCTCATATTAAATACTCTGTTTTAGTTTTCATTTTCTGATCTGTCTATTTTTTCCCGTCCCCCTCCCACCTCTGTTGCATACGATGCATTTAGCTTTACACTTTTATTAACTTGTGCACTATGTTTTAGCAATAATCTTTTTCTTGCATATTACCCTATCTTCCATCTTTAACCTCTTAGGTTTTCAAATCTCATCTGGTGCCTTCCCAACAATCAGTCTTTCCTTCCTTCGGGATGTCTGGTATGTCTCCTGTGACCTGGGGTTCTCAATGACTTTTTCAAACTGTACCGTTTTTTCCTAAAGCTCTCCAGTTCCTTTCCCTTCATCCCTTATTTCCCCTTCATCCCTTCTGCCAGAAGAAGCAGCCACTGGCTCTGACAGCCTGCATTAGTAATATATATATATATATATATATATATATATATATATATATATATATATATATATATATATATATATATATATATATATATATATATATATATATGGTTATAATAGAAGGAAACATTCCATGAAGGAAAAATATACCTAAAAACAAAGATGATGTGACTTACCAAATGAAAGTGCTGGCAGGTCGACAGACACACAAACGAACACAAACATACACACAAAATTCAAGCTTTCGCAACAAACTGTTGCCTCATCAGGAAAGAGGGAAGGAGAGGGAAAGACGAAAGGATGTGGGTTTTAAGGGAGAGGGTAAGGAGTCATTCCAGTCCCGGGAGCGGAAAGACTTACCTTAGGGGAAAAAAAGGACGGGTATACACTCGCACACACACACATATCCATCCACACATATACAGACACAAGCAGACATATTTAAAGACAAAGAGTTTGGGCAGAGATGTCAGTCGAGGCAGAAGTGCAGAGGCAAAGATGTTGATGAATGACAGGTGAGGTATGAGTGGCGGAAATTTGAAATTAGCGGAGATTGAGGCCTGGTGGATAACGGGAAGAGAGGATATATTGAAGAGCAAGTTCCCATCTCCGGAGTTCGGATAGGTTGGTGTTAGTAGGAAGTATCCAGATAACCCGGACGGTGTAACACTGCGCCAAGATGTGCTGGTTGTGCACCAAGGCATGTTTAGCCACAGGGTGATCCTCATTACCAACAAACACTGTCTGCCTGTGTCCATTCATGCGAATGGACAGTTTGTTGCTGGTCATTCCCACATAGAATGCATCACAGTGTAGGCAGGTCAGTTGGTAGATCACGTGGGTGCTTTCACACGTGGCTCTGCCTTTGATTGTGTACACCTTCCGGGTTACAGGACTGGAGTAGGTGGTGGTGGGAGGGTGCATGGGACAGGTTTTACACCGAGGGCGGTTACAAGGGTAGGAGCCAGAGGGTAGGGAAGGTGGTTTGGGGATTTCATAGGGATGTACTAAGAGGTTACGAAGGTTAGGTGGACGGCGGAAAGACACTCTTGGTGGAGTGGGGAGGATTTCATGAAGGATGGATCTCATTTCAGGGCAGGATTTGAGGAAGTCGTATCCCTGCTGGAGAGCCACATTCAGAATCTGATCCAGTCCCGGAAAGTATCCTGTCACAAGTGGGGCACTTTTGTGGTTCTTCTGTGGGAGGTTCTGGGTTTGAGAGGATGAGGAAGTGGCTCTGTTTATTTGCTTCTGTACCAGGTCGGGAGGGTAGTTGCGGGATGCGAAAGCTGTTGTCAGGTTGTTGGTGTAATGCTTCAGGGATTCCGGACTGGAGCAGATTCGTTTGCCACGAAGACCTAGGCTGTAGGGAAGGGACCGTTTGATGTGGAATGGGTGGCAGCTGTCGTAATGGAGGTACTGTTGCTTGTTGGTGGGTTTGATGTGGACAGACGTGTGAAGCTGGCCATTGGACAGGTGAAGGTCAACATCAAGGAAAGTGGCATGGGATTTGGAGTAGGACCAGGTGAATCTGATGGAACCAAAGGAGTTGAGGTTGGAGAGGAAATTCTGGAGTTCTTCTTCACTGTGAGTCCAGATCATGAAAATGTCATCAATAAATCTGTACCAAACTTTGGGTTGGCAGGCCTGGGTAACCAAGAAGGCTTCCTCTAAGCGACCCATGAATAGGTTGGCATACGAGGGGGCCATCCTGGTACCCATGGCTGTTCCCTTTAATTGTTGGTATGTCTGGTTTTCAAAAGTGAAGAAGTTGTGGGTCAGGATGAAGCTGGCTAAGGTAATGAGGAAAGAGGTTTTAGGTAGGGTGGCAGGTGATCGGCGTGAAAGGAAGTGCTCCATCGCAGCGAGGCCCTGGGCGTGCGGGATATTTGTGTATAAGGAAGTGGCATCAATGGTTACAAGGATGGTTTCTGGGGGTAACGGATTGGGTAAGGATTCCAGGCGTTCGAGAAAGTGGTTGGTGTCTTTGATGAAGGATGGGAGACTGCATGTAATGGGTTGAAGGTGTTGATCTACGTAGGCAGAGATACGTTCTGTGGGGGCTTGGTAACCAGCTACAATGGGGCGGCCGGGATGATTGGGTTTGTGAATTTTAGGAAGAAGGTAGAAGGTAGGGGTGCGGGGTGTCGGTGGGGTCAGGAGGTTGATGGAGTCAGGTGAAAGGTTTTGTAGGGGGCCTAAGGTTCTGAGGATTCCTTGAAGCTCTGCCTGGACATCAGGAATGGGATTACCTTGGCAAACTTTGTATGTGGTGTTGTCTGAAAGCTGACGCAGTCCCTCAGCCACATACTCCCGACGGTCAAGTACCACGGTCGTGGAACCCTTGTCCGCTGGAAGAATGACGATGGACCGGTCAGCCTTCAGATTACGGATAGCCTGGGCTTCAGCAGTGGTGATGTTGGGAGTAGGATTAAGGTTTTTTAAGAAGGATTGAGAGGCAAGGCTGGAAGTCAGAAATTCCTGGAAGGTTTGGAGAGGGTGATTTTGAGGAAGAGGAGGTGGGTCCCGCTGTGACGGAGGACGGAACTGTTCCAGGCAAGGTTCAATTTTGATAGCGTCTTGGGGAGTTGGATCATTAGGGGTAGGATTAGGATCATTTTTCTTCGTGGCAAAGTGATACTTCCAGCAGAGAGTACGAGTGTAGGATAGTAAATCTTTGACGAGGGCTGTTTGGTTGAATCTGGGAGTGGGGCTGAAGGTGAGGCCTTTGGATAGGACAGAGGTTTCGGATTGGGAGAGAGGTTTGGAGGAAAGGTTGACTACTGAATTAGGGTGTTGTGGTGCCAGATTGTGTTGATCGGAATTTTGAGGTTTTGGCGGGAGTGGAGCTGGAAGTGGGAGATTGAGTAGATGGGAGAGACTGGGTTTGTGTGCAATGAGAGGTGGTTGAGGTTTGCTGGAAAGGTTGTGAAGGGTGAGTGAGTTGCCTTTCCGGAGGTGGGAAACCAGGAGATTGGATAGTTTTTTGAGGTGAAGGGTGGCATGCTGTTCTAATTGGCGGTTGGCCTGTAGGAGGATGCTTTGAATAGCCGGTGTGGATGTGGGAGAGGAAAGATTGAGGACTTTTATTAAGGATAGGAGTTGACGGGTGTGTTCATTGGCTGAGTTGATGTGTAGGTGAAGGATTAGGTGGGTGAGGGCAATGGATTGTTCAGTTTGGAACTGGTATAGGGACTGATGGAAAGAAGGGTTGCAGCCAGAGATGGGAACTTTAAGTGTGAGGCCTTTGGGGGTTATGCCAAATGTCAGACAAGCCTGAGAAAATAAAATATGTGAGCGTAATCTGGCTAGGGTGAAGGCATGTTTGCGGAGGGAATGTAAATAAAACTTAATGGGGTCATTGCGGGGGTGTTGTGAGGGTGACATGGTATTAGAAGGTGGAAAGTTTAACATGAGGTTGAAATGAAAAAGAAAGATAGAAATATATGGGGAGAGATGAAGGCGAACTAGAAAGCAATTGGAGATCTGGTATGAAAAAAGGCGAAAAAGTGTTGGTTA
Organism: Schistocerca cancellata; assembly: GCF_023864275.1. Lineage (NCBI taxonomy): Eukaryota > Metazoa > Arthropoda > Insecta > Orthoptera > Acrididae > Schistocerca > Schistocerca cancellata. The sequence goes on along the minus strand of NC_064634.1, from coordinate 450,825,394 downwards.
AGTTGATCCTGTGGTGAACTTGGGTTGGTTGACAGCGATGTGCAAAAAGGTTAGGTGGTTGTGTTGCCGCTAAATCACGTTAAAAGGCGGAGAAATTCGGGAAAGTTTCGAGAAAATTTCGAAAAAAACGTATTAAAGGAGTGGTGCTGTGGTGAAAGATTACGAAAATGGGGCTAACAATTGTAGAAATAATGACGTTAAAACCTGTGGGGAGCGGCTAAAATGGTCAGTGATGTGCGAAAAACGAAGTGGAAATAAAGTTAAAGTTATTAGAACTAGCCGAAATGGTTGTTAAATACATGAAAGCAGCTGTTATTGAACTAGAAACGGTGGATATTATAGCAGCGGTAGTGTTGAAAGCGGAAAATAAAATTTTTTGGTTATGGGTGGGAAGTGGGTTACGTATTGTTGAGCATATATAGGCGGGATAAAATTATATAGTAGATTACGGTAAAAGGGGGAAGGTGAATACAAAGTGAAACTACTGGTAAAAACAGAAAGAGAAAATAAAGAGAAAAAAGAGAAATAAGACGACAGGAAAGATTTCGAAATGCAAAGGCGACAATAACATACGTAATTGTTGGGTTCAAATTAATGATATGGTTATAATAGAAGGAAACATTCCATGAAGGAATATATATATATATATATGTGTGTGTGTGTGTGTGTGTGTGTGTGTGTGTGTGTGTGTGTGTGTGTGTTTTCTCTTGCTGCTGCTTGGTGAGTGTTTTTTATGTATCCAATTATATTATATTGTCAAAAATTGATTATTTTCGTTTCAATATAACGGAAAGGACAGTTTGCTATTCACCCTAAAGATGACATGTGGAGTTGCAGATAGACAATGAAAAGACTATTACACATTTAACTTTCAGCCAAAGCCTTCTTCAGAAAAGGAAACAAACTCATACATTCACACAAGGAAGCACACATGACCAGTGTCTCTCGCCAATATGGACAGAATGTGATGTATTGAACAAAACCAGCAACCTGGAGTGAGGTGGGGAAGGGCGAGTGATAGTAGGGTCAAAAGGGGTAGGGGAGAGTGCTATCTGACAGCGCCTGCAGGAAAATAGATGAAGCAGGAAAAAGCTGTTAGGTGCAGCATCAGGGCTGTGGAGCAGCAGAGAAAGGGAAAAACCTGATGGGTATATTGGCAGAGAGCAGCACACAGTGAGGGTGAGGGGATGTGAACTGAGAGGAAGGGATAGGGCAGTGGGGACAGAAATTGTTGGGTGAGGATAGTAGATTGAGGCCAGGATAATTTCGGGAGAAGAGAAAGTGTTGTAAGGTAGTTACCATCTGCACAGTTCAGAAAAGATGGTGGTGGAGGGAAGGATCCAGATGATCTGGGGTGTGAAGCAGCAACTGAAATAAAGAATATTATGTTCAGCTGCATTTTGCACCATAGGATGGTCCATAGTTTGGCAGTGGCCATTGATTCTGGTGGACAGTTTGTCGGTATTCATACAATATAAACAGCTGAGCAATTATTGCAGCAGATTTGGTATATTACATGCCCAGTTTCTCATGTGGCATGGCCTCTGATGGGGTAGGATAAGCCTGTAATAGGTCTGGAAGTGCTGGGTGGGTGGATTGGGCAGGTCTTGCACCTGGAGCTTCCACAGGGATGTGATCTGTGTGGCAAGGGGTTGGAATTGGAAGTGGTGTAGGAGTGGACTAGAAAGTTTTGGAGATTGGTTCGGCAATGGAACACCCCTTTACAAAGAGTAGGAAAGGTCTTGGGTAGGATATCCCTTATTTCATCCTACTGCTTACCAACAGTAAGCAGCAAAATGCCCAAAATGTGTCCACGATGAGTGCTGCTGAAAATATTATCACGCATTATGGCTGGGATATATTGTCAGCAATATGCAATTTGTATTGCTTTTGTAAACTCACACTAAGACATTGGTGGAATGACAGTAGAGAAGTTCATAGTTGAATTATTGTAGAGAAGTTCATAGTTGGCATAGACAATAGGTACTTTCAAACCTAATTTACTTTGAAAAATATATTTGTTAAGATGAATAAATGTAAATGTCGTGTGACTAGGGCCTCCTGTTGGATAGACCATTTGTAGGGTGCAAGTCTTTCAATTTTACACCACTTTGGCGACTTGAGTGTCAATGGGGATGAAATGATGATGATTAGGACAGCACAACACTCAGTCCCTGAGCGGAGAAAATCTCTGACCCAGCTGGGAATTGAACCCGGACCCTTAGGATTGACATTGTCGCACTGACCACTCAGCTGCCAGGGGCAGACATTTAAGATAAAGAAGCATTTTATCTACATATGAAGATATAATGAGCAGTCATATGGGAATTAACGTGTTTACATCAATTACTTCAACTCGTTATGTTCCTATGTATGCATCTTATCTTCTTAAACGCAGTTTAGGCCCATTTGACAGTTTTCAAGGATAGAGGTAATACATTTTCTTTACACAGCAGCTTCACAAAAATATTTACTTTCTGTGCATCACTCACAGCTCTTAAATAAACAGAAAAAATATTGTTCTATGTAAGATGTAAAGTGCCATGCCATAAACTTTTTGACAAAGTGATAACTTGTGCACAAAGTTTCAGCAGTAATCTGTGTCTTGCATATTATTCTGACTTCCACCTCTAAGCTCTTAGGTTTCAAATCTCATCTGATGCAGTTCCCAATAACCAGTCTTTCCTTCTTATCCCGTCCAGTAAGTCTCCCCTGACCTGGGGCTCTGAGTGACTTTTGTGAACTCTGCCACCTTTCCTAAAGTTCTCAAATTCCTTTCCATTCACACCTCTTTACTTCCCCTGTAAACCATCTGCCATAAGAAGGAACTGAAAGGCTCAGAAATCTTGCATAAGTAAAACAGATGATCTGTTCCTAGATCCCACAAATTACAATGAAGTGATGACACGGGCAGCAACAAATGGTCTGTCTGATCACGACGGTCAAATGACAACCCTAAAACTTGCCAGCAGAAAAACAACACATGGCCATTGTAACCAAGTTAAACATGTGAGATCAATAAATGCTGAATCTACTTGCATGTTCAGAAATAGTTTATGCCATGAGCAATGGGAGGAAGTATACCAGGCTCACACAGTGAATGAGAAGTTCAACTCATTCCTGAACTTATTCCTTAAACATGTTGAAGCTTCTTTCCCCCAAAGACAGATTAAAATCAAACCAACCTGTAGTAAAAGGAAATAGTGGCTAACAACTGGCATAAAAATATCATGTAACAAAAAGAAAGATCTGTACGTACAACAGAGGACTAGTACAGACCCAGCAGTAAAGTTACATGACAAGAAATACTGTAAAATTTTAACAAATGTAATCAAGAAGGCCAAACAGTTGCACTATGCACAAAAAATTAGCAATTCAAACAATAAAATAAAAACCATATGGCACATCATAAAAAGTAAGACAAATAGGAACATAAAACCTGACAATAATAAACACAAAGTTGCAGCCTCAGATTTCAACAATTTTTTTCTCTCTGTAGCTGAAAAAACAGTGAACCATAATAAACAGGCTCACACAGAAGCTATTGAAGTACTTAATCACATGCAAATAACATCTAAAGTAGCACTTCATTTCAGAAGTACAGCCCCTGAAGAAATTGAAAAGACAATAAAATTACTCAAAAACTCAGATTCCTGTGGATACAGTGGCATATCAAGTAGGATTTTAAAATCATGTGCAGACTCAATCAGTTATATATTGTGGTATTTGCGTAACCAATCTATGGAAACTGGCGTGTTCCCAGATAGATTAAAACATGCAGTAGTGATGCCAATCCACAAAAGTGGAGCAAGGGATGAAATATCCAACTATTGGCCCATCTCCATGCTGCCAGTATTCTCAAAGGTATTTGAGAGAATAGTGTGTGATAGGATTTATAGTCACACTACACAAAATGGCGTACTGGCTCCTACACAGTTCGGCTTTCGTAAGGGCTCCTCCACAGACAGAGCTATATTTAACCTAACAGATGAAATTTCAGGTGAACTAAATTACAAAAGGTATCCAATGGGGATATTTTGTGACCTTGCCAAGGCATTTGATTGTGTAGATCACAACACACTCTTTAAAAAAGCTTCCACATTATGGCATTAAAGACAAATATTTGACTTGGTTAGAATCATACTGACAGAACAGGAAGCAAAGGTTTGTCTTAAGGGGGACAGGAACAGCACTAACATCAGATTGGGGAAATATAAAGTATGGAGACCCACAGGGCTCAATTCTTGGGCCATTAATTTTCCTGATCTACATTAATGATCTACCAATAACAATTAACAACAGAGCAAAAATAGTAATGTTTGCCGACGATACAAGTATCCTCGTTAAAGGACCCAACTCCACAATGCAGGATACAGCCCTGACAGTCTCTGCGCAAGTACACAAATGGTTCACTGTGAATGGCCTAGCCTTAAATATTTCAAAAACCAATACGATACAGTTTCTGACAAAAAAGAAAAAAAATAAAGCTCCTGAAATAAATTTTAACAATCACAAAATTAATCAAACCACACATACAAAATTCCTAGGTATCCAGATAGCCAGTCACCTAAGATGGAAAGAACAAACTGATCAGCTGGTCAAGAAACTTAGCTCATTGTGCTTTGCACTAAGAGCTCTCCATTAGTTAGTATACAGAGAGATAATGTTGTTGTCATATTTTGCATATTTCCATTCTGTTCTCTCCTGTGGCATAATCTTCTGGGGAAATGCTGCAGGTGTTGAAAAAGTCTTCGGAATACAAAAACGAGCAGTGAGGCTAATATGTGGGGTCCCTAATGGGACATCTTGCAGAAGTCTCTTCAAATCTCTCAGGATACTTACCATCACAGGTCAGTATATATACTCACTGATGTTATTTGTAGCCAACAACAGGGAACTGTTTCAGAAAAATTGTGACATCCACAATCATGACACAAGACAGGTGAAAAATTTTCATCAAGGCTCTGCAACTCTCACTAAAGTACATAGGGGAGTTACTGAGTCAGGTATAAAGGTCTTCAATAAGCTCTCCATAAATATAAAAAAGGAAATAAATAATGTACAGGTTTTCAAAAGGAAACTAAAATTATTTCTCATCGAACAAACTTTCTATAAAATGAATGAATACTTAAGAGTTATGGTGTACAAGAGTGGGGGAAACCGCCTAAGAAAAGCACTCCCTTAAAGATAGTGTGATGCTGTTACTTGTAGTTTAACTGAAATTGTGGTGATAAAATGTAAATTTATCTGTTTCATTACAAGAAAATGTGAACTCCCATGTATCCCACTCTCTTGAGCATTCACTTAAACCTCTTCTTAAGGAATGCAGTTAAAACTTGTATTCATTCAAACCATGACCATGAAGAAAATTTACTTCCTTATATATGTCAATAGCATAAAAATATGAACTGTCACTTATTCTACTATTTTAAACAATCACTTTAACTGTTTTTGCCATAATGCAGGCTTTAATACTGCATGCAAGTAATTGTTCTTGTAAAAGAAACCAATGTCTGTGCAATGTGATGTATAAATTTTAATGTACTACTGTAATTGAATCAATTGACTTGTCCTATATTACTTGTACACTGGCTGTATAATATGTAATCAACAGGACCAAATAAATAAATAAATTCTCCTGCCGCCACTTTTCATAATATTCAATATATTTTAGATAAATGGCAGCATTAGTTGTGAATACTGAAATCCTTAATCTTACAAGTAAGATTTGATCGCTTTGTTACCATCTTCAGTGTAAATTATTCAAATCTTGTAGGCCCATATCGTAATAGCACAACATTTTCTCTGAGGTGTAAGATGTACTGTAATGATTATTTCCAACAGATGTCTTTACTTTTACTGCATACAATGATTTTTAAATTTACAGAACCAATCTTGTAACCTTGGCTATTAGTCTTAGCAGTTGCCAATCCGATGCACATATCGTTGTGTAGAAATAAATGTTGATCTAAAGGATATAACAATAACTTTGTTTTGGTTTCTTCAGACAGTCTGCAGGATTCATTGTGTCTCACTCCAGAGATACACCTGACCACCTCTTTTTGACAAATAATAATTCTTTTCACTTTTGTGGAGGACTCCATAGGTTAGGAAGTTGTGAAAAAGTTGTAATAAGAGTTAAGCAATAGCTTTCCACTTTCACAAGGTCTGAGTTTGCTCTGCAGATAGTTGGTTTTAGCTAATTTTGTTCTCTTGTCTGAACTTTTTGTTTTGGATCAAACTGAATGCCAAGAAGTGTAGTATCACTTGGACATTTGCATGTAAGTTTGAGATTAAACCTTATGAAAATGAAATAGCATATAAATTTCTAAACATTGGTTTATTTGAACTATAAATGTATAGATATATGGTAGACTCTCACTGAATAAAGAGGATCTCTCTGTGCCCTCAGGCATAGAGCTATATATTTACTCAAGATACAGCATGTAACCCAACAGTGAAACGTCAGTATACACAGCTGAAACTTACACAGCAAGAACCTTAAGTTAGACCTTACATTACAACATAATTATTGCAAATTACAATAATTGAAGTGAAATATTTAAGGCAAGTAAATGTACTAAGTATGATGTTTCAGTGCACCTCATCTTTGCATAGAGTAATGGTTTCTGGTTTCTTGTATTGTTCTAGAGTTAACAACTTTACTATGCTACAAAAAAAAAAGTATGTACAGTATTTTCCTAACACTACATAGAGTTTTCATTTTGGCTTAAAATGAATTAAACTATTACATATTTTGAGTAGTAAAGATATGTGCTGTCAGTTTGAGTTATGAGTAAAGACTAACCAGAAAATAAAACAATATTCAGTAATATGTATATATAACTCATATGAGGTTCAATTTATTCTGTCAAATAAAAAACAGTAGAAATGAGTGGAAATGTTTGTTTCACTGCCATGTAATATTGTTTCATACAGTAATTTTCGCAAACTATAAAATTTCAAAATAGATGGAATGGCTGCCTACCTTTTCCTTCAGGACACAAAATTCCAGGCCTGCCCACAGATGCAGTTAAAAGGAAAACACTGATCCTAGTTTTTAGAACTATCAGTTCCTTACCTAGAAAAGGAGGACTGGTTGGGGAAGGTTAGAAAGGAGGAAGATCAGTCACACCTATCCGCTGTGGGACGAGGGGAAACAAGTCTGTCTCCGTCCTTACAGCAGTAAAAGCCCAAACATTTCTCTGCACATCTAAAGAGCTCTTCATTGTCTTGGAATTACATGGAAAGTGTCATCATAGGATGAGTGATATTAAAATGGTTGGCTCAATGATAAATATTTATTTTGCACAGACACTACGCTGTTATAAAGCAAAGAGAATAAAATATCAGATACACACATTTTGTTTAAATTTTCATAAGAACTGATGCTTAGCTTTGTCACATTGTCACAAGAAAGTGCCGTGGAGCGCACAGCCACACAAATGCAACAGTCAGCTACGTCCGCAAAGTCAAGCGGCACCTGCAACTTAGTAGTGGCACGTTCTGCCAGCTGGTGCTAGAGGCGTTCCTGCCAAACATTCAGTCAGCTGCGAACCGTGCATGTGCACAAGCATTTTTCCGGCGTGGATGGTCACACGGTGATATCACCATCCGCCAATCCGGGATCACCAATGACCGCCAATCATCACTGCAGAATCAGTGGAGGGAGACTGGAGCCGCCAGGTTAAATAGCGAAAGGAAAGCGGGCGCCTTTCTATCCGCCGCAGACTGCCTCCCGGAAGAGACTTTGATGCAGCCGGAACGTCCAGGTGCCACGTCTTCGCTACGCCGATCAGTGACCCCGGACTGTGCGCCCGTCTACTTTCTCAGCATCTGCCAGAGAGCGTCGAGAGAAAACCGGATGAAGGAACATAAATGCAGTTCAGTTTCTAATATTTCAATTCAATAAGGTGGCATACCTCTCTGGCTTGTTACAAATTTTGGCAGGAGAAGAAGCTTTTTGTTTTCGAAGGAAGTTTATCATTTTGTAAAATTAAGTGGTGGCCTTGCTCCACATAATAAAAATTTTTTGTTCGCAAAGGTGTGTTAATCTTTAGATGTAACAGAAAGTAGTTATTATTAGTAAGGCAGAGTATGAGAATGAAGATTTTGGATGTAACAGAGAGTAGTTCTTATTAGTAAGGCAGAGTATGAGAATGAAGATTTACTTTCTACACTGCTTGAAAAAAAGAAGAAAAAGAACTTGTCTGATCACAGAATGTGCCATGTAGATGATTGTAGATGTGCTGGTAATGGTCTCATTGTCATCCACCAGCAGAGTGGGATAGTGGCATAGCTAGCACAGTGCATCAAGCTGTTAACCTTTAAAAGGGAATGCCCATGGCCATAAGGCTCAGTGTGGTGCAGATTTGTAGGGGGAAGTGGGCAGCATCACAGAGACATATTCATGCTTCCTACAGTCAGCTTAGCAAGTTTGAGATTGGACAAATGTGACCTTTTAAGTAGTGGGTTGGGCATTTCAGTAGATTGCCACACAAGTAGGGGATGCCACTTCAGTTGGGAGTGATGCTGGCAATAGTGCACATGTGAGCATTCTCACACTTGTACCTGTGTTTCTGGCTGTCTAAGCAGCACCTACACCAGTCAAGAATGTCATATAGTAAGGGCTTCATTGGCAGATTGTACTGCTTCCACAGTACAGAAGAGAGCAAATGTGACTCCACAAGTGTTAACACAAATCGTCGTGAGCTGCTTATTAGCAGTGGCACTGTGGGCATGCACACCTCTTGCTCATCTTCTACTCGTGCCTCGGCATTGATGTACGTGGCTCGATTGGTGCCGTCACCTGTTCACCTGGGGGATGGAATCACGTGCCACGGTCTTCAGCAATGAAAGCTGATTCTGCTTGCTTGTATGTGATGGTCATTTCTGTGTACGACAGAGACATGGGAAGTGATGTCTTGAACAGTGCATACCAGGCCTTGTGGTTGGGGTGCGACGAACTACGACTCTGTCACCTTTGCTATTCGTGAAGGAAATGCCGACCAGAATGTTGTAGAATGTTGTTCAATCAATTGTTCTTCCATTCTTGCAACAGGAAGGCGATTTGTTGCTTCAACGGGATTGTGCTAATCCACACTCTGCCCACGAAACTCAATATGCTCACAAGACGTGCAGCAGCTCCCCTGGTCAGTACAACTGCCAGACTTGTCTCCAATTGAGAACACGTAGGACATAAGTGGACAAGTGTCTCGTGCAACTCGTCAATTCACAGAGCTATGCAAATAGAACAAGCAGGTTGTGGAATAACGTACTCTGAGATAGTATTTGTCACCTTTATGATCGTGTTTGTGCCAGTCAGTGCTTACTGGAGGATATACTGCATAGTAATATGGATGTTTCAGCATTAGTCCATACCTGGTACCACAGAATTACTTGGATGTATTGTTTGTACAATAAATTTTGAATTATCTGTAAAATGCTCAATGCATGTTCTAATTTCTTTTGGAAGTGTATTAGTTATGTTATTCATTGCCCTGCCAAGTTAAAATTGTCAGTGATGCACAATCAGTTTCATGTTAATTTTCTCTTACGGGATTAGACTTGTGTAGAACTTACCGTGGGCACGGACAATATCTTTTGAGGTGTGTACGCTATGTGGCAGTGCAAATACACAGTTACCCAGTCAGCTCAAGGAGCATATTTTAATCATTGTTGATGGTTTTGGCAGCAATGAGCTAGATACTCCTTGGAATGGGGAGTCACAGCTCTGCAGCAACCTCTGCTTGTTTCTCTCTCACTCTGCAAGTACACGATCAGCAGTATCAGTATGAATGCACAAGAACACATATTGTAATTTATTTCTGACAAATGAAATGGTCAAATTATGAAACAGAACTGCTGGCAAGGGGATGAAGTGTCAGTACTGTTGACACACATGTCAAACTAATTGCACAATCCTAGGTTTTGGGACTAATAGGTGATTCCTTTCATCCTGGCATTTGACTGACCTGCCCTTCCTTTTTAACCTCTGCCAACATCTTCCCGAGGAAGGAACTACTAGGTTGCTGCATAAGTTCATAGTGTTTTTGTTTTTGTGTATTCTGGCATACCCAAAAGTGCTGGAACGAAGATGAAGAACACAAGAGAAGAGAAGGCGGTGAAATGACATGAGCCAACAGCACATGTCCAGGATGTCACCACGATAGGAGCGGTATCTAGCTGAAGTGAATATAAGTGCCATTCCTGCCAGCCAAGGCAGACATTAGTGTACAGAATTCGCAGAGTGTTAGCTCAGCCAAGCAGAGAGTGCTATGATAGCAGTTATTAGTGATCCACAAACTGTGTGTCAAACTTGCATGAACATTATATATAGCAAAGGACTTGGATTTATGTTGCATGTAACCCATCACTTGAGACACCATTGTTATTTCAAAGTTAAGTATTGTCAATCTGCTCTATTGAAATAAAACTACTAATGTTATTTGCTTGAATTGTTGTATAGCATTCTGAGAATGCATCATCCCTTAGGCACCCTATAGAAGACGAGTGGGCAAGACCACACATTGCGTGGTGGTATTCCAGTTGCAATGGGTTTCTTAATAGATTGTCAGTTTTATTTGTATTTCACTGTTGCTATTTGAGTTTACATATTGTCATTTCAAGATAATGAGTGGAGCTGTGGATGCTAGAAAATGGAGTGCCAAGTGCAGAAATTGGAACATTTCCAACATGTTCTTCTGTTTGAGTTCAGGGGTGACAGCAGTGGAGACAGCCAGACACATTTGTGCTGTGTATGGGGATAATGCCATTGGACAGAGCACAACAAGAAAATGATTTTCTCATTATGAAGAGGATTGTTTTGACATTCAGAAAGGCCTTTGGGGTTTGATGAAGATGGTTTAAACGCATTAATCCACAATGATCCATGCCATGGTACTCTACAACTGGAAAATGTGATGAACTGTGATCATTCCACCATCGTGCAACATTTGCATGCAGTGGGGAAGGTTCAAAAATTGCATGTATGAGTACCGCATGCTCTAAGACAAACTCTCAAAAATCAATGGATGCTGTGCTTTCTTGTCATCAATTCGTTCATGAGCAGCACTGATCATTCCTAGCCTGTTCATTACTGGAGGCAAGAAATAGTGGCTTTGACATCTCATTGAATCGGGTGTACTGTCGGTGGTCTGCGTTTTTCTAACACAATATTTTGACGTCTTTATCAGGAGCTTCCTGTGACTTAACAACTGTCTGACCGTGTCCCGTATTTATTTCTGGACAGTGTCTGGCATCATTCCCTACGCCATCCGCTCCCGCTGCGACGGTGTCAGTTGGTCGCCAGATGTTCCATTTTCCATCAGCGCCCACTTCCGCTGTTTTCTCCAGTGGCGGCCATTTCATGGCATACCCTACTAGGTCTGCGCCCATCAGGAGTGTTCCTCGCACTGTTGACAGGCTGCATTTGCTGTTGGTGACCATTCAGACTTTCGCCAACGGCCCTGTCATTCTCCTGGTCTTGTGTTTTCTTCCATTGATTTTGTAACAGGTCCAAAGCCGGGTTCTATGCCGTGCTGAGTTGGTATCCAGCTTCCCAGTTTATCAAGTTCTGTGTCGTCTTGATTTCGATCGATTCAGTGATGACACTATCCCAAAATTTGGGGGTCTGAGATAGGATCCTGGTTTTATCATAGTTCATAGCGTGTTCATGTTCCAAGCCGATTTCGTGGCTTGTTGTAGCCTGGTATGCCTTTGGTGCTCTTTACATCTTACATCAATGCTCCTGGTGCGCTGGACAATGTAAGACATACCGCATTTACATGGTATATGATAGATACCATGTTTTCTCAATCCCAGATCATCTTTAGCCATTCCAAGGAGTGCCCTGATCTTATTTGGTGGACAGAACACACTCTTGATATTGTGCTTTTTCAGTATTCTGCTGATCTTAACAGCTACAGAGCTCAAGAACTATGACTAGATCCATCAGCTTTTAGAGGACCATGCTTACAGTCAACTAGACAACAACCCCACTGATAGAGTGGACAGGAAAACCAGAGCTCTGTTCAATGAAACAGGATGACCTGAGAAAGTTGTCAAGCAGCTGAAAGCTAAGGCACCAGTACCACCTAGATTGTATGGGATTGCCCAAGGTCCATAAAGAGGGTATACCGTTGTGTCCTATTGTAAGCAATATTGGTGCAGCCACCTATCCTACAGCCGTATGTTGGGAAGTGCGTCCACCACATCTGCAACTCATCAGACTTTGGTGGAACATCTTGGAAACCTACGAATCTCTAACAAAGACATCATGGTCAGCTTCGATGTTGCGTCTCTGTTCGCTAGGATACCACTTCAGGACACATTAGATTTAATCAATGGAAAATTTGGGGCAGCTTGTAACACCAGAGTTCTAAGGCTCTACTGATTTATTTTGCCTTTTGTTTATTCAACTTTCTGGTGTTAAGCTGTTGTTAAATATTGTTTGATTGCACAAATATCAGAAGAGTGTTTGCTTTTCTTTCTCTCCCTCTTTGTAAAAACTTTGATGTCCTGGTTTAATCCTGTGCAATGTGCAATGTATTGTCCTTATTAGTTAAACAGTTTGCCTTATTTGGAGGGAGACAAAACTTACCGTGTATAATTGGAATTTTGGTGAATGATTTTTTGTAGAAATGTCAATATATGCAAATACTCCTTTTCATTTATTAATGACCTTCACTTAGGGCTTTTAGTTTATTGTAAGAGGAAAAGGTGTGTAGTTCCCCTCTGGAACAAAAAGTAGCAGTGTGTGCAAAACGTGGTTGGCAGGGATAGAAAGGTGGAACAAAGAGTTAGTTGGAGATGAGCTACTGAACCGCCACCCCCCTTCGGCACCAGCACAATACGCTGTTTTCACATGAACATTTTTGTGCTATTTTTTCCAATGTGCCAAAGCCTTGGATGGATGGATTAAGTAACCAGCTCCATTTAGGAAATAGTATTTAATAATCTGGGGATCATTGACACCAAGAAATGACAGAGCTTAACACTACCAACTGCACATCCACCTGCCAAGATGTACTCACCACCACATTGCGCAATCACTGCAATGAAACCAAGGAGTTGTAGAAATGTAAACTGAAGGATCAACTCTTGTGGATGTTTTGTTTGGTTCCAATAATAAGGTAATTTAAAACAAAATCTTTGATAACATACCTTGAATTATCCCTTATCACATAACCACTCAGGGTCCTTTCCTTGTTAACCATGCTTACCGAGTGTCCTAGTTGTGAAAGTGACAGTATTAAAGCCCAATTATTAATTGAATAATGCCATTTGAACACAGTAAAAAGAAAGTACTTAAATTCAATGTAAGTGTGGCAAAATTGTGTAAGATAGTTAATGATATTTACTGAATGTATCTCAGTAATGAAACTGCTTACTTTAGTTTTGTGGGCTTTCAAAAGCATAAAGTGAATCATTGATCTGAAGCAATAAAGACAGGCATTAATTCTATTTGAAGTTAGTTTCAAAGTATTTACTTTAAAAACCTTGGCTTAAAGTGTTCTTCATAGTAATCATCATTGTACAGTCTGTTGGAAAGTACAAAAGGTGAGTCTGTGTTGTATTAAATTATGTCAGTTTGTGTCTCACTGCAGTAGAGTTCAAATACTCTCACTGTTAAAAGCTAATTACTTGGGTTTGCTAAATTTATGGTTCTTATATGTGTTAAAGAATATTTTGGCAGTTTAAGGGGATCCATATTTTGTGTTTTGTGCTCACTGATAGAAATTTATTAACAGAAAGATCATTATCTATGAAAATAGTAACTTCTTGTCTTTAAAGGACAGTGAGAATGTGTCTGCTATTGAACTCTACTTAATTTTCATGTCAAGTAAAAAAGTATTTCTTAGAAGAGAGACTAAACCCATGCCCAATTTTATAGTTCACCAGTGAATTTTCAAAGTAATGTTATTGAAGCTATTCAGTTTGACTAAGCCTTGAATATGAAAGTGTGTATCATCATCTGTTGTGCTTATGCAAATAGATCTGTTCTGTTATGAATGCCAGCCCTCATTTTAAGGTTACCATATGCTTGTGACTGGGTTGATTGCACTCTCGTGTGAAAAAGTACAAGCTGTGTTTTTCCATCGAAGTTTTCTTTGAACAGGAATGTTATACATTCCTATGCCTAATTAGGCTGGCTACTATTTTGCTTTATTATTTGAACAGTTTAAATAGGAAAAATATTATCTGTTACTTGTTGTATAATTATGTAATTCTGGAAAAATTTTATCTATTACTTTTTCTATAATTACGTAATTCTGACTTTCACGTCCAATAGGCACCCTCCTGTAGGCACATAATGGTCAAAACAACAAAATTCCTTTCAGAGGGTAATATTGCACTGCTACTTTATACCATATTTGACTAACAAAATAGTTTCATTACATAAACAAGAGACAGCATGGGTGTCACACGTAGTTTTGTTTTCTGGAAAATTACTGCATGTATGTTGTGTTGTAAAGAGCAGTAAACGTAAAGGTCAATAATAACACATGTTTAGTGATACGTACTGCCTCCAGCCTTTAAGGTTATGGTATAACAGGAGTGGGTGGTAATGTTATACCTGGCTTACACCATGATAGGACTATTAGTTCTGTTGGGACATGGTATATGGTAAACCAAATTTGGTAACCGATAGCAAACAAATTATGTAAGCAGTTTAATGTTATAAGCTGTGTTGGACCTTTTCAAGCATGTCTCAACATCGACATATTTCCTATGTGGGGGCCAATTTTATGACCAGACTGAAGGTCTGGCGATGGGTAGTCCCTTATCTCCGGTAGTGGCAAATGTGTTTATGGAGAGATTCGAGGATGAGGCACTTACGACCGCTGCCTACTAGCTGACCTGTTCCTTTAGGTATGTTGATGACACGTTTGTCATCTGGCCACATGGTCAGGAAAAACTACATGAGTTTTTTGACCATCTGAACTCGAGATACCCCAGCATTAAGTTCACAATGGAACTAGAAAATAATGGTAAACTTCCTTTCCTGGATGTCCTGGTGAAAAGCAAGACAGACGGCACATTAGGCTATAATGTGTATAGAAAACCTACACACACCGACTTATACCTACAGGCTGACAGCTGCCATCATCCAGCACAGAAGAGTGGGGTGCCGAGAACACTTGTTCTCTGAGCCAAAACGCTGTCCGACTTGGACAGCTTGGCAGCAGAGTTAGAACACCTACAGCAAGTGTTCACAGACAACAAATACTCAACAAAGGACATCCACAAGGCACTGCATCCCACCAGACAATATGATACTGAGGGAGAAGGACGAGAAGAGGAGACAAGAAAGGTAGTGTTTGTACCATATATGGGACCTTTACCTGCTAAGATCAGCAGAATACTGAAAAAGCACAATATCAAGAGTGTGTTCTGCCCACCAAACAAGATCAGGGTGTTTCTTGGAACGGCTAAGGATGATATGGGATTGACAAAACCTGGTATCTATCATGTACCATGTGAATGTGGTATGTCTTACATTGGCCAGACAACCAGGACCCTTGACATAACATGTAAAGAGCACCAAGGGCATACCAGGTTATGACAAGCCACTAAATCGGCAATAGCAGAACATTGCTTGGACCTTGATCACACCATGAATTATGATAAAACCAGGATCCTATTTCAGACCCCCAAATTTTGGGATAGCATCGTCACTGAATTGATCAAAATCAAGATGACAGAGAACTTTATAAACCAGGAAGCTGGATACCAACTCAGCATGGCGTGGAACCCAGTTTTGGACCTATTACAAAAACAACGGAAGAAAACGCAAGACCAGGAGAATGACAGGGGCTCTGGAGAAAGTTGGAATGGTCACCAACAGCAAACGCAGCCTGTCAACAGTGCAAGGAATGCACCTGGCAGGCACAGAACTAGTAGGGGATCCCATAAAATGGCCGCCACCAGGTAAAACAGCAGAAATGGGTGCGGACGGAAGACGGAACATCTGGCGACCAACCGACACAGTCGCAGCGGGAGCGGACATTGTATTGAATGCCAGACACCGTCCAGACATAAATATGGGATACGGTCAGCCTGTCGTTCAGTCACAGGAATCACCTGATGGAGACAACGTAAGACATCGAAATATTGTGTTAGAAAACGCAGACCACCGGCAGTACACCCGATTTAATGAGATGTCAAAAAAATCACTGTGAAAGTCGAAGAAATTAATAATGGCTTTATTCTCTCATAAGGAATGGAAATGTTGAGGCCAAATGAAGCAGCAAGTTCCATGTACAAAGGCCTGTGTGCATCCACAAGAGACTGTATTATTCATCTGGTGGAACAACAGTGGTGCGGTGTACTATGAATTGCTTCCCCAAAGTGTTGCCATCACTGCTGTCATTTACTGTAAACAAGTGAGCCAGTTTGCAGAGACAATCCAAGAATGACGACCAGAAAGACTGCATGAAGTGATCCTACTCTGCGATAACGCCTGCCCGAATTTTGCTAGACTGATAAAAACCACTATTGAGAAGTTGAGTTGGGAAGTCATTCCACACCCGCCTTATTCATCTGATCCCGCACCCCAATATTTTCACCTGTTCCAATCTCTAGCAAACAACCTTCAAGGAACTTCCTTGCTGGATGAAAATGCACTCTGAACATGGATCAATGAGTTCTTTGTCTCAAAACCATGTAATTTCTACAGTCTATGATGCAAAAGATCATGATTTCTTGAGGTTGTTGAAGTGTTTAATCTATAAATTTCATCATCTACTCAATTCCTTGAGAGTACTTCATGTCATACACTGCATGTACCCAGGAGAGAAAACACTCCAGTCTATTGAGGACAGCTTCTTATACCTACATCTAGGCATGGAGCTGATATTTTCATGTGTCATTGGGGGAATGAGGTGTGTGAAGTGAGGGACAAGAAGCTGCACCTAGTGAAGACAACAATTTGGGTGTATTCTAGTTTCTTCCAGTTACTCACTTGCCTGTAACTTGGTTGTAGATTTCTGATGCACAGATTCCTTCTGTGGAGAGATGCCCTGCAGTTTGCAGTGCTTGTAACCTACAGGTATATGTACACCATATTATGAAAAGTTTTGGGACTGCCGTTGCTTGATTATCTTGATATGATATTTTGGCTACCAGCAAGTCATTTTGGGGAGAGTTCTGTGAATATGTGCTAGTGTATGTAGCTATATTTATGCCAAATACTAAGTAATACTACCTTAGGATTGTAATAGAGGGAAACATTCCACATGGGAAAAATATATTAAAACTCTTTGCCTTTACAAATGTCTGCTTGTGTCTGTGTATATGCGGATGGATATGTGTGTGTGTGCGAGTGTATACCTGTCCTTTTTTCCCCCTAAGGTAAGTCTTTCCGCTCCCGGGATTGGAATGACTCCTTACCCTCTCCCTTAAAACCCAAATCCTTTCGTCTTTCCCTCTCCTTCCCTCTTTCCTGACGAGGCAACCGTTGGTTGCAAAAGCTAGAATTTTGTGTGTATGTTTGTGTTTGTTTGTGTGTCTATCGACCTGCCAGTGCTTTTGTTTGGTAAGTCTTAAATATACCTTAGGATTGTATTAAAGATGTCACTACTACCCTTGCCAATTTAAAACTACTATCCTAACATGATATTGCCTCTAATGTATCTACATAGAATCTCTCACAAATGAATTAGAACAGGATATAGTCAACATCAGGTTCTTTGATCTAGTGTGTCTCACAGAATGTCACAGTGGGAACTGGACATTATCTTAAAAAAAAAAAACTCATATTGCGATGATTCCAGTGGATAATGCCACAGTTATTGTATTTTCTCATGTCATATCTACAACCAGAATATCTATAATCCACTGAGTGAACCAACAAACAGGAAGATTGACAGATGCACTAAATAAGAGTTTAAATGAAAACAAAGGCATTGTTGAATACCTCTTTTCTACCATAAGCAAAACATTCACATTGTTGATTGCTACTTCTTCTCTTTCATATTAAGACTTCACAGCTTGATTCTACTCATCCATCCACCCATCCATACACACATCGTGTTGTGTAAGTCTCATCATGAAGAAGATCCTTCAGGGCTGTGGGACGAGTCGAGTTATACATTTAACAGGAAGAAGCAACCACTGCTGACTACTTCAGTAGAGTATGATGTTGTTGTGGTCTTCAGTCCAGAGACTGGTTTGATGCAGCTCTCCATGCTACTCTATCCTGTGCAAGCTTCTTCATCTCCCAGTACTTACTGCAACCTACATCCTTCTGAATCTGTTTAGTGTATTCATCTCTTGGTTTCCTTCTATGATTTTTACCCTCCACGCTGCCCTCCAATACTAAATTGGTGATCCCTTGATGCCTCAGAATATGCCCTCCCAACCGATCCCTTCTTGTAGTCAAGATGCACCACAAATTTCTCTTCTCTCTAATTCTATTCAGTACCTCCTCATTAGTAATGTGATCTACCCATCTAATCTTCAGCATTCTTCTGTAGCAGTAGAGTATACTGACAACAAATTATAACCACTACTAATCTACTCAAAAATAATTATGGCAGTTATTTTTAGATTAGTATGTGTGTTAGGAGAAAAGAAGCTATTCTGAAAAAGAAGCCGCTGCTATTCCTCCTCCTCTACTAGTCATCTGCTGTTATTATCTAACACTGTGAGTTTACATTCACACCACTCCGTCCAGATTACACAGTCTTCCAAAATTTCGTTAGGGAATCTATTACTATGACTAATTGTGAGCATTATGAGAATACTGACGTAATAGACCAATATCTGACATATTTGAGAGTTCTCATACACAAATAATCACATTATTTATATTAAATTCTGCTGACTTTATTAATTTACTGCTTCTGACACAACTATTGAACCACAGAGGGAGGGTTTTTCCCACTTAACCTTGCTCGGCACATTCAGGTCTGAGGAGTATTCTTCTATGATTTTGAGTGTTATCCATTTGTGCTTCACATCTTCACTCCTAGACCTGGATGTTTGATGTTGATCTGTCAGATACTCCACAATCTGTATCCTGTCACATTTGCTTTTCTGTCAATCCCTGTAACACATGTGTAGTCATTGATGGCATAACTGCAATGTGGGCACTAACTCGGTATTCTACATCAACTGTTGGCAGATGCATGTTGGTTACTGAGAAATCCAAGACAGTCCTGCCAAGAATTTGTTCTCTTACTGCTCAATGTATTTTTGAGAATAATTGTTCAGAACCATCTCTCACAAATCTATCTCTGGACCCAGCTTTAATTGTGAGACACACCATTCTGTAACGGGCAGATTTAACTCTCCCCCTATTATGACAACATGATCAGGAAAATTACTTGGGAAGTAGGAGGGCGCTGCCAGTTCTAGCCCAAATTATTAATGCCAGCACTTTTTGTTATCCTTGTTTCAGAAACTGGTGATGTTAGCACATTCCAGTGTCAGAATTCCAAGAGTTGCGTTTCTAGTGTGCTGAGACAATTGTGCTTGTGATATTCAAGGTCACTACCCTCCCTTCCACTCCACTCCGCTCCCTTTTCTCTTTCCCTGCCCTTCCCCTCCATTCCCCCTCCCCTCACCCACTTTCCTCTTGACCAACTGCATTACATAAGAATGTCAACATCACCATCATTATCATCATGCTCTTGGCCAATCACTGGCAGGCCATATGCTCTTAGACAATTTGCTCTCAGCCAGTAGGAAACAAGTTCCTCTTCCCCTCCCCCTTTCTATTGGAAAAACCCTATAGCCTGTGTCATAGTTAAAGGATCACTATGAAGTGCTATCAGCAGGGAGCAGTGACTGCTTCCGACCAGGGTAAAAAGAAGAGGACTGTTATATTTGAAAAGAAGTAATTGTGCATCAGTTACTAATAATAGTATTTTTAATATAGTTGTTATTCATTTATTTCTTTATTTATTTATACTTAAGTTTTTTGTCCAATAACACACAATGTACTCCTGATCTGGTATTAACTAAAATGTTTACACATGATACTCAGGTGTTTGACATATTATTGTCTGTGCTGCCACCACCACAGGAGCAGCAGTCCATAGGTATTCTTAATGATTTATCAGAGCTGCTACTGCCATCACAAGCAACCACTGCCGGAACTTCAACTTGCTGAGCCTTAGTTAAATGCCAACAGAGTACTGCCATTTTCCAGTACATATAATTTGACTGCTAGTGCATGTAAATATGTGAATGTTGACCTAGCACTCAAGTCTTTGATGTAATAATTGAAATAGAAAATGTTTAATGTGTTGGGACTAGGGTGCAGTATTCATGGTATGAATAGGACTATCTCTGCAGCATGGAGTACTTAGAGAAAAAGATAACAGAGTATAACCGATCCTATACTTCCATTCATATCTGTATGTTTCAGAGGAAGCTTTTAATAGTTGACGTGAATGATGAAGTTGTACTTGAACTAACCTCATGGGACACGGGAATTTAAATCAAACACTCAAGTGTCATTAATCTGAGTGATCTGCACTGTGTGTTATGATCACTATAGACAGACTGAGCCACTGGTGTCTGTATATCAGAGATGCATTTAATGATTCTGTGAACTATTTATGTGATGACAGTGTAAATGTGAATCAATTAGAACAGTGTGTAAATTCTTGTGAACACCCAATGTAAAAGTGTGGACCCAATAACTGTAACATGTGTAGAAGCTGAATTCAAGGACGGTATACCAACATATTATGTTGTGTGCTTATAGGTTTGAATGCTATGCAGAAGACAACTGTTTACTAAATATCGCAGAATGCAATGACTGTAAATATTTGTGACTATGTATGTATGTACAGTCTTAGACAAAAAAACTGACCGCCGGCCGGCTGCCACAGAGACTAAAGGCCGGTTCCCGCTAGAGTGCGGCAGCGCGGCATGCGGCAACGGCAGCGGCAAGCGTTTTCCGCTTTGACGCTGCGGCTCGCGGAATTGGCGTTCCCATCTGGAAGCGGCAGACGCTAGCGGTAGCCAATGACGAACAGCCACTGAGGTATGGGTCGGGACCCACCGAAACGCCCGGTGTGTTTGAATAAATATATCTTACACCTACATGAAGGAAATACGAAGTTTGGTGAAGACATACCAATTTTTCATTTTCTGTACAATGTACTCTTTCACATATTTCATTATTCATGTTTTTTCATTTAAACATAAACCGATTTCATGACTACCGTTCATGATTGTTCACTATCTCCTAACACAATGAAACAATGTACGATGAGAGATCATTCAGATAGTTAAGCGAGACAAAAATTTAAAATGTGATACGGTAGCAGGTACACGAAAACAGTAAGAACACAAAGGCTAGGTGGAAGGGATGGGAGTGGAAGCCACCAGATAGAATTTCCCACAGAGCATAATGTAATCATCGCCAGCACCTTGCTTAAGAATCACGAAAGAATAATATATATTTGGAACAGAGTTTTCAAAACCAGATTTTAAATTGTAAGGCATTTCCTGGTGCAGACGCAAACCTGACTGAAGACTTGTCAATAGCAAGAAAAGCGTTCTGAAAAAGAAAATTTGTTCACATCGAATATAAATTCTAATGGTTGGATACTATTTTACAAAGGTATTTGTGTGGAGTGCAGCCTTGTATGTTAGTGAAACGTGGACGATGAACAGTTCTGTCAAGAAGACAATGGACGCTTTCAAAACGTGGTGATCAATAAGAGTGCTGAAGATTAGATACGAGGATCGTGTAACTAAAGAAGAGGTACGGAATAAAATAGAGGAGGAAGAGGAAATTACGGCACAACTTTGACAACAATAGGGGTTAGTTGACAGGACGTATTATGGGGCGTCAAAGAGTGAGGACAAAGGGGTTGGGTGATAGTATTCTGATGATAATCATCTGTTGAAATACTATTCTACTATTTTATCTATTAATGTAAGCAGTGAATTTATTCTTCCATGCACTCCTCCACAAAACATTTAAACCGAAACTGAAATCAGCTGAACACCAAATCTTTCAACCACTGTCTGACAACTACTGGATTCACTTTCAACTTTCTATAACTATCACTGGCTAGCCACACACACATACAGATATAAGGAGAACAAAAATAAACAAACATTAGTTTTCAGTATACAGGGTGATCCAAAAAGAATACCACAACTTTAGGAATTTAAAACTCTGCAACGACAAAAGGCAGAGCTAAGCACTATCTGTCGGCGAATTAAGGGAGCTATAAAGTTTCATTTAGTTGTACATTTGTTCGCTTGAGGCGCTGTTGACTAGGCGTCAGCGTCAGTTGATGCTAAGATGGCGACCGCTCAGCAGAAAGCTTTTTGTGTTATTGAGTACGGCAGAAGTGAATCGACGACAGTTGTTCAGCATGCATTTCGAACGAAGTATGGTGTTAAACCTCCTGATAGGTGGTGTATTAAACGTTGGTATAAACAGTTTACAGAGAATGGGTGTTTGTGCAAAGGGAAAAGTTCTGGACGGCCGAGAACGAGTGATGAAAATGTAGCACGCACCCAGCAAGCATTTGTTCGCAGCCCAGGAAAATCGACTCGCAGAGCTAGCAGAGAGCTGCAAATTCCACAATCAACTGAATGGAGAGTCCTACGAGAAAGGTTAGTTATGAAACCTGAACGTCAACTACCCGAGGCGATGGATCAGCCGCCAGGCAGCCCGTGACAGAGCACTTCATCACTGGCCTCCAAGAAGCCCTGATCTTACCCCTGCGATTTTTTCTTATGGGGGTATGTTAAGGATATGGTGTTTCGGCCACCTCTCCCAGCCACCATTGATGATTTGAAACGAGAAATAACAGCAGCTATCCAAACTGTTACGCCTGATATGCTACAGAGAGTGTGGAACGGGTCGGAGTATCGGGTTGATATTGCTCGAGTGTCTGGAGGGGGCCATATTGAACATCTCTGAACTTGTTTTTGAGTGAAAAAAAAACCTTTTTAAATACTCTTTGTAATGATGTATAACAGAAGGTTATATTATGTTTCTTTCATTAAATACACATTTTTAAAGTTGTGGTATTCTTTTTGAATCACCCTGTATAATTCTGCAGGTTGGCAACATGTACATAAACAAACCAGACAGGAAGGGACATGAGGTGAACACACTGTAGTTACGACTTCAAACCAGAGTTTTCGGTAAAACGTCTACTGCTAGTGACAGAAGAAAAAAGAGCGAACATGAAAATGTGCTTATGTTCCATAATCTAAGTTTTAGTTCAACCTCCAGCATGTGACCAGGTGAGAGGAAACGTATATGTCCGCCAAAAACTCGATTCACTGTAAGTAATCAGTCACTCACGTAAAAAAAGATGTGAACTGTTTTATAACCTGCAAGTATCACATATCAAAACAAAACTGAATCATTCTAGATTCCACCGAAGATGCCTTAAAGTAAAAGGCGATACGCGTCTTGAATCAGTAAAGAACACTGGATAAAGAAAAAAAAGTTTGTTACTTACCAAAGGAAATAATCAATAGCTATAGATTTTTAGTAAATTACATCTTATGACATACCAGCAAATTAGTTTCGGTTTAACTTCTCATTCCACATGCTATTAAATGCTGTTTAAAGAAATTCATCTATACCTTAGTAGTAACTGTAGTTACATTCATATCTCGGCAGATAAACAGATTTAGGATATTTATCATACGACGAAATACATGACTTTTCACAAGTTATCGTTTGCAAAAAACACATTTCGATTTCTTGAACCGTTTACGAAATTTGCGGTTGATACAACCACATGGTTTACGACGAGCAGGACGAAGTACAGGTCGCGTCGCGAGCAACCCGCGCACGGTCACCGCACAGCCCATCCGCCGACGTATCATTCAATATCTCGAGAACGGCGATAGCTATCGTTCTGCTCTCAGCTTTAAAAACAATTTCGATATGAACCATGGACCTTGCCGTTGGTGGGGAGGCTTGCGTGCCTCAGTGATACAGATGGCCGTACCGTAGGTGCAACCACAACAGAGGGGTATCTGTTGAGAGGCCAGACAAACATGTGGTTCCTGAAGAGGGGCAGCAGCCTTTTCAGTAGTTGCAGGGGCAACAGTCTGGATGATTGACTGATCTGGCCTTGTAACATTAACCAAAACGGCCTTGCTGTGCTGGTACTGCGAACGGCTGAAAGCAAGGGGAAACTACAGCCGTAATTTTTCCCGAGGACATGCAGCTCTACTGTATGATTAAATGATGATGGCGTCCTCTTGGGTAAAATATTCCGGAGGTAAAATAGTCCCCCATTCGGATGTCCGGGCGGGGATTACTCAGGAGGACGTCGTTATCAGGAGAAAGAAAACTGGCGTTCTACGGATCGGAGCGTGGAACGTCAGATCCCTTAATTGGGCAGGTACGTTAGAGAATTTAAAAAGGGAAATGGATAGGTTAAAGTTAGATATAGTGGGAATTAGTGAAGTTCGGTGGCAGGAGGAACAAGACTTTTGGTCAGGTGATTACAGGGTTATAAATACAAAATCAAATAGGGGTAATGCAGGAGTAGGTTTAATAATGAATAAAAAAATAGGAGTGCGGGTTAGCTACTACAAACAGCATAGTAAACGCATTATTGTGGCCAAGATAGACACAAAGCCCATGCCTACTACAGTAGTACAGGTTTATATGCCAACTACCTCTGCAGATGATGAAGAAATAGATGAAATGTATGACGAGATAAAAGAAATTATTCAGGTAGTGAAGGGAGTCGAAAATTTAATAGTCATGGGTGATTGGAATTCGTCAGTAGGAAAAGGGAGAGAAGGAAACATAGTAGGTGAATATGGATTGGGGGGAAGGAATGAAAGAGGAAGCCGCCTTGTAGAATTTTGCACAGAGCATAACTTAATCATAGCCAACACTTGGTTCAAGAATCATAAAAGAAGGTTGTATACCTGGAAGAATCCTGGAGATACTAAAAGGTATCAGATAGATTATATAATGGTAAGACAGAGATTTAGGAACCAGGTTTTAAATTGTAAGACATTTCCTGGGGCAGATGTGGATTCTGACCACAATCTATTGGTTATGAACTGCAGATTGAAACTGAAGAAACTGCAAAAAGGTGGGAATTTAAGGAGATGGGACCTGGATAAACTGAAAGAACCAGAGGTTGTAGAGAGTTTCAGGGAGAGCATAAGGCAACAATTGACAGGAATGGGGGAAAGAAATACAGTAGAAGAAGAATGGGTAGCTCTGAGGGATGAAGTAGTGAAGGCAGCAGAGGATCAACTAGGTAAAAAGACGAGGGCTAGTAGAAATCCTTGGGTAACAGAAGAAATATTGAATTTAATTGATGAAAGGAGAAAATATAAAAATGCAGTAAATGAAGCAGGCAAAAAGGAATACAAACGTCTCAAAAATGATATCGACAGGAAGTGCAAAATGGCTAAGCAGGGATGGCTAGAGGACAAATGTAAGGATGTAAAGGCTTGTCTCACTAGGGGTAAGATAGATACTGCCTACAGGAAAATTAAAGAGACCTTTGGAGAGAAGAGAACCACTTGTATGAATATCAAGAGCTCAGATGGCAACCCAGTTCTAAGCAAAGAAGGGAAGGCAGAAAGGTGGAAGGAGTATATAGAGGGTTTATACAAGGGCGATGTAGTTGAGGACAATATTATGGAAATGGAAGAGGATGTAGATGAAGACGAAATGGGAGATAAGATACTGCGTGAAGAGTTTGACAGAGCACTGAAAGACCTGAGTCGAAACAAGGTCCCGGGAGTAGACAACATTCCATTTGAACTACTGATGGCCTCGGGAGAGCCAGTCATGACAAAACTCTACCATCTGGTGAGCAAGATGTATGAGACAGGCGAAATACCCTCAGACTTCAAGAAGAATATAATAATTCCAATCCCAAAGAAAGCAGGTGTTGACAGATGTGAAAATTACCGAACTATCAGTTTAATAAGTCACAGCTGCAAAATACTAACGCGAATTCTTTACAGACGAATGGAAAAACTGGTAGAAGCCGACCTCGGGGAAGATCAGTTTGGATTCCGTAGAAATGTTGGAACACGTGAGGCAATACTGACCTTACGACTTATCTTAGAAGAAAGATTAAGAAAAGGCAAACCTATGTTTCTAGCATTTGTAGACTTAGAGAAAGCTTTTGACAATGTTGACTGGAATACTCTCTTTCAAATTCTGAAGGTGGCAGGGGTAAAATACAGGGAGCGAAAGGCTATTTACAGTTTGTACAGAAACCAGATGGCAGTTATAAGAGTCGAGGGGCATGAAAGGGAAGCAGTGGTTGGGAAAGGAGTAAGACAGGGTTGTAGCCTCTCCCCGATGTTATTCAATCTGTATATTGAGCAAGCAGTAAAGGAAACAAAAGAAAAATTCGGAGTAGGTATTAAAATTCATGGAGAAGAAGTAAAAACTTTGAGGTTCGCCGATGACATTGTAATTCTGTCAGAGACAGCAAAGGACTTGGAAGAGCAGTTGAACGGAATGGACAGTGTCTTGAAAGGAGGATATAAGATGAACATCAACAAAAGCAAAACGAGGATAATGGAATGTAGTCAAATTATGTCGGGTGATGCTGAGGGAATTAGATTAGGAAATGAGACACTTAAAGTAGTAAAGGAGTTTTGCTATTTAGGGAGTAAAATAACCGATGATGGTCGAAGTAGAGAGGATATAAAATGTAGACTGCCAATGGCAAGGAAAGCGTTTCTCAAGAAGAGGAATTTGTTAACATCGAGTATAGATTTAAGTGTCAGGAAGTCGTTTCTGAAAGTATTTGTATGGAGTGTAGTCATGTATGGAAGTGAAACATGGACGATAACTAGTTTGGACAAGAAGAGAATAGAAGCTTTCGAAATGTGGTGCCACAGAAGAATGCTGAAGATAAGGTGGGTAGATCATGTAACTAAGGAGGAGGTATTGAATAGGATTGGGGAGAAGAGAAGTTTGTGGCACAACTTGATTAGAAGAAGGGATCGGTTGCTAGGACATGTTCTGAGGCATCAAGGGGTCACAAATTTAGCATTGGAGGGCAGTGTGGAGGGTAAAAATGGTAGAGGGAGACCAAGAGATGAATACACTAAGCAGATTCAGAAGGATGTAGGTTGCAGTAGATACTGGGAGATGAAGAAGCTTGCACAGGATAGAGTAGCATGGAGAGCTTCATCAAACCAGTCTCAGGACTGAAGACCACAACAACAACAATGTTGACTAAATTTCATACACAGTAATGTATTACCTAAAATGAACTGTACGCAAGGTCCACGCAATGCGTTTTTACCTCTGCACTCTCTTTAAAATTTCTTGTAAAGGTTTACGTAAATGCGATACAGCAAGTAGCCACAACGAATAACGAAAATAAATTCGGTCCTTTATCGAGAGAAGATATCAGGCTGTAACATGCCCAAGAATCAAATTTTTTTGCCGAATAGTTTCCTTGGAATCGGATGATAAGTATTTCATAGCTGCCGCCGCGTCCGCGCTAGCGGTTCAGCGAAAGTTCCTGTGACCCGGGGTTCCGTACCTGACGTCACGCTCAGCGCTTTCTGTGATTGGCGGCGTGCACCAGGAGCGCGGCACGCGGCAGGGGAACCGGTTCGACATGGTCAAACCACGACACAGAGCCCGCCGCGCCGTGCCGCTGACGCCGTTTCCATGGCAACCACACCGCTGACGCGCGGTTTTGACGCGCGGCAACACTAGTGGAAACCGGCCTTAAGACCGAGTCGTTCACTTAAGGTGGCCAATAAAACCGACCGCCCCTGACAACTCTAAGTCCGGCAATCTGCACAATCTGGCAATACATAAGATGCAGAAGTGTTAGGAGGAAGTGTTGTCTACTTCCGAGATTTTACTCGGTTGTGTGAGCCCGTGGTCTAGTGGTAATCGTCATGCATTCTAGGCTTGCAGGCGCGTGTTCGCGTCCAACTGTTTTTTTTTTTTTTCCACATTTCGGTCTAAAGTTATGAGCCTCATTGAACATCGAAGATAATTCGCTTAACATTCTACCCACCAGCAATAATAAGTATTCCAGAAACAATTCCGCAGGACAGCTCGTGGCCGCGTCGCGATCATAACGTTTCCTCGCGCTGCAGCGGCTACCGGCCACCGGCCACCGGCCAGACGCCACCCGCCGCCTGAAATCCGGCGCCGCCCATGAGAAGGCGGCGCCACGCTGTCAGTGTATGTATCAACTGTCATTTTCGAATTTGAAGTTCTACTTATCATCTTGCAGTTAAGCATTGGATTTTACATACTTGAAAATCATGAACTACCGTTAAGCGTTGTAAAATTGAGTCGCAAGTGGAAAAAGATGTAACATCTGCAACACAATGTACACTTTTGGTATAACAGAGGGGTGAAAGCAGAGGAGGCAGCTAGAAAGATTTGAACTGTGTGTGGAGCGAGTGCTTTTGCGAAAAATATGCCAGAAAAAGATATTCTTGTTTCAACAAAGATCGTTCTGGCGTGAATGATTTTCCACATTAAGGAAGTCTTGACTACCGACATATGTGATGGATTACCATTTAACCATCAGGCGACATTTGTATTCAACAGGGTAAGTTCAGACGTCTGTTCTAGGAGTTTTGAATGCTCTAATTCAAAACAACAAAAATCAACGGAGTGACTATTAATAAACGTCATCAGGTCCCTCATTGAGCATTCCTATACAGTTACTGGTGACTGCCTTTATCGCTAACTTCCTAACAAGAAATGAAAGGCTGAGCCCCACCAAAAGACGTAAACTCGAGTAAAGAGTAGTGTGAACATAATATTTTACATCTGATAGCTCCAAAAATGTATTTTTGGCTACTTATTCTGCCCCAGTGGGTGCGTGCATCACAGCTGGAATTTGTTGCCAATAACTGAGACACATTTCAGTCGCAGTGTAAGAAAATCGAGCAACAAAACTACATCACTTGTGCTGCTGCATGATAACGCACTCTGTTTATTTGAGAACTAAAACTATCCAGGAGATGATAGGAAAGTCGTCTCTCAGGCGCTTGTATTGATAGGGAAGTCCTCTAAAATGGTTCAAATGGCTCTGAGCACTAAGGGACTTAACATCAGTGGTCATCAGTCCCCTAGAACTTAGAACTACTTAAACCTAACTAACCTAAGGACATCACACACATCCCTGCCCGAGGCAGGATTCGAACTTGCGACCGTAGCAGTCGTGCGGTTCCGGACTGAGCGCCTAGAACCGCTAGACCACAGCGGCCGGCAGGGAAGCCCCCCCTCAAGCACTTGTCCCTCTCGTCATATATTCGTAAAAATTACCATTCCCGCTCTTGATCGATCAACCGTCAAGACAATTCATTTCTAGACGAAAATACTCTTAAAACTACTCTGGTTTAATGACATCGTTAGAAGCAGTAGGTTTCTACTGGCGTAGAATTTGTAAACAACTTTACAATTGTCAGATCGCTTTAGATATCGTGAAAGAAAGTTCTGCTGCTGATCAATTTCTCTTTGATGATTACTGTTGCGTTTAGGAAACTAATGGAAAATGCAATTAAAATTTCACTGTACTAATACAAATTAAATTCAGCTTACTACAGAAACATCACGACGGCAATCTATCTTAATGCAGCATTAAGTATCTGTGAGACGATCGAGCCTATTTTAACACGAATTAGTAGGATATTACCGACTTTTGACTTCGAAAAGATCTATTTCTACTTTATTTCCTGTATCATTCGCAAGTATTATGAAAATGTGGCACTTCATGGATAAAAATGTGTATTCGCAACAACAAAAAATTGTCGGCAGAAAACAAAATTGGCATTACGAATTTGGCAGTACCGTAAGGTTTTCGCTCTGACACTAAGGGTCACTGAACGTAGCAAGACGAATTTTGCTCGAGCGTTGTCTTACGATTCCCTTATTGAGTTTGTATCTGCCTGCTTGTAGCTCTGCTACAAAAGAATTAAAAATCTGGCTTTCAGCGAGTCTCGAAAGGCGAACGAAAGCAGCTTGCACCTGGTAGCCAAGCATGTTTGTTACCTGGGAACTGGTTTTTTCCTAAAGTGGGAAGACATCCTTTTGTGGCTGAATTGTTGGCAAATGTCACTCAGACGTATGCCGTTGGTCTAAGCGTTTCGGTGTGTTGAATTTGTACCAATGATTTTTCTACAGGTTTTTTCTGTCCCGAATAGAGAACTCAAGTTTCCCATTAGTATTTTCACGTCATCTTGGTGAATTTTGCTCATAGTATTTTCGAGTGTGTTCCAGAAATTTGGACATTTTTCGGTGTTTTCTTATTTTCAATGTTGGTGGGGGCATGGGCATTGATGAGTGTATATCTTTTACTGGGGCTCTGGATGAGCATTGTCATAAGTCGATTGTTGATGGGCGTGATTTCTTTGACAGAGTTGATGATAGATCTGTGTTCGAGAAATGCAATGCCAAAGACTGGTACGCCTTTCGCTACCTTTTGTGGTATTTCGCTCTTGAAGATGCAATGGTTTCCGTAATGCAAGGTCTCATTCCCAATTAGTCATGGTTCTTGAAGAGCAAGGATGAGAAATTTTTGTCGGTCGATTTCTTTTGTGAGATTATTTAGTTTTCGTGTTTGGATCAATGTATCGATGTTTAGTTTTCAAATGCATGTTTTCTGCTTGTAGGGAAATTTACCAGAGATCTTCGATATTCTCTGCCGTGCTAACCTGGACTCCCCCGAATCCGAAAATCCAACTGCCGCCTGTCGACAGGCGGGTTGTGTACCACCTCGGGTAAGGTTGACTTCGCTTGCACAGTTCATGTTTGTTTGTGTTTCATTGTTTTAGCCAGGGTGATTCCAGGACCGGAGAGGACTAGAGGGTGTTGAAGCCTTTGGAAGCAAATATTTTCAGCCGAGCTCATTGAGCTAACAGACGGTGATTGTCACTCAGACGTGTCTGGATTTTGGGTTCAGAGGATTGAGTAGCCGTTTAGGATTGTGTTAGTATTGGGTTCACCCCACGTATTTGATTTCCTCGGTACCACCCATATGGGGGAGGGTTTCCCATATCGGCCACACGGGATTTTTATTATTATTATTAATATTATTATCGTCATTATGTCATCAGCAAACCCGATTTGATGTATCTTCCCACCACTGAAATAGATGTGTATTGTTCGATTCAGTATTTACATCACATAAATGTGGGTTATAATTACGTTACATTGCTGCTAGTAGACATATTTCTCACTTTTTCTTAGACGGTTGTTACCTGTTACTCCATCATGGGAATTTATGTGTGCAGCATTGTTGCAATACAGACGTTCAAATAATCCGATTTCTGTGATTTAATTTCGATACCAGATCGTTCTAATCGGATTCAGCCAGTTAGTCCTAATGTGGATATCCGACTACGACTCTCATCATATGATAGACTGGGTAAAAAAAAAAATGGTTCGAATGGCTCTGAGCACTATGGAACTTAACTTCTGTGGTCATCAGTCCCCTAGAACGTAGAACTACTTAAACTTAACTAACCTAAGGACATCACACACATCCATGCCTGAGACTGGAGTCGAACCTGAGACCGTAGCTGTCGCGCGGTTCCAGACTGTAGCGGCTAGAACTGCTCGGCCACCCCGGCCGGCATACTTGTATACTGACCATTCGTTATTTGATTAAATAAGAACTACAATCTAATTCGCATCTATATGACATGGGTTAGCGCCGGCACAAAGGTATGACTAAGGATTGGATGCCGTTGGAGTCCCGTTATTTTGATGGCAAGACAAATGTTCGCAAATCACCTCTATTGTCTCAAAAAACAATCGCATCTTAAATATCGATTGACCGACGTCCACACTGTCACAGCGCGTTGAAATACAGCAACGACGGCAGATGAAAATTTGTGACCGACTGAGCTTCGAACCTAGACCTCCTGCTTACTAGACAGACGTGCTGATCACTGCACTATTATTTTTTTTTAAAGTTTGAGAATACTTTCAGCACCAGGTAGGTGGAGGCAAAGAGGGCAGGGGTCGAAAATCCGAGGCCTGGCCACAATGCCTCCCCCATACCGGTCACTGAGCAGCTGCATTATTCACATTTATTCCATGTTTGCACTCATATATTCCTTTAAATTGTAGAACAAAATTGAAGTAGTAATTAAGGTAAAATAAATTACAGAATGTCGCCTCCAATGACGTGCGTTCCTTGTGGAACATAACTTAAAACAGTGAGAAGGATGACGGAAAAATACATAACAAACATTCATTCGGAAATATATTCACAATTTAAGGTATTATGCACTGGATGCATATGAGGTCTGTAAGGAAGCCATATATTTTTCAACTAATGAAAGAAATTTCGGATCCGGAGGGGTTTTGCCAAATTAGAACAGTTCTGATTTTAGAACCAACGTAAAAGAATATTCCAGGAATTAAAAAAAGTGAAAGAATAGTATTCTGCTTCTAATCAAAAAAATTGTCCACCTCTTCGTAGCCCACATAAAGCAATAGATAAAATTTTTTAAACCATTCCTTATATTTGTTATTCTTCTTCAGCTTAAAATGTTCTACTGCAATATACAACATATACTCTTCTAAGTTTTGTTTGTTACGACGTAAAACACAAACTGTCTCAGAAGCCACGAATAACTGTTATTCTTTGCGGATGGGTAACATTTCCAGTCGGGTTGTAAAGCTTCAGTTATCGGTACATGACTTTCTGCGGTTCTGTTGATAGTGCTAATTTCTTCCTAGTCCAGTTCCAAATTCTGATTCTATTTTCACATCAGATGTGCGCTACAGTTTCTACAAGCCGACATTTGTCGCAGTATGGAGATGATCTCAATTTGATTTACCATAATCGTTCCGCTGTGGGTAGGGTTTCGTTTACAACGACGCACCATACGGCACTGACTTTAGTTGGTATTATTTTATTGTTGATATTTTTGCAGACGTTCCTCCAGTTTTTTGTAGGTTAATTTACCGGAATTGGTTTGTGAGGATGATGTCTGGTAATTTAATCATAGACTGTTCTAGTATTGATTTAGGCTGGTGGAAGTCTTATACATCTCCAATCGCCATAGTACTTTCGGATGCAATCTAGGCTGGCGTGCTACATTAACAGGATCGTTCCTATCCGCAGGATCTGACGAGAGGAACGGAAGTTTCGTGATGCCTGTATTAGTTTAAAAGCACGTCTTTAATTCCAAGTCCTCCGTTTTGCCTTTGCAAAGTCGCCGTGTGGAAGGATACTTTGAAGATATTTTGTTTCCACACGTATCAAGAAGCTACAGCTAATATTTTATGTGCAGTGACCTGCGGTATCGGTAAGACTGCTGCGACGTGATATATTTTGCTAAGTATGTATGTATTTATAAACTGAACTTTCTGCAGTCGGTCTAACGATCACATGTCATGGTCCTTCAACAAGGTTCCGATGACATTAAGTTTCCGCTCCCAATTGTTCGTGGTCATGCGCTTGGGATTCGCCCTTAACCACAATCCGAGTTGGAGACTCTCTTCACTTACATCTAACCAGTGCGCACTTATTGCACTATTCTAAGAACCGAGATGCAGTAGTTTGGATTGAAAATTTTGTAAATTTGTGGTAAGAACTTATGAGACTAAGCCCTCCAGCCATTATTCCACTCGCTCGCAGCCACATTGTATTCCCGCGAGGGTTCGGACGATGTCGTGCGTCTACCACTGGAAACTTTCGATGACCCGTGGAGACCCAAATAATTATACAGGTTGTTTCAGAAGAAGTACTAAATACTGTAGGAGGTGGTAGTATAGACAAATTGCATAAAAATGACAGATAACATGTGTCCAATTTTTATTGAGTATATATATCTGGGTTCAATGCATTTTCGTTTTGTATATTGGTCCTTACAGGATCCAGGTGTCTACACTTCCTTGAAAATGAGCTTCCAGCGTTATTGGAAGAGGTTCATTTCACTACAAGAATGCGTATGTTACTCAAGCACGACGGGGCTCCTGCACATTCTAGTCGTCAGGTGACACATAATCCAAACCTAACGTTTTCCAGAAGATGGATCAGTAGAGATGGGCACTTTTCTTGGCCTTCAAGGTTCCCAGACCTTATCTCTTTGGATTTTTGCCTGCGGGGATAGTTAAAGGCGAAGTCTACAAAGAAAAAGTAAACCCAAGAGCCGATTTGATCGTTCGGATTATGAATAGCGCAGCCCTCATAAAAGAACGCAAAGGCGATCTCAGAAGAGCTACACGTGGTGTTATAACGAGAAGTCAAAAGTGCATTGAAGTTGGTGGGGGAATTTTTGAAAATCATCTTTGAACGCCCTCATTTGCCTTTGCTTTGAGTTTGTTAGGGTTGCGAATTCGTCTGTACTACCACAATATCCACTATTCCTCCTTAAACACCCTGTATATATATATATATATATATATATATATATATATATATATATATATATATATATATATATATATATATATATATATATATATGGTGTCTGTTCTTTCGGGCATGTCCAAAAGAAAAGACACTACGAATCCGGGTTCGAACCTGGTCAGGCACAAATTTTCATATGATTCGAGGCCGTACACCAGACCCAGTACTTTCATCTGTTTTCGACTTGTCAGTAAACCACTATATTATGTCTCTTGCACGGTGTAGTGGTTCGTTCTTCCATTCCTCCCTGCTTCCAACTGTCACATGGCAAGGTTTATTGAAACAGCTTGAAGTTATTGTATCATTAGTCGGCATTTCCCCAGCCATCGCCATACTGATTTGGGATTCCGTATATTATAACTATATCCAGTTATTTCCAATTTTTAGCCTTTATGTCCCTGCCGCTGCCTCCATTTTAAGTCACAGGTGTAAGGCGGGCATGTCTAGCATAATATCCATCCCAAGAGTGGATGTCCTGCTAATACCATCAGTTTGTGAAAGGAGGACAGTCTCTGCACTTTGCCAGACTCCGTGGCAGCCACCTTCTGTTCGACTTTGTTCATATTATAGGCCAATAAATTATCATTGGTCGTTTTGCAGAGGTGTATATCCAGTACGTACTGGGTTTAGACCCCAGTTTACCCTACAACAGCTTCTAGTGCTTAAAAGATTACCTTTCGCAGTGGAACATATTCTTTATGTGAGATGTTCATAATAGTTTTCCATCCAGGGCTACCTCCAGATACACTACAACCTATTCTAAAGTTTCATCGAGAAACAATTTTTCAGTATGTGTGCTGGGCATGCATCCCCATAAATAATACTACACCAATTTTCCTGGGGCTCGTCTGTAAATACTTTTTCACAATGTTAAGTGCACATAGGTTTAACAGTATTAGCAAATTTTCTAAGTCTTACTGTGAATAAATCGTCTACTTATTCTTTCCAAGAGTAGTCTCTCGCATTCAGCTCATCTATGAGTTCATTCACCACTAGGTTCTTCATCTCTAACCATTTACTCGAAGGTCGTGTAACTAGAACCCCCTCGACATCCAGGAAGATACAGGGAGCATCCAGAAAGGGTAGTGTTCTTTTACACCATCCCAAGTTGGTGAAGTGTTACTTCACTTGATTTTCTTCGCAAGTATTATGAAAATGTGGCAGTTCATAGATAAAATTACGTATTCACAACAACAAAAAAATGTCGACAGAAAACAAAAGTGACATTATGAACTTGGGAGTACTGTAAGGTTTTCGCTTTGACACTAAGGGTTGCTAAAAGTAGCAAGACGAATTTTGCTAGAGCGTTGTCTTACGATTACCTCATTGAATTTGTATCTGACTGCTTGAATTTCTGCTACAAAAGAATTACAAATCTGGCTTTCAGCGAGTCTCGAAAGGCGAACAAAGGCAGCGTGCACCTGACAAGCAAGCACGTTGCCTAGGAGCTAGCGAACAGGTGCGGGTCTTTGACGTACTTATTGGTTCAGTAGCCGCTATGACAGATAAATCGCAACATAAGAGACGAGAGTTGTTGTATTTCCCGTGTGGAACCACTTTTGTTGACACAAAAGCATTAACTGATATCCTTATGTCACATCTCAAGAGAAAATCACTCACAGAATCCAATTGAAATGACACGATAATATCAAGTGAATTTAGCAGGATAGTTCTGTGCCAACAAGGAAGTAACTCGTCGGTCACTAAATTGCCAAACATATTCTTCGCTGTTGCCAAGTTTCAGTTATATTGCTGGGAAGGATACCAGCTGATGTGTTCTGTGAGTGACCTCCGAAGTGACTATAGCTTCGACTCAAAGTTGCGGGTGGCAAGGGCCGCAAAATCCAAATTATATGTCAATGGGTCTTATTCGCATTTCTATAACTAGGTTTAGGGGCTAGAGTGCTATTACTTGTAATACATCGATGCACTCGATGCAAACTAAATGTAATAAATTAATAACTACGACAATTATTTGTGTTTTACTGTCTTAATCGGATCGAAACCTTGAAAGCGTATTCACCACACGCGATTCACAATTTTGGAGCTCCTCCAGTGGTTGGGTTGGCAATGCATCTTTGCTGTAGAATATTGTTATTGAGATCGGCCGGCCGGAGTGGCCGTGCGGTTCTAGGCGCTACAGTCTGGAACCGCAAGACCGCCATGGTCGCAGGTTCAAATCCTGCCTCGGGCATGGATGTGTGTGATGTCCTTAGGTTAGTTAGGTTTAAGTAGTTCTACGTTCTAGGGGACTGATGACCTCAGAAGTTAAGTCCCATAGTGCTCAGAGCCATTTGAACCATTTTTGAAGTATACAAGTATTTACGAACAGTAGAAGCAGGATTGCAGCGAAGTGATCACTTAAGCAAGTGCAAGATAGAGTACCTGAGTCATTCCAGCTGCATAGCTGAGGGTAATATTTGTTGTGCAATTCACTGCAGAATTAATGTAATACCCTCACGATGATCTCTGTAGTCATACTGTATCATTTGCAGCCCGCGAATGGAGTACTAAGTTCGTTAAATCGGATTACTCAAGGTGAGGCCAAATAAAGACAAGCGACGACGCCACAACACTATCTTAAGTAGGTAGTCAGTGCTGAATTATGTGCGCCACCATTAACGTTACTGTAAGCAGTTTGACAGCATAACACCACCACAACTACTGACAACCTGAACCGTTATCATCACCCAGTTGTGACTCGCAGTGATTGCAAGTTGCTGATGTTTGTCAAGAATAGCGGAAAGCGCCTCTGAAGTTCCATTTCCATTACGACTAGGACGGAGAGAATCCTAAATAACAGTAATATGTCACCCAGCGAAAAGAAGAGTCGACGTATTGTCTCAAGTTCTTGCAGTTTGACATTAATGCAGTTCCCGATGGTTTCACACTAACGGGTTCTTTTGGCTATCGGAATACTCATATGGGAAT
Source organism: Schistocerca cancellata (assembly GCF_023864275.1). Classification (NCBI taxonomy): domain Eukaryota; kingdom Metazoa; phylum Arthropoda; class Insecta; order Orthoptera; family Acrididae; genus Schistocerca; species Schistocerca cancellata. The sequence continues at coordinate 450,788,114 of NC_064634.1, read as the reverse complement.
TATAAAAGTGTGTTTGCTAGGACGCTCAACTACCTTAATAACACCTCATTCTGGACTGAATACGACTCGGAAAGCGACGTTAATTTGACGTTTCCATCCATCTCCTGACGTCTTACTGAATGAAGTCTGAAGTGCACGCACAGTTGTGTTGCCTGCCGCAAGGATTCTGTGAAGTGTTGTGGCAGCTGGCAGTCATTGCTGAATACAGACGTGCAAATATCCCCACTGCTCTAGGGGAACTCGTCTTTGTTGCATTTTTTCCATACCGCAATTAGCACAATAACATAAGGCTTGTTCCGCTGAAGAACTTGATGCCCACAAGTCCTTAAATAAGGATCTCCTAGCGGGAGTAATGCATGAAAGGAAACAAACTATTGGACAAAAGAATGGCCCGCATCTCGTGGTCGTGCGGTAGCGTTCTCGCTTCCCACGCCCGGGTTCCCGGGTTCGATTCCCGGCGGGGTCAGGGATTTTCTCTGCCTCGTGATGGCTGGGTGTTGTGTGCTGTCCTTAGGTTAGTTAGGTTTAAGTAGTTCTAAGTTCTAGGGGACTGATGACCATAGATGTTAAGTCCCATAGTGCTCAGAGCCATTTGAGCCAACAAAAGAATGGACAGCTCCATGCTTTTTGTGTTTCCGGTAGCGCCTACGATAAGAATCTGATCTCATATTATGCTTCAGAACCCTAAACTGTTATTTTTTTTTTTTTTTTTTGCTTCATACTAAAAGAAAAGTTATGATATGAGAAGAGGAAATGACTTATATGCTTCTCAGGATCTTTAGTTTTTCGTGTTTATTTTCTCACTTCATACCAAAACAAGGGCGTTAATATGAGAAGAGGAAATGAAATATATGCTTACAAGACATAATATTTCCTTGTGTGCTATGACTGCATACATGAAAGCCCTGCAGTTAATTTTTTTATGTTGGATAAATTTTTATATCACCTCACATTCCTTTGTGAGAAGGTTCCTATTTTCTTGAGATTCAAGTAGAGTGGATATTTCATCAGTGGTTAATATTCTGATGACTAATGACATGATCCCCGTTGCAATTGCTCCATGGCACCTGTGTGTAGAATCTCACGTTGGTTACTATAAGAACACGCAGGCAGTGATATCCGCTCACTGCAATTAGAGCCAATGTGATTTCTTTCTGTTTATGGCGAAGCGTCTGCTGCAGTGTCCACGCTCAGCCAACATAAACAAATCGCGGCGGCATTGGGCACTGCTGATCGCTGCACTTGTCGCGAGTCTCGACAACAAAAGCGCACTGTCTCTGCTAACGATACTATGGAGTTAATACATCTTACTTAACGTAATATGCAGGTCGTGGGTTGGGTAAAAATTCAGTTTGTAACTTCCCATCGCATTAAAATACTTTACAGTCATATTTGATGAAATATTTATTGTTGGTTGTCTCTCTAATGTTAATAGTATTGATTCAGATTGTGCGTGAACACGAAAACACACACACGGACACACACACACACACACACACACACACACACACACACACACACACATACACAGTCATTGATTCCAGTGAGGGTGACAACTACTGTGTGTTGAACAACACATGCACCAGTCAGTTCCTCTGTTGGCGTCGAGTGGATGAGATTTTTCAATTACCTTGCTTTGAAAGAATTGTAAGGAGGAGATTGAAAGAAAATGGACTTGAATGCTAAAGAGCTGCGAGAAAGCAAAGCTTGACCGATATCAGATAATTGTCCACATGGGTTCTGTGGACGAGTATACTTTTAGTAACCAACCCACCCACGATCATTACGTAAGATTTCTCGAAGGCGTAGGGGCATTGATTTAATTAAGTCGTCGACAGTGTAGCGTGATGGTTTACTTCCCACCATACGTTTTCTATATTCGTCCAAAGGTCGCTTGCATTTGTAGGTCCACATGTCAATGACCTTGTTACCTCTGCCCACATATTCTCTATCTGTTTGATATTCGGTGATCGTGGAACAAACGGCAATAGCCCTGAAACCAATCTCGCACTGCTATGATGGATGGGGCTCTGCTCTTGTAAATAAACTGTTATCTCTTTATTTCATATATGTGCATTTAAATAACGTATTTGTAATAAGCACATTGGATTATTATTTTCCACAGTGTTTAAGAATTCAGGCCCTGTCATAGATAAGTGACCTAGATTCAACAGTCCGATTAAGAATGTGATTTACCCAGTCTATCATATGATGAGCGTCGTAGTCGGATATCCACATTAAGACTAGAGAGGTGGCATGAGCCCCCTCTCATATTTCTATCTTACGATTTTCCTCTCTAATTGCATGCAGTGAAAAGTCGCTATTCCTTCACACGCGGCCTTCCCACGCAGCGTCTCTCATCACCCGGGTGGTCCGGTGACAGGCGGGCTCTGCTGATCTGGAAAGGGTTAAGCCGACGGGTGTGAGGAAGTCGAGTGAATGCTTTGCAGACGCTGACATTGTCAAAAGACACGCCCAGAGGGGTCTGAAGTAGCGGCTGGACTAGAGGTTCCATTACTTCGCAGAAACTTAGCGAAAACACTTTCTGGCGGGCTACCAGCGAGGCGTGGGAATGACTTGTGTACCCAGGCAGTTGTGGCGGGAAAATTCCCGCGCTTTCTGCAAAATAATAACTGTGATTGGCTTGCTCAGGGCATAGCTCCGTGACGTAGCAAAATCAGCGCAGAAATTGGCGCCAAGAATCTCCATTGGTGGAATGGTAGTGCTGCGGCAATAGAGTGGAATTTTCCGCCGGTTTTCGGGTTGCTGATTGGAACGTTTAACCACGGCCACTGTCGTGGGGGTGGGAATGTTGTGTGTTCGGCTTGTACGGGTGCTCTAGGTAGTCGGCTCTCGCCTTTCGGTCGAGGACGTCGAAGCAACCAGCCATCGCCTCCGGTATGCCAGATCGTGTTCTGGCAGTTAAGAAGACAGTTTGGCAATGTACACTCCTGGAAATGGAAAAAAGAACACATTTACACCGGTGTGTCAGACCCACCATACTTGCTCCGGACACTGCGAGAGGGCTGTACAAGCAATGATCACACGCACGCCACAGCGGACACACAAGGAACCGCGGTGTTGGTCGTCGAATAGCGCTAGCTGCGCAGCATTTGTGCACCGCCGCCGTCAGTGTCAGCCAGTTTGCCGTGGCATACGGAGCTCCATCACAGTCTTTAACACTGGTAGCATGCCGTGACAGCGTGGACGTGAACCGTATGTGCAGTTGACGGACTTTGAGCGAGGGCGTATAGTGGGCATGCGGGAGGCCGGGTGGACGTACCACCGAATTGCTCAACACGTGGGGTGTGAGGTCTCCACAGTACACCGATGTTGTCGCCAGTGGCCGGCGGAAGGTGCACGTGCCCGTCGACCTGGGACCGGACCGCAGCGACGCACGGATGCACGCCAAGACCGTAGGATCCTACGCAGTGCCATAGGGGACCGCACCGCCACTTCCCAGCAAATTAGGGACACTGTTGCTCCTGGGGTATCGGCGAGGACCATTCGCAACCGTCTCCATGAAGCTGGGCTACGGTCCCGCACACCGTTAGGCCGTCTTCCGCTCACGCCCCAACATCGTGCAGCCCGCCTCCAGTGGTGTCGCGACAGGCGTGAATGGAGGGACGAATGGAGACGTGTCGTCTTCAGCGATGAGAGTCGCTTCTGCCTTGGTGCCAATGATGGTCGTATGCGTGTTTGGCGCCGTGCAGGTGAGCGCCACAATCAGGACTGCATACGACCGAGGCACACAGGGCCAACACCCGGCATCATGGTGTGGGGAGCGATCTCCTACACTGCCCGTACACCACTGGTGATCGTCGAGGGGACACTGAATAGTGCACGGTACATCCAAACCGTCATCGAACCCATCGTTCTACCATTCCTAGACCGGCAAGGGAACTTGCTGTTCCAACAGGACAATGCACGTCCGCATGTATCCCGTGCCACCCAACGTGCTCTAGAAGGTGTAAGTCAACTACCCTGGCCAGCTAGATCTCCGGATCTGTCCCCCATTGAGCATGTTTGGGACTGGATGAAGCGTCGTCTCACGCGGTCTGCACGTCCAGCACGAACGCTGGTCCAACTGAGGCGCCAGGTGGAAATGGCATGGCAAGCCGTTCCACAGGACTACATCCAGCATCTCTACGATCGTCTCCATGGGAGAATAGCAGCCTGCATTGCTGCGAAAGGTGGATATACACTGTACTAGTGCCGACATTGTGCATGCTCTGTTGCCTGTGTCTATGTGCCTGTGGTTCTGTCAGTGTGATCATGTGATGTATCTGACCCCAGGAATGTGTCAATAAAGTTTCCCCTTCCTGGGACAATGAATTCACGGTGTTCTTATTTCAATTTCCAGGAGTGTATGTCCGCAGCACCGGCAGATAGGGATTTTCCTAGGTGATAATCAGAGCTCAGCAGAGCGCGCCTGTTCGACTTTTTCTTTGTTCTGTCTTGAGTAGCAGCAATTAATGTTGGGTTAGCTGTGTGTCTCTCTTAAGATTTGAGTGGCAAGGAATTGGCTCCACATACCACTTCGTCTTTAACCTCACAATCTAGTTTAGGGACAACTTCACCTTCATAGCGTTTGTGTGAGTATCCAATTTGAGCCAATTTGATGTATTGTAAATGTTTCATGTGTTTTTGTTTATTATTTTGAGTTTAGTCTTAATAAATCATATTGTTATTTTGGACAGAACTTTCATTCTGTTAATCGGTAGAGCAACCCATCATTTCACACTACGTTAATGAAACCTTCCTTTATTTAACTTATTTATCAAATTAAATTATTGCAGGTGCCAAACTCTTTTCTACTCCACTTGCAGGGTTGATTACAGTCAGTTCGCGTATATTTTTTAATCCATGTGCAACAGCAAAAGTCGGAGTTAGAATAGGGGGCATTATTTACATATGGAGATTCTAGAAGAATTTAGTGTTAAATACACTGCTTGCCCCAGCACCTCGCAGACTGACAGGCTGAATCCGATTTGAACGATCTGATATCGAAATGAAATTACAGAAATCAGATAATTTGAACGTCTGTATTGCAACAATGCTACGCACATAAATTCCTATGATGGAGTAACAGGTCTAAGAAAAAGTGAGAAATATGTCTACTAGCAGCAATGTAACGTAATTATAACCCACATTTATGTGATGTAAATACTGAATCGAACAATACACATCTATTTCAGTGGTGGGAAGATACATCAAATCGGGTTTGCTGATGACATAATGACGATAATAATATTAATAATAATAATAAAAATCCCGTGTGGCCGATATGGGAAACCCTCCCCCATATGGGTGGTACCGAGGAAATCAAATACGTGGGGTGAACCCAATACTAACACAATCCTAAACGGCTACTCAATCCTCTTACCCAAAATCCAGACACGTCTGAGTGACAATCACCGTCTGTTAGCTCAATGAGCTCGGCTGAAAATATTTGCTTCCAAAGGCTTCAACACCCTCTGGTCCTCTCCGGTCCTGGAATCACCCTGGCTAAACCAATGAAACACAAACAAACATGAACTGTGCAAGCGAAGTCAACTTTACCCGAGGTGGTACACAACCCGCCTGTCGACAGGCGGCAGTTGGATTTTCGGATTCGGGGGAGTCCAGGTTAGCACGGCAGAGAATATCGAAGATCTCTGGTAAATTTCCCTACAAGCAGAAAACATGCATTTGAAAACTAAACATCGATACATTGATCCAAACACGAAAACTAAATAATCTCACAAAAGAAATCGACCGACAAAAATTTCTCATCCTTGCTCTTCAAGAACCATGACTAATTGGGAATGAGACCTTGCATTACGGAAACCATTGCATCTTCAAGAGCGAAATACCACAAAAGGTAGCGAAAGGCGTACCAGTCTTTGGCATTGCATTTCTCGAACACAGATCTATCATCAACTCTGTCAAAGAAATCACGCCCATCAACAATCGACTTATGACAATGCTCATCCAGAGCCCCAGTAAAAGATATACACTCATCAATGCCCATGCCCCCACCAACATTGAAAATAAGAAAACAACACCGAAAAATGTCCAAATTTCTGGAACACACTCGAAAATACTATGAGCAAAATTCACCAAGATGACGTGAAAATACTAATGGGAGACTTGAGTTCTCTATTTGGGACAGAAAAAAACCTGTAGAAAAATCATTGGTACAAATTCAACACACCGAAACGCTTAGACCAACGGCATACGTCTGACTGACATTTGCCAACAATTCAGCCACAAAAGGATGTCTTCTCACTTTAGGAAAAAACCAGTTCCCAGGTAACAAACATGCTTGGCTACCAGGTGCAAGCTGCTTTCGTTCGCCTTTCGAGACTCGCTGAAAGCCAGATTTTTAATTCTTTTGTAGCAGAGCTACAAGCAGGCAGATACAAACTCAATAAGGGAATCGTAAGACAACGCTCGAGCAAAATTCGTCTTGCTACGTTCAGTGACCCTTAGTGTCAGAGCGAAAACCTTACGGTACTGCCAAATTCATAATGCCAATTTTGTTTTCTGCCGACAATTTTTTGTTGTTGCGAATACACATTTTTATCCATGAAGTGCCACATTTTCATAATACTTGCGAATGATACAGGAAATGAAGTAGAAACAGATCTTTTCGAAGTCAAAAGTCGGTAATATCCTACTAATTCGTGTTAAAATAGGCTCGATCGTCTCACAGATACTTAATGCTTCATTAAGATAGATTGCCGTCGTGATGTTTCTGTAGTAAGCTGAATTTAATTTGTATTAGTACTGTGAAAATTTTAATTGCATTTTCCATTAGTTTCCTAAACGCAACAGTAATCATCAAAGAGAAATTGATCAGCAGCAGAATTTTCTTTCAGGATATCTAAAGCGATCTGACAATTCTAAAGTTGTTTACAAATTCTACGCCAGTAGAAACCTACTGCTTCTAACGATGTCATTAAACCAGAGTAGTTTTAAGAGTATTTTCGTCTAGAAATGAATTGTCTTGACGGTTGATCGATCAAGAGCGGAAATGGTAATTTTTACGAATATATGACGAGAGGGACAAGTGCTTGAGGGAGGACTTCCCTGCCGGCCGCTGTGGTCTAGCGGTTCTAGGCGCTCAGTCCGGAACCGCACGACTGCTACGGTCGCAGGTTCGAATCCTGCCTCGGGCATGGATGTGTGTGATGTCCTTAGGTTAGTTAGGTTTAAGTAGTTCTAAGTTCTAGGGGACTGATGACCACAGATGTTAAGTCCCATAGTGCTCAGAGCCATTTGAACCATTTTAGAGGACTTCCCTATCAATACAAGCGCCTGAGAGACGACTTTCCTATCATCTCCTGGATAGTTTTGTTTCTCAAATCAACAGAGTGCGTTATCATGCAGTAGCACAAGTGATGTAGTTTTGTTGCTCAATTTTCTTACACTGCGACTGAAATGTGTCTCAGTTGTTGGCAACAAATTCCAGCTGTGTTGCACACACCCGTTGGGGCAGCATTCGTAGCCCAAAACACACTTTTGAAGCTATCAGATGTAAAATATTATGTCCACACTACCCTTTGCTCGACTTTAGGTCTTTTGGTGGGGCTCAGCCTTTCATTTCTTCTTAGGAATTTAACGGTAAGTGCATCATAACACGTCACCAGTATCAGTACTGCCATAGGAATGCTCAATGAGCGACCTGATGACGGTCAATAACAGTCACTCCGTTGATTTTCGTTGTTTCGAATTAGAGCATGCAGTACTCCTACACCAGACTTCTGAACTTTGCCTGTTGAATGCAAATGTCGCTTGATGGTAAAATGGTAATCTATCACATATATCAGCAGTCGAGACTTCCTTAATGTGGAAAATCATTCATGCCAGAACGATATTTGTTGAAACAAGAATATCTTTTTGTGGCGTATTTTTCCCAAAAGCACTCGCTCCACACACAGTTCAAATCTTTCTAGCTGCCTCCTCTGCATTCACCCCTCTGTTATAACAAAAATAAACGTTGTGTTGCAGATGTTACACCCTTTTCCACTTGCGACTCAATTTTACAATGCTTAACTGTAGGTCGTGATTTTCAAGTATGCAAAATCCATTGCTTAACTGCAAGATGATAAGTAGAACTTCAAATTCGAAAACGACAGTTGATACATACACCGTCGGCGTGGCGCCGCGTTCACATGGGCGGCGCCAGATTTCAGGCGGCGGGTGGCGTCTGGCCGGTGGCCGGTAGCTGGTAGCCGCTGCAGCGCGAGGAAACGTTATGATCGCGACGCGGCCACGAGCTGTCCTGCGGAATTGTTTCTGGAATACTTATTATTGCTGGTGGGTAGAATGTTAAGCGAATTATCTTCGATGTTCAATGAGGCTCATAACTTTAGACCGAAATGTGGAAAAAAACAAAAAACAGTTGGACGCGAACACGCGCCTGCAAGCTTAGAATGCACGACGATTACCACTAGACCACGGGCTCACACAACCGAGGAAAATCTCGGAAGTAGACAACATTTCCTCCTAACACTTCCGCATCTTACAGTGTTGCCAGATTGTGGAGATGGCCGGACTTGGAGTTGTCAGGGGCGGTCAGTTTTATTGGCCACCTTTAGTGAACTACTCGGACTTAGTTTCTGTGGCAGCCGGCTGGCGGTCAGTTTTTTTGTCTAAGACTGTACATATCTAAAAAAAAAAGAAAAAAAACCTGCAAAATTGATCTTATTTTTCCATTCCCATCATATGGTCTAAATGCTACATACCTCACTGGAGAGAAATGCACATAAGCTCTTACTATCAACCAAGATAGAGTTCTCATGTGTCCGTTGCCACCACTGCTGCATGCAGCATCTTAACAGTAGCAGCAGCAGTAGTCAGTATTCTAGTGTCAATAAACAGTGAAGTAACAGACACTCACTGTGGCTTGTAAGTAAGGGACTTGATTCCTAAAACAACCATCCTGCTAAGCAGCAGTGACTACACACATTATTTTTAAGAAAAAGATAATATATTGAGTGCAGTTTAACAGTAGGAGAGCCCTCAGTCTGACGTCATGCATTCACAGCATAATGCTCATAGCAGGGGTCATATGTAGGAATAGGCACATCAGTCTTAAATACATCCGGTAACAAGTTAAATCTGTGTGAAATATGACATAACAAAGGTATAAGTTATGTAGGAAACATATCATAGCCATTAGCATTCTAACTCTGACATCTTTCGGTAAGTTTGCTATAAATATCTATAAGCTTGTTACACACGTTTCTATATTTGAGCCATTCGAACATGTAAAAAGCATTAATCTGATACTTTTCCTCCTCTTCGTCGTCCTCCTCCTCCTCCTCAAAACCATAGTTCTCCAGCTGAATCACTGTAATGTACACCGAAGTGACAAAGAAACTGGCAGAGGCATAAGTATTCAAATACAGAGCTATGTAAACAGGCAGAATATGGCACTGCAGTCGACATTGCCTATATAAGACAAGTGTCTAGTACAGTTGTTAGATCAGTTACTACTGCTACAATGGCAGGTTATCAAGATTTAAGTAACTTTAAACGTGGTGTTATAGTTGGCACACGAGCGATGGAACACAGCATCTCTGAGGTGACGATGAAGTGGGGATTTTCCCATATGACTATTTCACGAGTGTACCATGAATACCAGGAATCTGGTAAAATAACAAATCTCCAACATCACTGTGGCTGGAAAAAGATCCTACAAGAATGGACCAAATGATGACTGAAGACAATCATTCAACATGACATAAGTGCAACCCTTCTGCAAGTTGCTGCAGATTTCAATGCTGAACCATCAACAAGTCTCAGAGTGTGAACCATTGAACAAAACATCATCAATACGAGCTTTTGGA